>NW_027493873.1:0-355639 GCF_021521415.1 Bidens hawaiensis
TCTGGGCCTTTGTGCAAGTCCATAGCGCTACACGATGGGCTTTATACCTAACCCATCGCGTATCGCGATGAATGAAGATTTTCAGTATTTATATTTTAGTCCCTAAACTTATAAAAGTTAGTATTTTTGGCACATTTATTTTAGGGTTATTTATGCGGTGTTACATCCTCCCCACCTTTTGAATAATCTTGTCCTCGAGATTTTTTGGAATAGATTGGGATACTTCTTCTTCATTTCTGACTCGTGCTCCCACTTATACTCAGGTCCTCGTCTTGAATCCCATTTAACTTTCACGAGCATGAGTCACTTGCGCTTGAGAAACTTAATCATACTATCTTCGATTTGAATCAGTTGTTCTACAAACTTAAGTTTTTCGTTGACTTTGACATCCTTTAACAACATTGCTAGAGTTTCGTCGGCTAAACACTCGCGTATGTTCGATACATGAAATACATTGTGAATGCCTTTCATTTCCTCGGGTAACTCAAGTCGGTAAGCAACGGGTCTATTTCTTTGAAGTATCTTGAATGGTCCAATAAAGCGTGGACTCAATTTTTCCCTTCTTCCCAAATCTTACTACACCTTTCCAAGGTGATACTTTGAGTAGTACTATATCTCCTTCTTTGAATTCCAATGGCTTGCGGCGGATGTCCTCATAGCTTTTCTGTCTATCTCTTGCCACTTTCAAGCGTTCACGAATTTGTATAACTGGATCAGTGGTTCTTTAAACAATTTCGGGTCCTGATAATTGATTATCACCTGTTTCCGACCAACATACATGTGTCCTACATTTATGTCCATACAATGCTTCAAATGGTACCATTTGGATACTCGTATGATAACTGTTGTTGTACGATAATTCCATTAAAGCAAGATGCGTATCCCAACTCCCTCCTAAATCGATGACACAAGCACGAAGCATGTCTTCTAAAGTTTGAATCGTACGCTCACTTGTCCGCCTGTCTGGGGATGATATGCGGTACTTAAATTTAATCGAGTCCCCATGGCTTTTTGAAAACTTGACCAAAAGTTTGATGTAAAACGACTATCTCTATCGAAGATGATGGATAGTGGCACACCATGTAAGGATAGTGTGTTTTCGACGTATAGTTATGCTAACTTATCCGTGTTGAATGTTTCCTGTATCGGAATGAAATGAGCAAACTTGGTAAGCCTATCAACAATAACCCAGATTGCATCATTTTGATGAGAAATTTTAGGTAACTTCATGATGAAATCCATGTTTATCATATCCCAATTCCAAATTGGTATTTCGGGTTGTTGAAGTAATCCTAACGGCTTTTGATGTTCGGATTTTAACTTAGAACAGGTTAGGCATTTAGCAACATATAAAGCTATATCCTTCTTCATACCAATCCACCAATAATAATCTTTTAAGTTGTGATACATCTTGTCACTTTTCGGATGCATCATATACTTAGACTTATGAGCTTCTTCTAGAATTTTTTCTCTTAAATTTCCAACCATTGGTACCCATATTCTTTTGCTGAGTCTAAGTATTTTATCACTTCCTTTGACCAGTTGATCGATTGTACCATTTTCTTTTTCAGCTTTAATGTTTGCTTCTTCTAGTGCCAACTTCTGAGCTTCTTTGATTTGATTAGCTAAATCTATTTTGAGTTCCAATCTAAGAGCTCAGACTCTTTTTGGTTTTTCATGTTCCTTCCTACTTAAGGCGCCTGCACAACGTTTGCTTTCCACTTGTGATATACTATCTCATAGTCATAACCATTGAGAGTTTCCATCCAACCCCTTTGTCTCATGTTCAATTCCTTTTGATCGAAAATATGCTTCAAACTTTTATGATCAGTGTATACTGTGAACTTTACACCATACAGATAGTGTCGCCATAGTTTCAAAGCGAAAATTATAGCGTCTAATTCTAGGTCATGTGTGGTGTAGTTCTTTTCATGAACTTTTAATTGTCTTGAAGCATAAGCAATTACTTTCTTTCCTTGCATCAAAACACATCTCATTCCCGTGTGCGAAGCATCACAGTATATGGTGAAGTTATCTAATCCTTCTGGCAAAGCCAAGATAGGTGCATTGGTTAACTTTTGTTTAAGTGTTTTGAATGTTTCTTCCTGTTTCATTCCCCATTCAAACTTGACTGATTTCCTTGTAAGTGAGGTTAATGGAACAGCTATTCTAGAGAAGTCTTGAATGAATCTTCGGTGGTATCCGGCTAAGCCTAGAAAACTTCTTACTTGAGTTGGAGTTTTGGGTTTCTCCCATTTGGTAATGGCTTCTATCTTTGCTAGGTCTACTTGAATACCATTTTCATTGATGATATGCCCAAGAAATTGAACTTCGGACAACCAAAATTCACATTTAGAGAATTTGGCGTACAACTTCTCATTTCTTAGGGTTTCAAGTATGATTTTAAGATGAACTTGATGATATTCTTTGGATTTGAATAAACAAGGATGTTATCAATGAATACAATAATAAACTTGTCGAGGTATAGTTTGCAAATATTATTCATCATGTCCATGAAAGCTGCCGGAGCATTAGTGAGTCCAAAAGGTATAACAGAGAACTCATAATGTCCGTATCGGGTTCTGAACGCCATCTTTGGTATATCTTCCTCTTTCACCTTTAACTGCTGGTAACCAGATCTAAGATCAATTTTAGAAAAACAACTTTCTCCTTGAAGCTGATCAAACAAATCATCGATCCTTGGTAGTGGGTACTTGTTCTTGATTGTAACCTTATCTTAGCTCCCTATAATCTATAAACATTCTCATCGATCCATCTTTCTCTTCGACAAAAAATATCGGCGCTCCCCGTGGTGACGAACTTGGTCGTATAAACCATTTTTCCAATAATTTGTCTAACTGTTTCTTCAATTCTTTCATTTCAGTGGGTGCTAGTCAATAGGGAGACTTAGCTATTGGTAAAGTTCCTGGTATTAGGTCAATCCTAAATTCTACTTCTCTGTCTGGTGGGGCTCCTGGTAATTCATCAGAAAATACATCTTTGAACTCGGATACGATTGGCACTTCTTCCATTTCTTGGGTTCAGGTTCTTTAGTTACATAGGCCATGAATGTAAGGCTTCCCTTACCTAAGCAACGACATGCTTTTATTTTATAAATTATTCCTACCTTTGTTGCCTCTTTATCTCCAGTTATACGAATGGTTTTATTGTTCGATGTTCGGATGTCAACGGCTTTATTTTTACATAGTATACGGGCTTGATTAGACGATAACCAATCCATACCTAAAACTACATCAAAACCTGCTAACGTCATAGGTAACAGTCGTACAGGTTTGATGTGATCGGCTAACGAAATTGTGGCGTTATTTAAAGCCTCCGTTATTCTACTTACATTTCCATCAGCAGTTTCGTCTTCCTAATGTTTATATAATTTAACTAACGGTTCATTCAATAGACTACAAAACTTATAATCTATAAAACTTCGATTTACACCCGAGTGAAATAAAACTCTAGCATAAACATTATTAATAGGAAATGTACCGGTGATCACGTCCGGTATATCTGCAGCCTTATGGGTGTCGAGCATGAAGACTCGTGCGTTCCATTTCTTGGTATTGGTCTTGGAAACGCTACCACTTGCACCAGCCGCTGCTGTTGTCGACTTCCTCTTTGGACATTCCGTACTAAAATGCTCCTTCTCACCACAGTCGAAACATACCACTGCTTTCCTCTTGCAGTCTGCTTCAACATGTCCCGGTTTCTTGCAAAAATTGCATATGATGGTGTTGGTTGGTCGAAGACATCTACCGAAGTGCCTCCTACCACAAGATTTGCAAATCAGACAATTATACACAAACATCCCTTCTCTCTTCTTCTCATACTTTCTCACCTTTCCTCCAACTGACGTTCTCCCATCATCTTTCTTCCTCTCATCCTTGTTTCTAATCATCCTATTCATCAAACACCCGGTGAACTTCATAGCAGATTCCGTCGTGGACGGCATATATGAACGAACCAAATCACGGATCTCAATGGGTAGTCCGTAAATGTATCGTGTCACTTTAATGATTTCGGGAGTAATTATATTCCTTGAGATTTGTTCCAACAACCTTATGATTCCAAAGCTTAGTTTGTATCTGATCGATTTCATTGATTGGGCAGAATTTCTTTAGTATCATTGCTTTAAATGTTTCCCAATCCAAATTGTACAAATTCTCTCTACCCTTGACCCCAATCAAGGTATTCCACCATTCCAACGCCTCACCTTTGAACATTTGTGAGGTATATTGAACTTTCTCTCTCTCGGTGTACTTACTTATCAACAAAAAATACTCCATTTCCTCCAACCATCGGAGGGTAACAATTGCTCCCTTATCGCCGTGAAATTCCTTAGGATTATAAACCTTGAAAACTTTAAAGTCACAACTTTCACAAATTTTTAATTTCTTAGTTTTCTCACGAAGGTCGTTCTCGGCGGTCGAGCCTTGATCACTTACTTCTTTCTTTCTTTCGGATTATTTCTCTTTCTTTTCAGTTTCTTTCTTAGTTTCTCTTCATGATAGTTTGGTGGTGGCGATCCAAAATGCCACTTGCTTTGGTCATAGTGACACTCCATCCATTTTGACGAGTCTGAATCAGTTTCCTGCATAATCTTACTTTGGAATTCTTGCTTCTCGGAAGGATGATATAGCGGAATTTCATATGGATAGTACTGAGGAATGTTATCTATGGTGTCATCCGAAATCTCTATCGGCATTTGCTGACTTCCTGGGAGATACACGGGTTGACTCCCATATGGTAATGTCGGAATGATTTGTTGATTTTGACTGAAGAAGTTAGTATTATAACTGTTACTGCTCGCCATATCTGATGGTTCACGAACGAGTGTTGTTTGGTTCAAATGGCTACTCGGCGTCTATGACGAAGATAGTTAATATAAGACATCTGCACTTAGTTAGGTTTAGGGATAGGAAGTTTACCAATCCTATCTTATCCCTATGTAATAATAATAAGAATAATAACTTTAAGGTTAAAGCTTAGGTACTAACGTTTAATTCCTAATTAGCTGAAATCGATGGCTCTGATACCAACCTGTCACACCCCGACTTAGGGCCTAGAAGTGTGACCACAAGTTGGTGCCTATTTTGTAAATATATCAGAGTTTATGGTTAATTCTAGCGGAAGATTTTAGGTTGAATATAATATTAATGCACATTGAAAATTTTACTTGGGAATTAAATACCCAAGTATTCGTTTACAAAATATATGTTTCATATTACAAGGATTTAGTCTATAAAAAATGGAGCAATCTTGTAACGCGCTTCTATCTTCATTAAGACTTCAGTCCTAGCTATTGCTATTCATGCTTAATTGCCTGCAATGGGTTGGAAAAATACGTCAGCTATGTGCTGGTGAACACGTATGACTCCAAAAATATTTGAATAATAGTTACAATATAAATATAGTTTTCTTGACAAACTCAGCAGAAATATTTATATTTCTAGTATATGTACCACTTCCCTACACATACAAGAATGTTCCCCGAGCCACGTAGCCTAATGGAGAACTAGTTATGACTGTTAACCTGTGGCCACGTAGCCTTTGACTGATTAGGTTGAACAGTTATGTATGGATCTAGACACATGTGTAATCGGACTGAGTTTATTTTATTTTATACTTTGTATTATAACGTTTTAGAGATCACGTAATCTCATGTAAACGTGACTGAATCGTTAAGACAAACACCCGTTCATCTTATCGAGTATAAATATGTTTTGACTGTTTGTAAAGGTTAACGTATTCACCTGTACCGTCGGTGTGTGTTTGAAACCTTCTTGGATGTAATTGTGAATGATATTTACCTTATACACAAATAGGTTTGTATATATATACTGGATTGTGTTTCTTGATTAAGCTATTACCTTCAGCTTAACCTTGAAATCTTTTATTACTTTGATTGTAAATGAAAACACATTGTTTTATGTGACGTTTGATATAGCATGCTTTTGCTTAATAGGTTCTAACACGTTGGTGAATTTCTCCAGGTAAGTAAACGGGTTCGCGGTTGATTGGGATCTGTATGAATTACTTTTCCTTAGGCAATAAACTCACTACTAGTGATATCCCCCTTACAGTTTACTACATGCCCGTAAAAATATCTTTTGTTAGCATTACTTCCTAATGAAGTAATGTTATAAAATACTTTCAAGGTTAAAGGCCATAGCCTCGATTGATGTTTAAGCTTATAATTTAAATAACTTAAATGTAACTCCTACCATAGCATGAATACTCGGAATGACAATACCAAAAAAAGAGTAAACTTGTCGGTAGGATCTTGATCTACTCGCTTAACTTGTTCGGGACTTCGTTACTTCAACAAATTACGAGAAACGGAATGTCGGCTTGTCACGGAAATCGGGCACGCTTCTCTAGGCTAAGTGTGTTTAAAATGAAGGTTTTTTGGGATGAATGAAATTCAAATTTGTAGCCTCCTATTTATAGGGAAAATCCACAACCCATCGCGATACGCGACGGTTTCTCTTTACCCCGTCGCGTATCGCGACGCCGCAATATCACGCCGCCTTTGCCACGTTATGACATGTGGCCTGTCATATCGTGCCACGTGTGGACACGTGGTTAGACACGTGTCCCAATTACTTAACGTGGACATCGCGCTACGCGATGGTCCTATATGTTTAGCTATCGCGTGTCGTTGCGCCGCCCAAATCTAGGTCTTTGTGCAAATCCATAGCGCTACGCGATGGGCTTTATACTGAACCCGTCGCGTATCACGATGGATGAAGATATTCAGAATTTCTACTTTAGTCCCTAAACTAATAAAAGTTAGTATTTTTGGCACATTTTTTTACGGTTATTTATGCGGTGTTACATGTGAACATTGGTACTTCAAGCGTGTTTATGTGTTTCAGGATATTGACATTAGGGAGGCTTATCAGGATGAATTGCGGGCTTGGAACGAAGATGTAGAAGACGCATGATAATTGGCATGCTTTCCTATGCAAAATAATAGAAGAAATAAAGAAAATTGTGTTAGACACCTTTAGTGCGGCGCTAAAGGGTCATGAGGGTGATGTTAGAGATACTCTAAGATCATCAGACAAATGATTCTTTAGCGCGGTGCTAAAGACTCACTCGTGGATGTTAGCGCCGCACTAACATCCCTCCGGACGGAAAATTACCCTAACTTTGATATAATCAGTTTTGAGCACCTATTTCAATCTATCATTCATTCAAGCAACCAAGAACAAGCCCTATTTTATACCATCCCGAAGCCTCCGTGTGACACCCGGTAATTTTCCCAATCCAATAAACTAAGTAATCAACCTAATAATTAGGTGATTGTGAATATTATGCGCGCTAAATTAGAATCAGCGCGGGCATGTGTTATATTAGAATCAGCGCGGGCATGTGTTATGTGCGCCCTGCGCGAGCGCGCTATGTTAGAGTCAGCGCAGGCACGTTATGTGCGCCCTGCGCGGGCGCGCGATGTAAGAACCAACGTGGGCATATGTTATATGCGCCATGCGCGAATGTTTTGGCTTTATGTTTTCATGTAACTTAACTCTATGTTGTCTAATGGGTTGACCGTCCCGCATGATGCTAAGGCGGGTGCATCCCAAATCGTTTATGCGCGTGCGGAAGGGGAACTAACCTCCCCGCCTGGCGGGAACATTGAGAGTTAGTTTGTCTGAAGCTCCAAGATGGAATTGACTTCAACATAACTGATCACTATGTTGAAATACCAAGACCACCTGGAGAATCTACAAATGAAACTCAATGTCCCTGACTGCGAGAAGGTTACGTACCTACCCGCAGCAAAGAAATGTCCTTCACGCAGAAAGCTATGCGCACAAAGCTATACGCGCAGAACACTTAGCCTAATCTCCAGATTTAAGGGGGATTATTCCCGCCCAAAAGGAAACAGTAGCGTGTTTCAGAGATTTCCACTTTTTACTGTACAACTGACAAAAGCACCTGAAAAAAAAAAAAAAAAAAAAAAGCACACTGTAACATGAAAAGTCAACTGTCAGCCACCCTACTCTCACCAACCACAGACCTGCATGTCCTGTCCAAATCAAATCAGAATCTTTTATCCACTCCTCCACTTTTAAATAAATAATAATAATTTCCATACTTTATCATCATTGCACCTAGATATGAAAAGATTACAATCCCCTAAAGCAAGGGATTGTGTTCCCTTGAGTTTGCCTATAAATATGTAACCTAAATTATCACCCAAAACACACTTCAAACTTCTCTCTTAAGAACTGCAAACTTGCACTAATCATCTCCCAAGCATCCGTTGTTTTCATTTCCGATCCTGTTACTAGGTAAGCCGAGATTATAACCTTGAGATCTACTTTCCAACCCTTATATTCTCCTATTTCTTGATCTTAATATATATACTTCTTGTTATTTAATCGTATTCTAGACCTTCAATTCCGAGGCCAACACCAAGAAAACCCGAATCTCGATTAATCCCTTAACAAGAACCACAGGTGAGTCTCACAGCCCCTATTTTCACTGTTTTCACTATTTTTAAACTGTTTTCGGGGCGAGGGACACGTACTTAAATTATGTTTTATCATGATACTCTTACAAGCAATGCAAGCAATTATGTGCTTAAATAATGTTTCATTATGGTATATTTACGAGCAATGCAAACGGTTATCTATGGTTTTCGATGTTAGTGCACCAGATTCGAGTAAGTGATCACTTTACCATTGGAACTCTAAGGGTAGGGACTGCTGGTTTGATCCGCCCACTCGTAGGGGTCGCACCTCTTACACAGACGAGTGCCTAGCATGTCACGGGGCAGTACTATGGGATTGAGCCCGCTCGTAGAGGTCGCTCCTCTTACGCAGACGAGCGCCTTGTTTTCCAGCACAACGTCCGCGCGTAACCCGCGGGACGGTATTATCCGCTCGTAGTGGCAGCGCCACTTACACAGACGAGCACGGTTTTTCGGAAGTGTCCGCGCGTAACCCGCGGGACAGTATTACTTATTTCGCTCGTAGTGGCAGCGCCACTTACACAGACGAGCACGGTTCCCAGAAATGTTCGCGCGTAGCCCCGCGGAACGATTTTATCAGAATATGTTATCAGAACTATGTTTTACCAAGCACGTGTCGTAATGATGCTATCAGAATTATGTTTCAGAATGATTTTTATCAAGATTATGATGCAATACGATTTATCAAGCTACTAAAACTTGTGAACTCACTCAGTTTATACTGATTCAAATGTTTTACGTGTCTTTCAGGAGATAACTAGGTAGCGCATGGAGTCACACTTAGAGCACCTCACGCTGAACATCTAAAACTAGTTTTTGGAAGATTTTAGTTCTATCCCTTCGATGCGCATGGTTGTTCCCGCCGCGCAAGGGGATATGGCGTGGAAATTTTCAACAGTTTTATACTTGGATGTTTTTATGTAATCTTTAAACAATGTAATGTATTTGTATGAAACATTTCATGCGCAATGAAAATCTTACTTTGAATGTTTGCAATGGCCCGTGCTTAATAATCAATCCCCACTCGCGCGCGCCCGGCTGTTTCCGCCGTTCAGGGCCGGGTGTGACAGATTGGTATCAGAGCACTGGTTATTGCGAACTAGGAAAAGAAGTTTTAACCTAGACTATAACCGTTGGGGAATCGCATGAAATATTTTTCAAAGAAAATATTTTCAAAAGAAACTATACACACACTTAGGAACACGGGTCACACAGTGTCTAGTGAATAAAGATAAGAACATTATGTGCTCAGAGTACATGCGCTAAGTTTGATATATTTTCATTCTCTTTTAAAGCGAGAATGCCTCCAACTAGAGCCAAGGGAATTACCATGACACCCGAGGAACTCGCGGAAATAATCGTGCAGGCGATCGCGACACATGAGGCCAGCAAGGCCGAATCTAGTCAGGGTCGTCAGGAGAACGAGACCCCAGAACCCGAATCAGGAGCCTTGGACAAAGGGTGCTCCTATAAGACATTTATGGCCTGTAGGCCTTGGCCATTCAAGGGTACCGAAGGGGCCATTGGGCTCTACAACTGGATTGACAAGATGGAGACAGTTCTCTCCATTAGCGGATGTAGTGAGAACCAGAAGGTCCTTTACGCGACCTGCATGTTCCAAGAGGCAGCTTCGTCTTGGTGGAAGCTTCAAGTAAAGACCTTGGGGCGAGAAGTTGCTCTTCACAAGACCTGGGAGGAGCTGAAGGAAATGATGATGAGAAAGTTCTGCTCTCGCGCAGAAATTCAGAGTCTGCAACAGGAATTCTGGAACCACACCATGGTAGGAACGGATATCGACGCCTACAACAACCGGTTCAACGAGCTTTGCCAGTTGGTGCCAGACATGGAAAACACGGAGGAAAAGAAGATCGAGAGGTATATCTTTGGGTTACCTCCTGTTGTTAGGGTTCCGCTCAACGCCGCAGCGCCTCCAACCTTTGATGAGGCGGTAGCGCGGGCCATCACCCTTACAAGGGATACGGTCCGTGCGGGTATGTTGACTACGCGAGGAAACGAACAGCGAACCTCTGACTCCAAGAGGAAATGGAACTCTCACCACTGAGGGTCCGACTCCAAGCAGCCACCGTTCAAGAAGCAGGAAAGCGCAAGGGTTTACGCGATCCAAGCCGCGGAGCCATCAAGGAAAGGATACAGCGGGCCTTACCCATGGTGCAACAAATGCAAGTTTCACCACGAGGGTGAATGCGCGAGCGTCATGTGCACCAAATGTAACAGGCCAGGGCACAAGACGGTGAATTGCCGTGCTAAGGAAGCTGGAGCCAGTGACAACTGCTACACATGCGGAAAGCCAGGGCATTTCAGTCGGGATTGCCCGCAAAGGGGAAACCAAGCTCGCGGGAGAGCTTTTGTTATCGGCGCGGGCGAAGCTAAAGAAGAGCCGAATGTGGTAACCGGTACGTTTTTACTTAACGGCCATTTTGCATCTGTTTTATTTGATACTGGAGCTGACCTAAGTTTTATATCCGCGGAGTTTAAAGACTCCCTAGGCCTAGCAACCAGTAGGCTAGACACACCTTATACTATAGAACTAGCCAATGGTAGGCAGTTATGCGCGAACGAAAGAACTGAACAATGTGTAATAGTCATGGGAGGTCACGGGTTCAATATTAACTTGTTGCCAATAGACTTGGGAAGTTTTGACATTGTGGTAGGTATGGATTGGTTAGTCGAGAACCACGCGGAGGTTATTTGCCATGAGAAGCAGGTTCGGATCCCACTGTTGAACGGAGAAATCTTGGTGATTCAAGGGGAAAGAAGGGGAGTTGCGACGAAACTGATTTCGTGCCTAAAGGCGCACAAGTGCCTAAGGAAAGGGTGCTACGCCTTCCTGGCGCATGTGGTAGAGAAGAAAGGAGATGAGCGAAGAATTGAAGACTTACCAGTAGTGCGCGAATTTCCAGAAGTTTTTCCTGAAGATTTGCCCGGATTACCGCCGCCGCGACAAGTCGAATTTCGTATTGATTTAGTCCCAGGAGCTGCGCCAGTAGCTCAAGCGCCTTATCGACTAGCTCCATCTGAGATGCAAGAGCTATCCAATCAGTTACAGGAACTATTGGATAAGGGTTTCATACGCCCAAGCTTTTCACCTTGGGGAGCTCCAGTACTGTTAGTAAAGAAGAAGGATGGTTCGTTCAGAATGCGTATTGACTACAGGGAGCTGAACAAGCTGACAGTCAAGAATCGGTACCCCTTACCGAGGATTGACGACTTATTTGACCAGTTGCAGGGATCCAGTTATTATTCGAAGATAGATCTACGGTCAGGATACCACCAACTTAGGGTCCATGAGGAAGATGTGCCGAAAACAGCCTTCCGAACTAGATACGGCCATCATGAGTTCTTAGTGATGCCTTTCGGGCTAACTAATGCGCCGGCTGTATTCATGGATCTGATGAACCGCGTGTGCAAACCATACTTGGACAAGTTTGTGATTGTGTTTATAGATGATATTCTGATTTACTCTCGGACCAAGGTCGAGCATGAGCAACACCTGAGATTGATTTTGGAATTGTTGAGGAAGGAAAAGTTGTATGCGAAGTTTTCCAAGTGTGAGTTTTGGCTTAGAGAAGTTCACTTTCTCGGTCACGTTGTAAACGAGAAAGGAATACACGTTGATCCTTCCAAAGTCAAGGCCATCGAAAACTGGGAAGCGCCAAAAACCCCAACTGAGGTGAGGCAATTCCTAGGACTAGCTGGCTACTATCGACGCTTCATTGAGAACTTCTCCAAGATAGCTCTACCTCTGACCGCGCTAACTCAGAAAGACAAGAAGTTTGTTTGGGGCGAAAATCAGGAAGCGGCGTTTCAAATGTTGAAACAGAAGTTATGTAGTGCGCCAATTTTGTCTCTGCCCGAGGGGACGGATGACATCGTCGTTTACTGCGACGCTTCACATCAGGGACTTGGATGTGTCCTTATGCAGCGAGACAAAGTCATAGCGTATGCCTCGCTCCAACTCAAGACCAATGAAAAGAACTACACAACGCATGATCTGGAACTTGGAGCGGTTGTCTTCGCGCTAAAGATTTGGCGCCATTACCTCTATGGTACAAAGTGTATAATCTTTACGGATCACAAGAGCCTTCAACATATATTTGATCAAAAGGATTTAAACATGAGGCAACGAAGATGGGTGGAGTTGTTGAATGATTATGATTGTGAAATTAAGTACCACCCTGGAAAGGCGAATGTGGTAGCAGACGCGCTAAGTAGGAAGGAGCGAATAAAAACGCTACGAGTCAAGGCTCTAAGGTTGACCATTCGCGCAGATCTCTCTACCCGCATCCGAGACGCTCAGCAAGAAGCCTTGAAACCAGAGTTTGTTAAAAACGAATCCCTTGGGGGTATGATTAAGAATTTGGAGATCAAGGAAAACGACACTCGATATTTTGCTAACCGCATATGGGTCCCTCTCAAGGGAGGATTGCGCGAGCAAGTATTAAACGAAGCTCACAAGACGCGGTATTCCGTACATCCTGGCGCAGACAAGATGTACCAAGATGTTAAAGCGCTGTATTGGTGGCCCAATCTTAAAGGCGCCATCGCGACGTATGTCAGTAAGTGCCTGACGTGTTCGAAGGTGAAGGCTGAATACCAGAAGCCGTCGGGGTTACTTCAGCAGCCAGAAATTCCCATGTGGAAATGGGAACAAATCTCTATGGACTTCATCACCAAACTACCAAGGACACCTGGGGGTTATGACACGATCTGGGTTATTGTAGATCGGCTAACTAAGTCAGCACACTTCCTGCCGATCAAGGAAACCGATAAGATGGAAAAGTTAGCCCGATTGTATATTCGAGAAGTAGTTTCAAAACATGGAGTCCCAGTGTCCATCATTTCTGATAAAGATAGTCGATTCACCTCAAGATTTTGGAGATCGTTACAAGGGGCTTTAGGTACTCGTCTTGACATGAGTACGGCTTATCATCCCCAAACGGATGGGCAAAGCGAGCGAACAATCCAGACATTGGAAGATATGCTGCGCGCGTGCGCAATCGATTTCGGAGGTAGCTGGGATACTCATCTCCCATTGGTTGAATTTTCTTACAACAACAGTTATCACGCAAGCCTCAAGGCTGCGCCGTTTGAAGCTTTGTATGGGCGCAAGTGTAGATCCCCACTGTGCTGGGCTGAAGTGGGTGACAAGCAAATGACTGGTCCAGAATTGATCCAAGAAACAACAGACAAGATTTTTCAGATACGGGATCGCCTTAAGACAGCGCGCGACAGACAGAAGAGCTACGCAGATGTGCGAAGGAAACCGTTGGAGTTTCAAGTAGGAGACAGAGTACTTTTGAAAGTCTCTCCATGGAAAGGAGTCCCCCGTTTCGGCAAGCGAGGAAAGTTGAATCCGCGCTACATTGGACCATTTGAGATCCTGGAAAGGATCGGTCCGGTTGCTTATAAACTCCGTTTATCCGCCGAACTCAGTGGAGTTCATGATACGTTCCATGTATCCAACCTCAAAAAGTGCTTATCTGACGAAACGTTGATTTTGCCGTTGGACGAGATTCACATCGACAAACAACTGCACTTCGTAGAAGAACCTATAGTAGTAACCGATTGGAAAGAACAAAAGTTACGCAGAAGCAGAATCAAGTTAGTAAAGGTTCAATGGAACTCAAGGCGTGGGCCTGAATTCACTTGGGAAAGAGAAGATCAATTACGCAAGAAATACCCACACCTCTTTCAGAACATGGCTTCTGCCAGCGACGTCTCCTAAATTTCAGGACGAAATTCTCTTAACAGGGGGAAAATGTGACACCCGGTAATTTTCCCAATCCTATAAACTAAGTAATCAACCTAATAATTAGGTGATTGTGAATATTATGCGCGCTAAATTAGAATCAGCGCGGGCATGTGTTATATTAGAATCAGCGCGGGCATGTGTTATGTGCGCCCTGCGCGAGCGCGCTATGTTAGAGTCAGCGCAGGCACGTTATGTGCGCCCTGCGCGAGCGCGCGATGTAAGAACCAGCGTGGGCATATGTTATATGCGCCATGCGCGAATGTTTTGGCTTTATGTTTTCATGTAACTTAACTCTATGTTGTCTAATGGGTTGACCGTCCCGCATGATGCTAAGGCGGGTGCATCCCAAATCGTTTATGCGCGTGCGGAAGGGGAACTAACCTCCCCGCCTGGCGGGAACATTGAGAGTTAGTTTGTCTGAAGCTCCAAGATGGAATTGACTTCAACATAACTGATCACTATGTTGAAATACCAAGACCACCTGGAGAATCTACAAATGAAACTCAATGTCCCTGACTGCGAGAAGGTTACGTACCTACCCGCAGCAAAGAAATGTCCTTCACGCAGAAAGCTATGCGCACAAAGCTATACGCGCAGAACACTTAGCCTAATCTCCAGATTTAAGGGGGATTATTCCCGCCCAAAAGGAAACAGTAGCGTGTTTCAGAGATTTCCACTTTTTACTGTACAACTGACAAAAGCACCTGAAAAAAAAAAAAAAAAAAAAAAAAGCACACTGTAACATGAAAAGTCAACTGTCAGCCACCCTACTCTCACCAACCACAGACCTGCATGTCCTGTCCAAATCAAATCAGAATCTTTTATCCACTCCTCCACTTTTAAATAAATAATAATAATTTCCATACTTTATCATCATTGCACCTAGATATGAAAAGATTACAATCCCCTAAAGCAAGGGATTGTGTTCCCTTGAGTTTGCCTATAAATATGTAACCTAAATTATCACCCAAAACACACTTCAAACTTCTCTCTTAAGAACTGCAAACTTGCACTAATCATCTCCCAAGCATCCGTTGTTTTCATTTCCGATCCTGTTACTAGGTAAGCCGAGATTATAACCTTGAGATCTACTTTCCAACCCTTATATTCTCCTATTTCTTGATCTTAATATATATACTTCTTGTTATTTAATCGTATTCTAGACCTTCAATTCCGAGGCCAACACCAAGAAAACCCGAATCTCGATTAATCCCTTAACAAGAACCACAGGTGAGTCTCACAGCCCCTATTTTCACTGTTTTCACTATTTTTAAACTGTTTTCGGGGCGAGGGACACGTACTTAAATTATGTTTTATCATGATACTCTTACAAGCAATGCAAGCAATTATGTGCTTAAATAATGTTTCATTATGGTATATTTACGAGCAATGCAAACGGTTATCTATGGTTTTCGATGTTAGTGCACCAGATTCGAGTAAGTGATCACTTTACCATTGGAACTCTAAGGGTAGGGACTGCTGGTTTGATCCGCCCACTCGTAGGGGTCGCACCTCTTACACAGACGAGTGCCTAGCATGTCACGGGGCAGTACTATGGGATTGAGCCCGCTCGTAGAGGTCGCTCCTCTTACGCAGACGAGCGCCTTGTTTTCCAGCACAACGTCCGCGCGTAACCCGCGGGACGGTATTATCCGCTCGTAGTGGCAGCGCCACTTACACAGACGAGCACGGTTTTTCGGAAGTGTCCGCGCGTAACCCGCGGGACAGTATTACTTATTTCGCTCGTAGTGGCAGCGCCACTTACACAGACGAGCACGGTTCCCAGAAATGTTCGCGCGTAGCCCCGCGGAACGATTTTATCAGAATATGTTATCAGAACTATGTTTTACCAAGCACGTGTCGTAATGATGCTATCAGAATTATGTTTCAGAATGATTTTTATCAAGATTATGATGCAATACGATTTATCAAGCTACTAAAACTTGTGAACTCACTCAGTTTATACTGATTCAAATGTTTTACGTGTCTTTCAGGAGATAACTAGGTAGCGCCTGGAGTCACACTTAGAGCACCTCACGCTGAACATCTAAAACTAGTTTTTGGAAGATTTTAGTTCTATCCCTTCGATGCGCATGGTTGTTCCCGCCGCGCAAGGGGATATGGCGTGGAAATCTTCAACAGTTTTATACTTGGATGTTTTTATGTAATCTTTAAACAATGTAATGTATTTGTATGAAACATTTCATGCGCAATGAAAATCTTACTTTGAATGTTTGCAATGGCCCGTGCTTAATTATCAATCCCCACTCGCGCGCGCCCGGCTGTTTCCGCCGTTCAGGGCCGGGTGTGACACTCCGGTACGTCCATTCATCGCATGTTTTCTTCCTCTCATCAGATAAGCGAATCCTTCGTGATGTCGATGTTAGGCTAAAACCATTGTATTTACTTTAGGCTAGGGTTTTGCGTAAACTAACTTTGATCAGATTCTATGTTTTGAATGAATATAAACTTAATTGAATGTCTTCAATCTTGTTTTACAATAAAAAAATAAAAACATCGAGTAAAAGTCATGTATATTATTATATTATTTGTTTATTTTTATTATAAATATTATGTGAACTTTGGTACTTCAAGAGTGTTTACATGTTTCGGGATATTTAACGTCAAGGATGCTTATCGGGAAGAATTACGAGCTTGGAACGAAGATGTTGAGGACTCATATTGATTGGCATGCAAGCCTATGCAAAATAAAAGAAGAAAATAATGAAAATTGTGTTAGACACCCTTAGCGCGGCGCTAAGGGGTCCTGAGGGTGATGTTAGAGATACTCTAAGATCATCAGACAAATGTGTTTTTAGCGCGGCGCTAAAGGCTCACCCGTGGATGTTAGCGCCGAGCTAACTTCCCTCCTGACGGAAAATTACCCTAACTTCGATATAATCAGTTTTAAGCACCAATTTCGATCTATCCTTCATTCCAGCAACCAAGTAGAAGCCCTAGGACAATTTTGTACCATCCCGAAGCCTTCGGCTCATCCTCTCATTGCATGTTTCGTCCTCTCATCAGATAAGCGAATCATTTGTGATGCCGATGTAAGGATAAAACCATTGTCTTCACTTTAGGCTAGGGTTTTGCGTAAACTAACTTTGATCAGATTCTATGTTTTGAATGAATATAAACTTAATTGAATGTATTTAATCTTGTTTTACATTAAAAAAAATGAAAAAATCGGGTAAAAGTCATGTATATTATTATATTATTTGTTTACTTTTAGTTTAAATATTATGTCAACTTTGATACTTCAAGCGTGTTTATGTGTTTCAGGATATTTGACGTTAAGGACGCTTATCGGGATGAATTACGGGCTTGGAACGAATATGTAGAAGACTCATGATGATTGGCATGCTTTCCTATGCAAAATTAAAGAAGAAAAATAAAGAAAATTGTGATAGACACCCTTAGCGCGGCGCTAAGGGGTCATGTGGGTGATGTTAGAGATACTCTAAGATCATCAGACAAATGAATCTTTAGCGCGGTGCTAAAGACTATCCCGTGGACGTTAGCGCCGCACTAACATCTCTCCGGACGTAAAATTACCCTGACTTTGATATAATCAGTTTTGAGCCCCTATTTCGATCTATCCTTCATTCCAGCAACCAAGAACAAGCCCTAGGATGATTTTGTACCATCCTAAAGCCTTCGGTACGTCCGTTCATCGCATGTTTTCTTTCACTCATCAGATAATTGAATCCTTCGTGATGTTGATGTTAGGCTAAAACCATTGTATTCACTTTAGGCTAGGCTTTTGCGTAAACTAACTTTGATGAGATTCTATGTTTTGAATGAATATAAACTTAATTGAATGTTTTTAATATTGTTTTACAATAAAAAAATGAAAACATCGAGTAAAAGTCATGTATATTATTATATTATTTGTTTACTTTTAGTATAAATATTATGTGAACTTTGGTACTTCAAGCGTGTTTATGTGTTTCAGGATATTTGACGTTAAGGACGCTTATCGGGAAGAATTACGAGCTTGGAACGAAGATGTAGAAGACTCATATTGATTGGCATGCTAGCCTATGCAAAATAAAAGAAGAAAATGATGAAAATTGTGTTACACACCCTTAGCGCGGCGCTAAGGGGTCCGGAGGGTGATGTTAGAGATACTCTAAGATCATCGGACAAATGTATCTTTAGCGCGGCGCTAAAGGCTCACCCGTGGATGTTAGCGCCGCGCTAACATCCCCCCCTGACGGAAAACTACCCTAACTTTGATATAATCAGTTTTAAGCACCTATTTCGATCTATCTTTTATTCCAGCAACCAAGTACAAGTCCTAGGACAATTTTGTACCATCCCGAAGCCTCCGGTTCGTCCTTTCATTGCATGAATTCGTCTTCTCATCAGATAAGCGAATCTTTCGTGATGCCGATGTCAGGATAAAACCATTGTCTTCACTTTAGGCTAGGGTTTTGCGTAAACTAACTTTGATCAGATTCTATATTTTGAATGAATATAAACTTAATTGAATGTATTTAATCTTGTTCTAAATTAAAAAAAATGAAAAAATCGGATAAAAGTCATGTATATTATTATAATATTTGTTTACTTTTAGTTTAAATATTATAACAACTTTGATACTTCAAACGTGTTTATGTGTTTCAGGATATTTGACGTTAAGGACACTTATCGAGATTAATTACGGGCTTGGAATGAAGATGTAGAAGACTCATGATGATTGGCATGCTTTCCTATGCAAAATTAAAGAAGAGAATAAAGAAAATTGTGTTAGACACCCTTAGCGCGGCGCTAAGGGTTCATGAGGGTGATGTTAGAGATACTCTAAGATCATCAGACAAATGAGTCTTTAGCGCGGCGCTAAAGGCTCTCCAGTGGATGTTAGCGCCGGGCTAACATCCCACCTGACGGAATATTACCCTAACTTTGATATAATCAGTTTTGAGCCCCTGTTTGGATTTATCCTTCATTCCAGCAACCAAGTACAAGCCCTAGGACGATTTTGTACCATTCCGAAGTCTCCGTTTCGTCCATTCATCGCATGCTTTTGTCTTCTCATCAGATAAGCGAATCCTTTGTGATACCAATGTCAGGCTAAAGCCATTGTATTCACTTTAGGCTAGGGTTTTGCGTAAACTAACTTTGATCAGATTCTATGTTTTGAATAAATAAAAACTCTATTGAATGTCTTTAATCTTGTTTTACTTTAAAAAAATTGAAAAAATCGGGTAAACGTCATGTATATTATTATATAATTTGTTTACTTTTAATTTAAATATTATGTGAACTTTGGTACTTCAAGCGTGTTTATGTGTTTCAGGATATTTGACGTTAAGAACGCTTATCGAGATGAATTACGGGCTTGGAACGAAGATGTAGAAGACTCATGATGATTGGCATGCTTTCCTGTGCAAAATAAAAGAAGAAAATAAAGAAAATTGTGTTAGACACCCTTAGCGTTGCGCTAAGGGGTCCTGAGGGTGATGTTAAAGATACTCTAAGATCATCAGACAAATGAGTCTCTAGCGTGGCGCTAAAGGCTCACCCGTGGATGTTAACGTCGGGTTAACATCCATTCTAACGGAAAATTACTCTAACTTTGATATAATCTGTTTTGAGCCCCTATTTCGATCTATCCTTCATTCCGGAAACCAAGCCCTATGACGATTTTGTACCATCATGAAGCCTCTGGTACGTCCGTTCATCGCATGTTTTCTTCCTCTAATCAGATAAGCTAATCCTTCGTGATGTCGATGTTAGGCTAGGTTTTGCATAAACTAACTTTGATCAGATTCTATGTTTTGTATGAATATAAACTTGATTGAATGTCTTTAATCTTGTTTTACATTAAAAAAATGAAAAAATCGGGTAAAAGTCATGTATATTATTATATTATTTGTTTACTTTTAGTATAAACATTATGTGAACTTTGGTACTTCAAGCGTGTTTATGTGTTTCAGGATATTTGACGTTAAGGACGCTTATCGGGAAGAATTACGGGCTTGGAACGAAGATGTAGAAGTCTCATATTGATTGGCATGCTAGCCTATGCAAAATTAAAGAAGAAAATAATGAAAATTGTGTTACACACCCTTAGTGTGGCACTAAGGGATCCTGAGGGTGATGCTAGAGATACTCTAAGATCATCGGACAAATGTGTCTTTAGCGCGGCGCTAAAGGCTCACCCATGGATGTTAGCGCCGCGCTAACATCCCTCCTGACGGAAAATTACCCTAACTTTGATATAATCAGTTTGGACCCCCTATTTTGATCTATCCTTCGTTCCCGAAACCAAGTACAAGCCGTACCATCCCAAAGCCTCTGGTTCTTCCTTTCATCGCATGATTTCGTCCTCTCATCTGATAAGTGAATCCTTCGTGATGCCGATGTCAGGCTAAAACCATTGTATTCACTTTATGCTAGGGTTTTTTGTAAACTAACTTTGATCAGATTCTATGTTTTGAATGAATATAAACTTGATTGAATGTATTTAATCTTGTTTTACGTTAAAAAAATTTTGAAAAAATCGAGTAAAAAGTCATGTATATTATTATATTTTTTTGTTTACTTTTAGTTTAAATATTATGTGAACTTTGGTACTTCAAGCGTGTTTATGTGTTTCAGGATATTTAACTTTAAGGACGCTAATCGGGATGAATTATGGGCTTAGAACAAATATGTAGAAGACTCGTGATGATTGGCATGCTTTTTTATGCAAAATAAAAGAAGAAAATAAAGAAAATTGTGTTAGACACCCTTAGCGCGGCTCTTAGGGGTCCTGAGAGTGATGTTAGAGATATCATCAGACAAATGAGTCTTTAGCACGGTGCTAACATCCCTCCTGACGGAAAATTACCCTAACTTTAATATAATTACCTTTGTACCCTTATTTCGATCTATCCTTCATTCCAGCAACCAAGTACAAGCCCTAGGACGAGTTTGTACCATCCCGAAGCCTCCTGTCCGTCTGTTCATCGCATGCTTTCGTCATCTCATCAGATAAGCGAATCCTTCGTGATGTTGATGTCAGGCTAAAACCATTGTATTCACTTTAGGCTAGGGTTTTGTGTAAACTAAATTTGATCAGATTTTATGTTTTGAATGAATATAAACTTGATTGAAAGTCTTTAATCTTGTTTTACATTAAAAAAAATAAAAAAAATCGGGTAAAAGTTAAGTATATTATTATATTATTTGTTTACTTTTAGTTTAAATATTATGTGAACTTTGGTACTTCAAGCGTGTTTATGTGTTTCAGGATATTTAAGGTTAAGGAAGCTAATCGAGATGAATTATTGGCTTAAAATGAAGATGTAGAAGACTCATGGAGATTATCAAGCTTTCCTATGCAAAATAAAAGAAGAAAAGAAAGAAAATTATGTTACACACCCTTAACTTGGCGCTATATTAAGGGTCATGGGGGTGATATTACAGAGATCATCAAACAAATGAGTCTTTAGCGCGGCGCTAAAGGCTCACCCGTGGATGTTAGCGCCGCGATAACATCCCTCGTGACGGAAAATTACCCTAACTTTGATATAATTTGTTTTGAGCCCTTATTTCGATCTATCCTTCATTCCAGGAACCAAGTACAAGCCCTAGGAATATTTTGTACCATCTCGAAGCTTCCTGTTCGTCCGTTCATCGTATTATTTCGTCCTCTCATCAGATAAGAGAATCCTTCGTGATGTCGATGTTAGGCTAAAACCATTGTATTCACTTTAGACTAGAGTTTAGTGTAAACTATTTTTAATCAGATTCTTTGTATTGAATGAATATAAACTTGATTGAATGTCTTTAATCTTGTTTTACATTATAAAAATGAAAAACAAATTTTCATTTTTTTAATGTAAAACAAGATTAAAGACATTCAATCAAGTTTATATTCATTCAAAACATAGAATTGATCAAAGTTAGTTTACACAAAACCTTAGCCTAAAGTGAATACAATGGTTTTAGCCTTACATCGGCATCATGAAGGATTCGCTTATCTGATGAGAGGACGAAAGCATGCGATGAACGGACGAATCGGATTATTCGGGATGGTACAAAATCGTCCTAGGGCTTGTATTTGGTTGCTGGAATGAAGTATAGATCTAAATAGGGGCTTAAAACTAATTATATCAATGTTAGGGTAATTTTCTATCAGAAGGGATGTTAGCGCGGCGCTAACATCCACGGGTGAACCTTTAGCTCCATGCTAAAGACACATTTGCCTGATGATCTTAAAGTATCTGTAACATCACCCTCAGGACTCCTTAGCGCTGCGCTAAGGGTGTCTAACACAATTTTCTTTATTTTCTTCTTTTATTTTGCATAGGAAAGCATGCCAATCATCATGAGTCTTCTACATCTTCGTTCCAAGCCCGTAATTCATCCTGATAAACGTCTTTAACGTCAAATATCCTGAAACACATGAACACATTTGAAGTAACAAAGTTCACATAATATTTAAATTAAAAGTAAACAAATAATATAATAATATACATGACTTTTACCCGACCATCAGCAGCACCTGCTAGTGTCGTGATTGTTGGCTAATGTCTCTAATGGCTTAAAATGACTAGATCTTTCAATACAAAATAACGTATTCAAATATCAGACCCTACGGGCCCCAAAAGAATACATGACGGATTTTATCAAGTTTCTATAGATCTCCTTTCGCTTTCCATTAAGAGAGCCTATTTCGAAACAATTCCACAATAGGGCTTCGTGAATTGATTAGATTCATGTTCCCCCACTTATAATCCTAAATACGTAAATGGTAGGTTCCCGGTTTAACACCTAAGTATTCATGCCATCTCCGTTCTCTAGTTGATTTGCAAGCTGGATGTCAAAAAAAAAAAACAAAACAAAACAAAACACCGCAAGATACGTTATAAGTTTAGAACGTTGTTTACTTCCCACTTACCAACAAACACCATGTCGTCCGCCTAAATGAAGTGTATGACCAGTGGGCCTGTTACCACACAGCTCAATCCACTATAAATTCCCACACTACTGGCCTGTTACATAATGCGTGTTAATGAATCCATTTTCAAAATGAATAAAATAGTTTATAAGGGGTTTCCTTGATGTACCCCCCTAGTACATAATAATTCATAGTTGGAGAGCCACTTACGAACAAATATGCTTGTGACGCCCTCTAAAATTGCCAAGAACCACTGCCTTCATTTTAGCATAAACCCCATATGGTTTAGAACCTAGTAAAAAAATCCCCAATTTAGGGGATCAAATCAAACCACGTTTTTTAATCGTTAATTAAGCCACCATATTGTTTAAGATAACTAGACCATCAAGAATACTCCTTCCTGACAAAAGAATCTGATTGTTCAGCCGAAACACGCTCTGAACGATTTTGCCAAAAAGGGCATTCGCCAAAGTTTTTTGAGGCTTTGGTGGGGCGGTGTCCTTATTAGAGAAACCGCCAATGTCAAAGTCTGAGAGAGCGCCATTTAGGCGTTCCAGGGCCTGCACGTAGTCTGAGTCCAGGTCGACAACTCCGCTATTCCTTAAGATGTGATTCTGTAGCTTCCAAGACTGAGCCCTCGACGCTACAAAAGCGTAAACCCCAACATCATGAGCCGAAAGAAGGCCTAAACCCCCCAAACGCATCGGTAAAGATGCAAGTTGCCATTGAAGATCACCAAAGAACGGGCCTCCACATACAACTATGTCTTCGATGGCTTCTCGAAGCCCCTTATCAAAACAAGATACCGCATCATCCATCATATGGGGTGGCATGTTCGTAACCCAAAAATCAACTTAGCAACCCCCATGCAAGACCTAAGCAGGAGGAGTTCGCTCTGCGGATCCCTAAGGCAAGGTAAGAGTTTAATAAGATCAACCGCACGAGAGGCTCTCCGCCTAGCCAACTCCTTAATAAAGTAGGGATCTCGACTAACAGCCCCTCCAAGGAGCTTTACCCCTCTCTGGTCTACCAATCCCACTAGGGAAAAGCTCATCTTTAACTTTCACTCCATTACACGTTGGCCAAAAAACCTCGGGTTTCTTAATATTAAGTTGAAGCCCCAATGATGGCCCTTCCGAGCTGATAAGTTCTAGGGCTTTAGCGACTTCGTTGGCACCACCAATAATAGTCCCATCATCCAAGTACCAAGCATGAAATGGGAGGTTACAACCATTTTGTACCCGGAGAACAAGAGGGTGTAAGGCTAAGGCAAAGAGGAGGGGCCCAAGGGGGTCTCCCTGCTGAACCCTAGTAGTAGCCCCTATACAGTCATCACCAACGTACAACCTAGCTTGCTGGGCATAAAGGAACTGGACCCATAGATAGATAGACGGGCAATGATGATGAACCTCCCGGAGAAGGGCTGTGTGGTCGACCATATTGAATGCGTTGGAGAAGTCCACGGTAAGCATAGCTAAAGAACCGTCCGCGTGAAAGGAGTTAAGTAACCGGTTCGCGCTGTGAAGCACCGCCTCTGCCCCATTAGGGGTCCCAACCCCAAACTGAAAGTCCTCTAAATACTGACTCATTTCCTTCCCAACCATCTTCATAGCCCCTTTAGAAACCAACCTACGCTAGACAGCCCCCACAGCAATGGGCCGAATTCCATTATCCGGCTTTAATAAAGGGGTAAGGGGGGCCGAAGCAATAAACTCAGTGAGCACCTTGGGGCACAGTCCCCCTAGCCATAAGTTGACGACTTCAGTGATAGCTGAGAGCAGACCCATGGAAGTCACTGATCCCTCACCACTAAGAGCGTCCAACAAGTGTTGCGCCCGCATCCCATCTCTCCCGCATGAGGTCCCTTTAGGAAATGATCAGATACATCTAAGCACACAGTCCCCATCCACCGAGAGAGTAGGCAGGGCGACAGAGTTAAAAGACAAGGACGGAGGCGGCACCACTGGGTGTTTATCAATGAGGGCTTTCATGGTTGAATCTCGGAGAGGGGCAACCCCACTTGAGCATAATACCTTGACGACAGCTGTGAAATGACCATCCCTGACTTTCCTGAGACATTGTTTAATATTGAGGCTTTTTTCAGAACCCTCCTCCCATCCCACCTTTCTTTTAGAAAAAGTGCTTCCCCCCACGTTATCAAAGAGAGAAAGAACCAAGTCAGCAAAACCAGATCCATCTTTCCACACCGCAAGTGCTTGCTGAATGCTACTACATTGCAAAGACTTTTGATTCCCTGACCTGCGTTCCTGCCTAGTGGAAGGTTTCACCACCCTTAAAGTACACCGCGGCAACAATCGTAATTAGACCCAATTCTCAATCGAGCCTAGTGAATCCACTACCTTGCGTAAAACACATGCCAAAGTCTGAGCAAACGCCAAACGACAACTTGGGGGGGATGCTCTTAACCGTTTGAATGGGAAGGGAGAAAGCCCGTTCCAAAAGGGATACATCCCCAACCACTCCTACATATGGACCTGAGTCCCTACTTACAGACACACGATTAGGTTTCTGGATCCCAACGATGAATTCTCCAACATCTCCAGAATCCATAGAAAAAGAATAAACACCATCAACATGCTTACACCCCCTACTAAGGGCATGCAGCGTCATGCACCTCCCACATAACCATTTATCCCCCGCCCGAAGGGCTTCCCCAACATCTATAAAAAGGTTCTTCCGAGTATCCGTTTTGAAATGGGTACTTTGCATGTGCTCAAGTAGGCGGAAAAACCCCGAGGACCCAGGTCTACCATCCTTACACTCGTGGAAATGCTTAAAGGGGCATGGCCTTAAAAAGTTAGTGGAGCTAGGACCAAGCCCTCCTGTATTAACGTTTCGAATTCTTTTTATGGTATCCATGTACACACGAGAAAAGAAAACAAACAAATCACAAAAGACAACGGACCCCTAAAGACCCCGACTCGAGATGCGTTAGAGCAAGAAACAAAGACCAAACCCCTCACACTCGAAGGAGGGGAGCAACCACGGGTTGCTCACCCCCCACCTAGAACCCCGCAACAACCGCTAAGGCATAAGAAGAGGAAGGTACAACTCCAAAAACTGATAAAAATCAAGTTTTTAAGTACCGAAAACTGCCCGCCAGGTGTTCGACGAATTGTCTAAGAGAGAAACAGCAGGAAAAAGTGATCTTGATTGATAATAACTTACAGAGAAGCCAAAATACTGTAACACAAATGAAAATTGACCTTCGATCTTAATCAAATCTACAAAAACTTGAGGGGCCCACTTTTTAAATGGATTATAAAATGTAAAAAGTTATTAATATAAATATATTAAGTTGAAAACTTCAAAAATATCATTCTTCAATGTCCTTAACTAGTTTTATTAGTGACCCAATACTTGATTGGGTTTTTCATGAAATTTAAATAAAAAAACAATTAATTTATCCTTTTTCACAACCTTACGTCCTATTCTTGAGTTTTTTAAATGATGAAAAAGAGAAGAAAACTAAGGATAGTTAAAAAATGGGTGTTATTGAGTTTTTCTAGGATGAAAAGAAAAGGAGTAGGAGGAGTTAGGAGGGATTAAATTGATTTTTTTTCCCAATAAATTATCCTCCCAAAAATAGGCTGATTACTAAGGATAACATAGTTATCCTTTCCTTTCCTCTAATTTTCTTCCAACTCAAGAACAGACCTAATTAAAAAATTTCACTCCCTTTCTTATCCTTCTCTCTCTTTTCCTTTTCTTTTCTTGGTTAAAAAACTCAAGAACAAGGCTAATTGTTACCACAACTTAGGTCACAACTTTTTTTTTTTTGTTTTATTTGATACATGATATTACACATTTGGTTGTGTTAGTTGCATTTCCTCCTTTACTTTTATAAGAAATTATTTTACATATAGTAAAAGACTAAAAGTAAAATTTACTAAATTTAATTTTTATTTATTAGTTTCTAACATATAACTTTTTTTAAATATATAAAAACAATGTATTTCTTACCTTTTTTTAAAAATAAAAAACACTCATACAATTTTTTTCATAAAAAAAGAGTTTAAAAAACATATTTTTCAATATAGTTTTGATATAACATTATTGTCTCATAAACTTATTATCTTAAAAAACGTTATATTTTAAATAATCATAACAGTATTTATTTAAGTAAAAATTTGTTTGGGTTGAGTTGTGAATGAGAGTGAAAGTTTGGTTTGGTTGAGTTACGTACGTGAAAGAGAGAGAAATTAACTTTTTTTATTAAAGGTTGGATTGGTTTGGGTTATGAATAAAGTTAGTCTAAAAACATTCTCAATTCTCATTCATTCTTTTATCATCAAATCCAAAATTGCATTAAAAATCACTACAATTTCTCTTCGTTTTAATTAAATAATATTTTGTTACTTCTTTTTCCTTACCTTTTATCTCTCATTCACACATAATCACTATCGAAAAATACTAAAAATTTATAGGATGCTACATGAACTTTTCAAATATGGAGAAAAATCAATTCATTTTATCTCTACTTTACTCACCACACCCTAAACAACTCCCTAAATTATAAAACATCTATCACATAATTTGGTGAATGAATTAAAAATGCTTTAAGATCGGGTTAGTGGGCACCATGTGCACCCAAAAAGTCCCCATAGCACGGGGGAACACTACACCCGGGCGCTATGGACTGTTTTGGGGTGGGGACGTTTCCACATAGCGTTGTGTGTGGTGTGTATGGTGATGGTATTGATAAACTAGCTGTTACCAACGGCTATAATTAAAAAAAACGATATATTTATTAAAATCCAAACTCTATAAAACCAAACTTATCAAATTTTTTTAAACCAATACAACTTATTCTTTCATTCTCTACCAAAAACACAACAAAAAATATTCCATTCTCAACCCTCTAAAAATCCATTCAACCATTTCATCTTCGGTTTTGGACAATTTGCAACCAATCAACGCACGCACACCTCCCAATCGACTCAACAGGAACACTATCCAACGGACTCAACCCAACACCACCCGAGTTAGTCAACCAACCCCCAATTTCCCGCCCGGTTTTTAATTTTGACCTTATCGTGTTGTCGTATATGAAATATTTAAAGATGCCCACCAACTTACAAGCCAACGTTTTTAACCCACCGACTCAAACAAACTTCCCAATGACCCAAAACGAGACGGCGCCAAAGACAAAACTGGATTCGATGTTTTTAGAAGAGCTAGAGACATAACCCAGTTCGAGCAAATCTAAAATAGCTGATTCGACTAAAGCCGGTGAGCGAGGTCACACAAAAATAAATACGTGAGCGGACCTTGGAGTAAAAAAAACAACTATGTTGTGGACCCCTGAGGAGTATTTGCATGGTCGTGAACCGTGGTCTTGAAAGATCCCGACTATACTGTAAGTGTTTAATATTTTTTATTATTTATCTATTAGTTTTTCCTCAAACAAAATATTCACAATTACTAATATGTTTTCTAATTTTTTATAGGTAACTATCAAAGATTAGGCATATTTTGGGTCAAAGTATGTGAACTTTTTTTCAAGATAATGGAAAAAGTGGATGAATACTGAAAGTCCGATTCTATATTTGGAATTCGATATAAATGCTAAATTCCAAGCTTTTCAATCAATTTATAATCGCTTTTTTTAACTCGTGGGTTAGTGGTGCTAGTGATGCGGAGATCATTGCGGCGACGTTGGTTTAGTACCAAAGTACTGGGGGGCTTTATTGACATGAATTGTTGGAATTATCTTCGTAATCAAACTAGGTGAAACGTCGTACGCCCAGCCGGGTCTGTAAATAGGCAACGGACAAGAGGTCCATTGCCTCGTCCTTGGTTAATCCAAAAACGCCGCAATTCAATGCTTGAAACATCGAATTAAACGATGACGAAGTTGGTGATAACGAAGATGCATATAAGGAGTTACCTCGACCAGGCGGTAGAAGAAGTCATGGAAATGGGAAAGAGGCAAGGTCGTCATGGGCAGGTGCCATTGTGGAAATGAGAGAATCATTCAACGAAATGAACCATCAACTCGCCGATATGCACTACCTTGGGAATCACATTTTCAAGTGATGCACTAAATCATACCAGGTGTTCGCTGAGATATTGAACGAGAGGCAGATGAACAAAGATCTTGTTTTTTTATAGAAACCGATTGACCATCTTAAACGGGCATGCCTGGAGGCTAGCCGAAATAAACATGGATTAAATTATTAAAAAATATAAGCTTGATCAGTAATATTTATTTTTAGTATTAGTAATGTGTTTTTTGTTAAATGTATTGTTTTACTTTTAATATAGTTTTATTTATTTATTTTATACAACTGAATTTATGTGTTTATTTTGAAATAAAAAATAATAATAACGAGGTAATGATTTGAAAGGGTTTCATCCTATATTTTTTTTTCAAAAAGCCCCTTGATGACTGTAATCACATAGCGTAAAACACCCTCCTAAAAGATTCATTCACTACAAATGGTCAAGTTACTTTTTTACTTCTAAAATCAAATATATTATTTTCACATCAAAATCCACGTGACATTTTGTTATTACATCAACTTAGTTTCAAATTCACATGGATAAAAATTGGTAAATAAGTTAAGTTAAATTGATCGAACACAATTTAGTTTAAATGCATAAATTTAGCTCGATATCTTCCGCGACTAATAAAATCTATATCAGCCCGTTAGAAGTAACATTAAATTTAAAACTAACTCAAAAGTATTATAAATTGTTAGAATTATGTATCTAATTTTAATCTTAAATATATATAAACGAAACCTTTAAAAACGCTTTTTTACTTCCTACATTCTCTCAATCCCACAAATTGTTTTATTTGTATATGCAGACTTCTTATGCATTTGATCCAAATTCACGGGTATGAGTCTCGCCAAACCCAGATAGACCTTAAACGGGTTGTAACATCTCATTATATTAAAAACTAATCTAACCAAATATTTGATATGAAAATTCTATAAAAACAACGATATACTAAAAATTAATATCAAATTTTACAAAAATATATAATATATAATTAAGAAACAATTTGATTCAGACTTTTAAGGTAATATGATGTAAAATGATATGATCTTCCTTTAATTTATCGTCACTAATGATATATTTAATTTCAACAATTATGTTTTAATAAAAAATTTTTATGGATGTTCATATTATAATCTACATTAATTTTTATCATGAAAGAAAACATACAATTATATAAACATGTTTTGAAAATTGCAAAGTTGCACAACTCATTTGATAAATATAAGACCGAACCGGTTCTTGCACAGAACCGATTTTCGAGAACCGTTTATACCGGTTCTGGAACCGAACCGGTTTACTAGAATAGGTTCACGTTCTAAATTTCAGTCATTTTTTGTTTTGGTTCGGTTCCGGTTCCGATTTGGTTCTCGTGTTTCTGTACAGTTGCACAACCCTAATTATATGAGCATGAGTCATTCAATAGAAATAAAAAACCTTCTTTTTGTCAAAAACTTTATTGGCAAAATAACTTAGATCCAATGAAGCCATGAATTTTTTTCTCTCAAATTTTCCGGGCTTCATAGTTGGAAAACTTCTATCAACATTCTCTAAGTACAAATCAATTAGAAGTTGCTAATTGATAAATTAACAAATAAAACAATTATTTTGAAAATTTATTATATTGATTAGATAATTGCATATATCTAGCCCATAAGACCTAAAATTATATATAAATAAGTGTAACTAATCCAAGATTTTCATTCATATTAAGAATTGTCTAAAATAAATAATAATTAAAAAAAAGTTTACTCGTTAGTCCACCTCAAGTTTTATTATTTTTTGTTTTTATTTTGTTTTTTAGTTCGGGTACAATAACACGTAAACGAAACCGACCGAATTCACGTTGACTTACCACCTCCACACTTGCGACTGACAATGCTTGGGTTTTACCATCGATCGGATTTATCGACCTGTTTTGCGCCGGATAAAACACTAGTTTCTATACAATCAGAAAATACAATACATAATAGAATAGGGATTTTGGGGTATGAAAATACATATTTGAGGTATGAAAACAATATAAACATACCCGTGTTTTAAAACATATCGATTTAAATATCGAGATTGGTGTACAAATAATGTTGAATGGCGATTTCTAACTCATTATGGCTTGTTAAGGAATGTTTTAATTGATTTTTATAATTAGAAAAATTATGAATTAAATGTTGCAAAATAAGGGTGCCACTTGGCACAAAAGTAAGCCAATTAGCTGACATGTGGCATAATATCATTTTTGTTTATTATAATAGTAGACTAGGTTAGAGCCCATGCTCTATACGGATAGAAAATATAATAAAAATGAAAATTAGTATATGCAATACTTAAATTTGGTTATTTAATATAATAATTTTAAGTTAAAAACCAAATGTTGGTGTTTGATTTATTTTAAAAATAAAACATTCACACCGATATTGTTATATAAAATATTATGTGTATAAAAAAATGATATTTATAACAAAATGCTATCACAGATTTAAAAACTAAATTTATTAAGACTAATGTTTGGTTGTAAAATAAAATAAATACAAATATATTATATTTTAAAATAAAAAGAAAACTATCAACAATCTTAAATGGTTGTGTTAAAGGGACATGAAAAAACAATGTGATTTTGTGAATTATGAAAATATTAACAATTAAATATAATTTTGATTTTATACTTGAAGAGAATTATATTTATGTACGTTAACTAAAAAAATCTAACACAACTACCACTTTAGTGAAGTTGATAAGCACATTTGGTTTGAAACATGAGGTCTTGGGTTCGAAACACGTATCACCAGTGTTTTGAAACTCGGACCGGACCGGCCGGTTCGACCGGTCTGACCGGGACCCGGTGGGAAATCCGGTCCGGTTCACATGCTATACCCGTTTTCTAATAACCCTGCCGGGTTTGTCGGTTTGCAGTTCGACCGGAACCGGTGAACCGCCGGCTAAACCGGCAGAACCCTTTTTCCTATTAAATCAAAAACAAACAACTATGTTGGGGCTCGGACCTGGGCAAACTCCGATACACACATGCTTAAAGAACACTTCACAAACCATCCCACCTTACTTCAATTTGTGTGTACTTATGAAAGTTAAAATATCTATATCTATACTATATATAATACACCAAAAAAAGGGTAAATTAAGACACTTATTTTCAAGTAATTTGTAACACTTAAAGCATAAGGTATATGTGTTAGTAAGGGTAAACTTGTCTTTTAAACACAATCTATTCAACTTACAAGTTCAGTCTCTCATCTTTAACCAAATTATGTTTTTATTTAAATTGTAAACTAACTTTCCACCCACAATTTTTAAACGATTATAGCCTTTTCAAACATTAATATTTTTATAAAAAAAATTACATCATAAAAACGAGCATTTTATTCTCTTTAATTTGGATATGATACTGTTATAATTTTTTTCATTTTAAATAAATTAATATGTTACGTAGGGGTGTTCAGTGTCGGCTTTGATGGTTTTTAAGTTAAACTTGTGAGTCCAACCGTTAATACTGATTTTTTTCGTCCAAAACCAAACTCAACCATTGAAAGTTGATACCGAATCGTTACTAACGGCCTGGTTCCAGTTTGGTGTCACAGTTTAAACTTTAATAGTAAATTTAGTTTAAAATAATTATTAATTTAAATGTACCATCAATTTTAACTAAACACCAACATAATATGATACTTGAGAGGATCATAATTAAAAATGATAATTTTAGCCACATAAATGGTAAATATTAATGGAAGGACGTGAAATAATAACAACAAATATCACAAAATGAATCATACTGCAATTAGGTTAATTTGAAGTTGTATAGCCAAGTTATTGTAATAAAAAGATTATGTTTAATTAAATTTTAACTATATCTAATATATATTACAAAATATATCTAATAATTAATAATAAAAAACATTAAAATGCATTCAATCTAGTCTGGTTTCATATGGTCGGTTTCCAGTATAAACCGCGAACCAACCGTTCACTACGTTTTAAAAATTTTAAAGCCGACCAACAAACCGAAAGTAAAAAAAAGAAAAAGAAAAAAGAAGTAAAACCAATGACCGGTTTAAACGATTTCAAGGTTTTAACCGAACCATAAACACTTAAATTTGTTACGTGATTAACAAGTTCAAACACCCGCTGAATCGCCCGGGCACCCGTCTAGTATATTGTAAAAGAACATTGAATTTGAAAGAAGTTGAACCGCTCCAAAGCTTTTATTGGATTTTTTGAAGCCCACAAACTCTTAAATACTTCTTCACAACTTAAAAAAATACAAGTATGGATATGGAAATTAACCTTAATGATTCTTCACTACTTCAAATGTAGCTGCTCCCATTGCGTGACTATAAACTCTTTAGATACTTATTTTTCTTATAAATAAAATTTATATTATATAACACACATATATATATATATATAATAAATATTATTTATGACGTCATCCGGGTCAATGCCCGGTCCGCCCTTCCGGGTCGGTCCGACCTGTGACCCGATAAGGCATCCGGGTCAACGTCTGGGCCGGGTCTGAAAACATTGCGTATCACACAAGAATTCATTTTTCAAAATTTTATAAAGTCTTACGGGGCATGGGTTATAATAGGAAAACGTGTTATGGGTTATGATATAATAGAAAATAGTGACATGACATTTACTTGACATCTTATGTTGACTGGTTAGTTAAATGCCATGTGGACAACTTGTGTTTTTTAATATTATAGTTTGATGTAAGACCATCCGTAATGGCACGTTTTCTTCAGCGTTTTGGAGCACAACGCCGGGGGCACACCGGTCCCCCCCCCCCCCCCCCCCCCCGGTGTTTTGGGTATTTCAGTTTTCCGGCGTTTTGTATATAACGCGAGAAATGGCACCATTTTCAAAGTTCTAACTGTTGGAAGGGTTTATGGAGGAGGTGGTGTCGTGGTGGTGTAGCCATTGACGGTGGCCGGAGTATATGTTTTACGGCGACTTTTCCGGCGAGTTGATCACATGGATGGAAGGGATGGATGTTGGATGGAAGGGATGGATTGATTTTTGGTGTTAATCAGAGGGATGGATGAGATTGACCGTTCCGTTTATTCCGACATGTTTTCCGGCAGTTTATTCCGATGGGTGATAGAAATAGAAGATGATGATGATTCTTATTATTATTATTATTATTATTATTATTAATCACTGCTGCTGCTCTATTATTATTATTATTATTATTATTATTATTATTCATTCTATCTATGGCATTATGGCTGCAATATTATTATTAATTATTATTTAAAAAAACTAAAAAAAGTTACTAGTGATTGGGCGCCATGTAGCGCATAATGCCGGGAGGGGGGGCATTATTACTACACCCTGTTTTAGTAAAAAGTCATAACTCTGACTGGGCGCCAGGTGTCGCATAATGCTTGGGGGTAAGGCTTTATGACTACTCATGGTCTAAGATGTAAGATTAATTTTATACTTTTTATATATAAATTTATAAGTTTAATGATCAAATGTAAACTAGTAAAAATAGAGGGGCATAATTTTGCATTTTAATTGTATTTATGTAAAAAGTTATAAACTTTAGGGACTAAATGTAAAGTAGTGAAAAAAGAGTTAAATGTTAAAATAACTAAACGTAATAAAACGTAAAATAATAAAATGCACGTTCCACTTCAGATCCGCCGCTCCTTTTCCACCTTCCTCCTTTTCTAGCTGAAAACGCAGCACCGGCGAGAGAAAATTGGCACAACGTACCAGAGCAAACTAGAACATAGTATAATTCGATTGGGTTCATCGCGAACTAATTCGTAATTCACGGGTCTTCTGGCCAGTGACGGAACCAGCGACCTTAAGCCGAAGGGTCATGATATATATGTGTGTTAGTGTAAAAAAAAATTTATAAGATGTAAAAAATTGACAAAAAAAAAATCAAAAGAGTGATAGATTTAGAAATTCTGAAACTATTTAAACTAAATTAAACAATAAAGAAGTAAAAAAAATTAAAAGTAAAGTTTCACTGATCATATTATTATTATTATTATTATTATTATTATTATTAAGGATTTATAAACAATAAATATCTACATGCATTGACTATGAAGCTACTTGTAGCCATTTGTTTAAAGAATATAATTACAAAAATACCCTTCAAACACTATCATCTTCTTCACACCTCATTTTCTTTTATTTCTTATTTTTCACAGCTTGAAAATATTCCGATAAAAAAGGTTTTTTGTTAACATTTTCTTCTTTTAACTTAATTTAATCATCACGGAAACTAAAAGCTTAGTGACATGGCGTTATTGAGAATCAAAACAAAGAAAGACCCGGCAGATAAAGGGTCAAAATAGACATGGCCGGAGCACGGCCGGAGGGTCAACGGACCCTCCGGAACCTCTGTAGTTCCGTCACTGCTTCTGGCGAATTCGGAAACTGTGATCTATACCCTTTGGCATACTATGCGAATGGGACAAGTGAAAAATCTTATAAACAATGGATTTCGTGGGTATACGAAATCCACATATCTCACTCCAATTTCACGAACATATTATACTATTGGTCTTGGTGAAATGGCTCACATGTAAACAATTTTTCTTAATTTCAATTCTCCATGAGCTTGTGTACTTTCATAAACTAGTCAGAGCATTCTTATTTCATTCTCTATCTTTATAATTAAACTAAAAAACATTATATTTCTCTTTCCTATTTAATTAAATAATATTTTTTATATATTTATTATTACAGTTTTCTCTCTCATATACTCACAACCAATTTAACAAATATTAAAAAATAACTAGGGGGAAACAAAATGTACTTTATGTTCACATTTATTTTATGTTTTGACACCTAAATGTACTATATTTTGGGGATTTTTACATATATGATATACCATAAGGTGTTTCCAAAACACCCACCGAATCCCCGGGATTGGGTGGGTGTTTTGGAAACATGTGTTTTTTTGTCTTTTAGCTGTCTTCTTTTATTATTTTATTATGTTTTTGTCTTTTTGTTGTCTTTTGTTTTATTTATTTTATTTTGTTTGTTTTGTCTTTTTGTTAATCGGGTGTAAACATTTTTTGATCGGTTTTGGAAGGTGACAACGAAACAACAATTTAAAATGAAAAACGTACACAATAAAAGGAACGAAATTTACATAATAATAATTAGTACATGATGAATTACGTTTGTTTTCTTTTTTTGTATGTCGGATGTAACCAATTTTTGATCGGTTTTAAAGTAATAACGAAACCAGAATTTTTAAATTGAAAACGAACAAACTAAGAAAAATGCATAACCAGATTTATATAATAATAATAGTATTTAATACATTACGAGTTCGAAAAAAAACTAAACGAGTTCGGGTAAAAGCAACATCATACAAAACCAAATCTAAAATGCAGCACCACCCGCATCGTCATCGCTCCCCTCCTCGTCGAAACGTGGCGCTGGTGCTGTGTACTGGGCTCTATGCTGCTGGGCAGACATATACCCAACCATCTAGGTAATCTGACTACGGAGCTGTGACACGTCACGCTCTACTCTCCGTAGCCGGGAGTCAGTTGCCGTATCCAAACGCACGGCGCGATTCATTCTTCGAGAATCAGAAAGATCCTTTTCAAGTTTGAATTTGTTACGCGGAACGTGCTGCGGTTGCTGATTCGGTGGCTGTTGTGAACACGATAAATTAACGTTAATAACACGAAGATACAAAAAAGGAATTAAACACTAAAATATAACGTACATGATCACCGTCCTCCTCGCCCTCATCACCGTCCACATTGTCAACCTCGGCGCCATGGATATGCACCTCCGGCTCCTCGATTGGCGGAGACTCAACAAGTGGGACATCTTCGTACAGGTCAGCATCAAAATTGTGACCAGGTGATACCGGCCGTTAATGTTCCGGACGATGCGCAGCCCTGTGCCCGTGAACGACCCAGCTCTCGCGGCGGATTCGGCGGCTGAATGGGTAGGCTATCCAGTCGGTCCCCGTAGCCCAAAAAATTCGCAATCCGCGTAACGAACGTGCCAACGACCAACGACCCGCGACCCTGCCTGTGCCAGTAAATGGCGAAGTAGTCGCTGAAAGCGTGAGCTAGGTTGCAGTGTCTCCCCGTAAGCAGGCATCGCAAAAAAAACAGGTCACGGAGGTTGCAGTGATCTGCCCCATGTGACGACCATGTACGGTGTGAGCGATAAGCCTGTGTAGGTACCTGAACAAAAATACAATAAAACATTATTATATCATATTATATTATAATATATTATACATATACATATACAAACCTGTGCAACGGGTCCCTGATGGATGAGACTTTGCAGCCTGGCGCGTATTCTTCGTCGACGATAGGCCAAGGTGTATCGCTAATCGCCGTCCAAAAACGCCTCAACACGTCATCTGGTGTATCGTGTATGCTCTCCGTGTAAACATGATCGGTTAAATCCTAAAGTGTGTACAAGCCCAGCGCCAAGGCAAACTCCTCCATTGACAGATAACGCTCATCCCCGAACATATGGAACCGAACCTCCGCCAGACAGGTATCTGCACCATCAACCATCATCTCGACCTGCAAATCTCCCTCCGGGTGTGGCCTGAAACAATATTTACACGTTGGTTAAATCTACTTTATAAGTTAATTGAAAAGCAAAAAAAAAAAAAAAAAACTTGAAAACAAACGTAGAGTAAAACTCAAGCGTGAGCGCCCGATATGTTGCCTGCTGGGCGGTAAACAATCTCTCCCAAAAGTATTCTTCCGAACAATTTTTTCTATCATCTCTTTCGCCCGGACACTTTTTATAAATCGCTCAGACAAGGTCGAGGTAGGTTTTGGTGCCATTTTCCGAAGCTGCGTAAAACGGATATGGTAATCGGACTCCGGGTCAAACCTCAAATTCGCGTAGCCATCAAGATGCTCATCCCCTTCAATGTATTTATTCGCCATCTATGTTTAAGATATAAATATAATGTTTATTTTTATTTTATTCGCCATCTATTCGCCATCTATGCTAATCCCGTAACCCAAACCCGTTTCATTGTCAAACCCGTAACCCAAACCCGTTTCCTTGTCAAACCCGTAACCCAAACCCGTTTCATTATCAAACCCGTAACCTAAACCCGTTTTCTAACCATCCCGTAAACCAAACCCGTTTCATTAACAACCCCGTAACCCAAACCTGTTTGATTATCAAACCCGTAACCCAAACCCATTTATTAACAAACCCGTAGACCAAACTCATTTCATTAACAATCCCGAAACCCAAACCTGTTTGATTATCAAACCCGTAACCCAATACAGTTTCAATATCAAACCCGTAACCCAAACCCGTTTTATAGCCCGTAACTGAAACCCGTTTCATTATCTAACCCGTAACCCAAACCCGTTTTCAAACCTGTAACCCAAACCCGTTTTCATACCCGTAACCCAAACCCGTTTCATTATCAAACCCTAAATCCAACCAGTTTTGCAAATTCGAATCCAAACCCTAACCCTTAGTCTAAATTAAAATCTATATCAAACTAGAGTATAATACAAGTATTTTACTTACCTTGATGTTGTCGGGTCCGATCTGGAATATGTATGTTAAAGGGCGACGATAGTAGCTGGAATCGGCGTGTTAGGGTTTGTGTTTGTAATGTTTGAAAGTGTTACCAGACGGCGTACATAGTAGCTGTTTGAACATCGATCCGCCACTAATCGACCGATCTGTGGCGGATTAGGTTTTTTTTTAATTATTTTTTTTTTATTTTTATCTAAGAATCAAAGAGGCAATATAAAATAATATTATATATTCATAATATATAAACTGATTTATATTAATAACAACACAAATTTGATATTAAATCAATAATAAATTACTAATTTGAATAATTACATCAAAAAGCAATGGATATTACATCAAATTCTATACAACGATTAATTCCTAATCGTCTTCTTGTTTATTAGCAGTTCTTCTGGATAAGCAATCCAAAAATAGCATCAACACAGCAGATCTTTGCAGTGGCTCTCCACTCACCGGCAAGCAAGTCACCGAAAACTGTGTCGGCGCACTGCTACGGGTTTGCCCTACAAAAAATGGGGTATAATCATTATGCCCACGTATCTCTGTCGGTCGCAGCACTCCAGTCACCTGAATGTCAAATCTGCCAGGATACACGGGATAACTTTAAATAATGTACCCTATACGGGTACCGTTATGCCCACATATTTCCTCCATTAGCTGTGTCAACCCTTGCTGATATCACGGAGTCGTTGATCTGTTAACATCAGCAAGGCGAAAATTTGGGGTGACACCGAATTCATCAAAAAACAAGTCGATGCACCCTACGTTGGCGCATCGGTGTCATCTTTATGATATTGGAAACCCCATGAAGGTTGATACGGTACTTTATTATGTGACTGACCAGTGCTGATCCCCACATTCGCCACAATCCTCAATAAAGGACAGTGTTGGGATTTATGATAGAAGAAAACATTCTCCGTCCTGTTGGTGAAAGGATTCTCCTATGTGTAAAAGGTAAACCCATAGGTTTGAAGAAAGTTTTCAAGTACCTACGTTGGGTTTAACAAAAAATTACTAAATATTACAAATATTCTTATTAAAGATCAGAATTATAATAAAAATAATATAATAAAATAATATTCTTATTAAATCTTACATAATATATATACTTTATATATGATAAAACAAAATAATATATATTCAAAATAATATATATTAAAAAGAGTTTTACAAAATAATAATATTTTAACAAAAAGTACCTGCATGGGGGTGTCACCAATTTTAACTTGGTCATCAACAAGCTTCACGACGTTGTATATGTCCCTAGTAATACATTTGTTACTAGGAAAGCGTTCCTTTATGGCTGACTTAATTTTGGTAGGCCTCAGACCCTGCTTATGCAACGTCGCAACCATATCAATTTCCTCGTCGGTCAGTTCCTTAGAGCCGGGTGCCCCTCCTCAAACAAAACGGGATCGTGGTTGTGCGTCTCGTTGAAAACCTCTAGCTTCCAACAATCACCTGGCGCGCTGTACCTCCTGACAAGTTTAAATGGATAACCCCTTTTAATACTCCCGATATGCCTCACCCTTGCCTTGAGTTTTAGTTCCCCACCTCGATTGCATACAAGCTCAACACTTTTGTTCCTTGAATGTTGGACAGAGATAACACAATCATGCTTCCGTCCTGTCTTCTTAACCCAATCCACCAACTCATCAACAGAATTAAAATACTGATATCAAGCAATGTAAATAAATTAATATTTAGTAACATGTTGAAAAAGATTAGTAATAGGTTTTTTTTTAAAAAAAAAAATAGGTCATACATTATTAGTTACATAGTAATATGTCGTCTCCCGTATGTAACGATCACCATCACCATCATCATCATCATCATCATCATCATCAACATCATCATCACCTCCTTCGCCGTGAGCCTCTTGAATGCCATCAACGGCGTTGCTTCTGATTGGTTCTGACATGTGTGATTCCGTAATACGGACCGTCTACATGTAACTGCTGCGAAGACTGACTATAAGGCTCCTCGACTTTGGCATCATATGTATTCGGCGATGTCCTATTATCCTCCGGCCACGAAGGGTGACTACCTCCGTATATGATATACCCCTGATAAAATATAATGGCAACGTATAATATTTAAAATATAACTAACAGCTATTGTACCATATAAATACACTAAATAACCTGGTCAGGATTTGGTAATTCGTACTGCTAGATATTTCCATACAGCGGCTCATGGTTCGAGTCTGGAAGTTCATTCAAATCTGGCAAGCCTGACTGCTCCGGCTGATCGTTGTATGTGTAGCCCGACTACTCGGCGTTCTCGTCACCAAACAAAATATCATATAAGTCCATATACTTTCTATATTTTAACAAACAAATATAATATCGAGAAATGAGACATGCATAATATATATAGAGAAAGGGAGACAGAAGCCTTAAAATTAAATTATTGACTTGATCCGTGGCGGATCGTGTACGATGTTTGACTGACTTGATGGTCCGAGGTTGACGTGTACACGATCTGTGATGGATCGCCCAATCTTTCACGAATAGGGTACACACATAATAAGACAAAAGCTTTTGAATTAATCGGACAAAAAACTGTGATACGCCACGGATCGCCCGATCCACCACGGATTGGATGGGTGTTTTTATTTTTGGGTGATGTCTCTAATAGGACCCTATATTTTTCATTATGTGCAAGATTTGTTTTTCAAAGGGAATACAACAGCAGCACAAATGTATTTTTTATTTATGTTTTTCAATATTTTAACCTTTTCTTTTTGTTATTTTATGGGTTTTCTATTTTTTTAAATAGACAAAAAGCTACTAAAACCAAATTACCTCATCGCCATATTTGTAACACGCATTGTCCCCAAACATATGAGCCGAACAAATAACAATAAAAAAAACCGAAAATAAGGAAAAGTATAAAAGAAATAGAAAAGAAAGCTATAACTTCCCTTATAATTAGGCAATTTCCTCCTCAGCTATATCCAAGATACCGGCGAATTATAACGTGAGCTGAGAATATTTCGTAGTAAACATCACTCACTCACTCGCATATATATAGCATCGCACACAAACACATTAAACATAAAAGATAATAAATTTTACTAAGTATTTATTTATATACGTATTTTATTTTGTATTTTTCAATCTCTTTAGCAAACATAAGAAAAAAATTAAAAAAAGAAAACAAAACAAAAAATATTTTTACATTTGAAAGGTTTATTTGTTTATATTCATTTAAATATGTGGTTGCGAAACGTTATGACAATGGTGGCGGTCCTCCGCTCTTTTGTAAATCCGAAATCGACCAACTTGAATAGAGATTCAGTACGGGCAGTTAATTGTAGGCTGAGATTCAAGCATACACACAAAATAGAAATGATAAACGGAAATCAATAAACTAAAGTAAATTATCAAAACCTAAAAAACTAAAATCGAATTACATCAAATGTTCATATTGGGATGCCACTCGGGTGCGCTTAGTTTAATGGGTCCTGAACCTGATCCAAACAGAAATTGATATTATAATTGAACAGAGGGTTTATGTTCGCGATGGTATAAGGGTTAATTCTACAACTTTAATTGAGCTATAATGTCTGATATCTTGTATAATGGTTAACGAGTAAAGATGGTTAGTATATTGAGCAATTCGAATCATATTTGATCATTTTAACATATTTTCAATTGTCGGTGCGCCGATTATGGAAGGAATAACATAAATTTTGATTAAATTTCCTTGTTGGTGGCGAGAATTGAGGTCCAAGCTACAAATTGGGTAGCTTAGCCCGACTACTCGTCGTTCCCGTCACCAAACAAAATATCATATAAGTCCATATACTTTCTATATTTCAACAAACAAATATAATTCCGAGACATGAGACATATATAATATATATAGAGAAAGGGAGACGGAAGCCTTAAAATTAAATTATTGACTTGATCCGTGGCGGATCGTGTACGATGTTTGACTGATTTGATGGTCCGAGGTTGACATGTACACGATCTCTGACGAATCGCCCAATCCGTCATGAATAGGGTACAAACATAATAAGACAAAAGCTTTTGATATAATAGGATAAAAAACTGTGATACGCCACGGATCGCCCGATCCACGACGGATTGGATGGGTGTTTTTATTTTTGGGTGATGTATCTAGTAGGACCCTATATTTTTCATTATGTGCAAGATTTATTTTTCAAAGGGAATACAACAGCAACACATATGTATTTTTTATTTATGTTTTTCAATATTTTAACCTTTTCTTTTTGTTATTTTATAGGTTTTCTATTTTTTTAAATAGACAAAAAGCTACTTAAACCAAATTACCTCATCGCCATATTTGTAACACGCATTGTCCCCAAACATATGAGTCGAACAAATAACAATAAAAAAAACAGAAAATAAGGAAAAGTATAAAAGAAATAGAAAAGAACGCTATAACTTCCCTTATAATTAGGCAATTTCCTCCTCAGCTATATCCAAGATACTGGCGAATTATAACGTGAGCACTACGTGAATATCGATCTTTGGCCACACATGTGGTCTGGGCGATTTGCCACACTTTGGCTTAAATGTGTGGCTAAAAGGTCTTTGACCATGTTTGAAAACCTTCCAGAAAGTTTTGGCCACACATATTATTCTTCACATGACCATTCTATACATACTCAGGTACTTTTCGCCACACTTTGAAAAAAACTGTGACAAAAACTAGCCACATTATAAAAACGTGTGGCGAAATGTGACCTACAGTCATAATTTGTTTGATCTTTGATACATGTGACCAAAAACACATGCATTAGCCACAAACTGTGACATTTAACTAGCCACATGTTTTAATAGTGTGGCCAAATTTGACAAATGGCTACTGTATTGATAAGAGATGTGTCTAAAAGGTAAAAGATATAGCCACTTATATTACGTTGTGTGACCTAATGTCACATTTTCTAGCCACATTTTTAATAAAGTGGCGAAATATGACGAACAACCATTGTATTTATTTGTAATGTGGCTAAAACGCTTAAAATATATGGCCACTTACACGAGGTTGTGTGACCAAAGAGTAGTTTACTTTTAGTTTTCATAAGTTTTTTATTGTCACGGATACACTTATTATGTGTGGCTATAAGTTATAAATGGTCACACTTAAATATTTTTAAGTGTGTCCAAATGTAATTAATAGCCACTTATACGAGGTTGTGTGACCAAAGAATATCTTAGTTTTGCTTTTTATAAGTTTTTTATTGTCACGGATACACTTATTATGTGTGGCTATAAGTGATAAATTGTCACACTAAAATATTTTTAAGTGTGTCCAAATGTAAATAATGGCCATTTATATGAGGTTGTGTGACCAAAGAGTATCTTAGTTTTGTTTTTTATAAGTTTTTTATTGTCACAGATACACTTATTATGTGTGGCTATAAGTGAGAAATTGTCACACTTAAATATTTTTAAGTGTGTCCAAATGTAATTAATGGCCACTTATATGAGGTTGTGTAACCAAAGAATATCTTAGTTTTATTTTTTCTAAGTTTTTATTGTCGCGGATACACTTATTATGTGTGGTTATAAGTGATAAATGGTCACACTAAAAAGTTATTAAGCGTGCCCAATCGTCATTAATGGTCACACGTTGATTTGACGAGTGACGACGTCATCATTGCCTTTACAGTTTCTTGTGACGCCAATTTCATATTGTTAGGGAGATGTACCGCCGGGTTCCGATGGTGTTTAATTATCAGTCACAATCACAATCACAATCCACCTTTCTTCCGATTATAATTTTCGATAATGGCTTCAACATGGATCGAACGTGCACCGGGTGCTCATGCCCCCATCTACTACGACCCCACATTTTTCACCATACGATTCAACTTTTTTCCGGCGCCGTCCAGAGGAATCAAAGGGTGAGGTTTGTGGACTATGTCCACCCTCACACCTTTACTTACCAACAACTTAACCGAATGGTTAGGTGGCTTGGGTACACGACTGCTTATTATTTCAGCATTGAAATGGTAGTGCCGGGAATCGAGATGGCGTACATCGAGTTGAACGACTTGGAGCACTTCAAGGCGGTGTCCGTTTATGGGGCATTCCGTACTCAGGTGAACCTTCGCCTCCATAGGCTTAAGGACTTCACCTACACCTTGGATGGCATGTACGAGAGGATCATGCCCTCTCATACTCCAGAAGAGAATCCGGATGTAGATTCGGATACGGAATCTGATGGCAGGACTCCAGAATCGGATGTAGATTTCGATATGGAATCGGATGCTAGGCGTTAGTTTTATGTAATTTGGTTTTCTATATTAATGTAAATGTTATTATTTTAAATGTTATTATATTTTGGTATTAATATGTTATGTGAATGTTATTATTGTAAATGTTATTATTAACTGTAAATGTTATTATTATATTTTGGTTGCGTTTTTGAAGCGTAGTTGATGTTGATTTTTTATAATTAACTTTAAAATAGATGTTAGTGTGAGTGAATAACAAAATAGACCAAAAATTTAATTTTTGGTAGTTGAGACAGTAATTTATTGTATTCATTTGATTTGTAGCGTATCTAGTAAGATATACTAGTTTTTTTATTTTAATTAACTTGAATGTAGGCTATTATTACATAAATATATTTCCAAGATTTCTGACAGGTATTTAAAGCGTACAAAGCGTGTGATATACTAGTTTTTTTTATTTTAATTAACTTGAATGTAGGCTATCATTACATAAATATTTTTTCAAGATTTTGGACAGGTAGTAGGTATAAATGTAATTAATTTCCAAAATTAATTAGCTTCTGTGCGTTTCCAAAGCGTGTGGAAACCATTTTGACAGGTAGTAATTAGTATGCAGTTATAGTGTGTTATACACTCAACAACCAACTATATAACAACAGAGACTTTAATGACTGCAATAAAACTTATGACTGAAATTTATTACACTTTTATATATGTTATGTGATTTCCAAACTTGGCCAAGCAGAAAAAATATAAGGTTTTCATAGATCTTAAACTTCCCAAAGATCTTAGATTTTGATAAAATCCTTTCCAAAACTCAACGCCATCACCAAATCTTAAATCTAAGGTTACTAGTGATGGCATTGAGTTTGGAAGCGGTTTTTCAAAACTGACTTTTATTTGTTCAAAGGCTTCTTCAAAGTCTGGAGGGTACAATTTTGGTATGCAGGTTAGTGAAAAGAAGGGCATAATGGTCTTTTTTTATAAAATGAGTTGATAATGTTTTGCAGGAAACCAGCTGTTGAAAAGTATGTTGAAACATAACCAAATAGAGGTTGTGCAATAAACAAAACCATCAGACGAGAAATGATGACTGTCACCGAACACCCTAGACAACATGATGCATTTTTGGGCTTTCTTTGTATTAATGTAACTTTGATATAGCACGAGTCAGTTATGAGTGTAATGACATTATTGATCTTACTATGGTACACTACAAGTCAATTGTGACTTTTATCGATGTAACATGATGTATGTTTGAACTTGACACCAATTGACCAAAATAGCCAGAAGATGAAATGATTTCAACAAACCGGCCTGTACGTATAAGTAGTAATAGTATTAAAAACAACCAATATTTCTTTAGTTTGAATATAAGTATAAAGTAAAGAATGGTGATATAATGTATTACAACTAAATTTAAACATTATTTACATCTAACTAGCCGAACGAACACAACTGCTGGGTCGACAACCCTGACATCGGTGTCAATCTCCATTACGAATAGTAGTAGGCTTTTTCCCGGCCTCCAGTAATCATCCGGGGACTCATTACGAAGCATTTGATTTGGTTGTACAAGTGGCAATGTATTACCCTTATGAGGGAAAGTTACCGTACTAAATTCCTCATTGACCTCGTCATACGAATGCCTATAATTCTTGGGTGGAGTCATGAGGACAACTTCTATCCAGCTGATCTTGAACATAAAACACCTGGCGTGCTTGCGAGGCCAATATGAACGGATCATCCTTGTGGCCAAATTTGTTTAGGTCGACCGACGTGTAACCAAGAATATCATCATTTGACATGTTTACGGTCAACCCATTGGCACATGAAGACCGGAATTCTTTTAGTATGATAATATAGGACCCATATCTCTTGCAAAACCCCAATAAAAGTTTTGTCCATACGTCACCACGTCTTTTTTGATGTGCATGTCATCCGCCTCTACACCAACCCCGCTGTTCTGGTAAACTCTACCATCATGAGATTTTGTACGAAATTCAAAATTGTTGATGTCGTACGAGTCGAATTTGTAAACGTTGCGGTGTGCTCCATGTGCAATCCACTTTACGGTTTCCGATACAGAACCTGGGGAGCTCGCTAGCTCTCTTTCAACCTGAATTTCATTACAAGGATTAGATTCTTCACCTACATTGCAGAAACTATAAAAGATTTTAAAAATTATAGAAGACTTAATATATTGATCTACCTTGTCCCGTAACCAGTCACCAAACTTTAAAGTATGCTCATTCTCCAGCAATGCTTGTCGTTTACCAGGAATTTGGTTTTTCAAAGAGGTCTTGTGTTGTCTGCAATTAAGAGTATAATATATTGTGAATTAATATATATATATACATACATACATATATATATATATGTGTGTGTGTGTATATATTAATTTTGGGTGCGTTTGCTGAGCGTTTTAGGTTTTTAGATTTGTTTTTTGCCTTTGAACGTCTCGTGTAACTACCGTACGTTAAGGCATTAGCGTACAGTAACTGCACCCTATATATATTTATATATATATATATATATCATTTAGAGTATATATGTTAGTAATACTTACTCGATATATGGCGCTATTTCATGCGTATTCTGCAGCACATAGAAATGTGCTCTCTTGAAAAGATCAGGAGAAACTTCAACTGATTTAACGCATGTGACAGGAATTGTCTCCCCATTATCATCATGCTTATCATGTGGAATACCAACAGTACTCTTGATGTTTTTTTGGTATTCGCTCAGAAACTCGATTGTTTCTTCCGCAATGTTCTTCTCAGCAATGCACCCTTCTGGATAAGTTTTGTTTCGCACATGCCCTTTGATAACCTTCATACACCTTTCAAAGGGATATATCCAACGAAAGCATGGTGGCCCACCTAATTTTATCTCTCTTACAAGGTGCACGGTTAAGTGAACCATGACTTCAAAAAATGTTGGCGGAAAGTACTTCTCCAGCAGGCACAGTGTAACTATTTGCTCTTCCTTCATCTTATCAAGCTCTTCTATAATGATTTCTTTGCTACAAATTGACTTGAAAAAAAACAAAGCCTGATTATAGCATTTCTCATTGGTTCTGGCATGATGGACCGTATTGCAAGGGGCAGAAACTGTTGCATAAGCATGTGATAATCATGTGATTTAAAGCATTGTAGCTTCCTTTCTTTAAGATTCACCAAACTAGAGAAGTTAGAACAATACCCTAGTGGAGCCTTCAGTTTATACAGTGTTTCAAGAAACATGTCTTTTTCTTGCGCTGATAATGTGAAGCATGCTGCAGGCAGTTCTGTATTGTTGCCTTTTGCTTTCGGTTGCAACTCCTTTTTAATCCATAAAAACTCCAAATCCTTTCTAGCTGTCAATCCGTCTTTTGTCCTACCGGGAATGTTCAGCAACGTCCCGACAATACTTTCTGCCATATTCTTTTCAACATGCATCAAATCAATACAAAGTTGGACAGGTAAATACTTCCAATAGCTGAGCCGTTGGTACCATATGTTGAACTTCTTCCAATATGGTTGCGGCGTTGTGTAATCCCTTTTCCTCTTACTCCCACTTAGGGATTCAGATCCCTTTCCCCATTCATTGTAAATGTTTTTGACCTCGTCGTATATCTCTTCCCCTGTCATAGTCTCTTTAGCGATTCTCATCTCCTCTTTTCCGTTGAACGTCTTTGTTTGTTTTCTGAAAGGGTGGTCATGTGATAAATACCTTCTGTGGGTAGCATAACTCTGCTTCTTTGTGTGAAAAAGTCGAACACACTGAGTGTCGCCCCGACACACCACACAACCTTTGAATCCACTGTAAGAACAACCATATAGTGTACCAAGAGAAGGGTAATCATTAATCGTCCATAACAAAACTACACGTAGTGTAAACATTTCTTGTTTATATGCATCATATGTTGGCTCCCCGACCTCAAATAAAGATGCTAGATCGTCAATTAAAGGCTGTAAAAACACATCAATATTGTTTCCTGGCACTCCGGATATTAATAAGGAAAGCATGATGAATTTTCTTTTCATACACATCCAAGGTGGAAGGTTGTAAATGACTGCTAAAATAGGCCAGACATTGTGGTTTCTGTTGCCTCTATGTACATCGACCCCATTAGTGCAAATCCCTAGACAAAGATTTCTTGCATCGCTTCCGATGTATCGGAGTACTTGTCATCTATGGCTTTCCATGCTGGTGAATCTGATGGGTGGCGTAAAACACCGGGTTTATTGGTACTCGTGGCATGCCATATTAAATTCTCTGTTGTGGTCTTTGATTGAAAGAGGCGCTTGAATCGTGGAATAATGGGAAAGTATCACAGTACCTTAGCGGGCGTGTTTATGTATGTTTTGTTAGTCTTCTCATCCACCTTCCAACTTGACTTGTTACAAACTGGACATGCTTCCAAATCCTTGTAATCCTTATAGTAAATAATGCAGTCATTGATACACACATGTATCTTTTCGTATCCTGAGCCCATTGCCTTCATCATCCTTTTGCCCTCATACATATTATTTACCATTTCGTTATCTGCAGGTAGCATCTTTTTCAAAAATTTCAGAAGTTCATCAACGAACTTATGAGATACCCCGTGCTTTCTCTTCAAGTTGATTAGTTGTACTAATGCAGACAACTTGGTGAAGTCAAGACATCCTTTTTATAGGGGCTTCTCAGCGTCAACAAGTAGTTGTAGAAACTGTTGATACTTCTTGTCGCCTTTGAAATTGTCTTTTGTAGCATTTACCATTTCTACGGTTTCACAGGCATCTGTTGGAATGTTTGTGTCAACAAACCCAGTATTATTATCATAATTAGTTGGAATGCAGGTGCAGGCAAACCCAGTATTATCAACATAATTAATTGGAATGTTGGTGTCGGCTTCTCCATGTTTTATCCAAGTAGTATAATTCTTATAAATTCCAAACCTGTACAAGTGATGTTCTACCTCGTCTACACTAAGAGATACGTGGTTCACACACCGAACACATGGACATGAAACAGAAATTGGTGGTGATGTCTCCTCGCAATTACGAACTGCAAAATGTATAAATGCCTTAACACCATCTCTATATGCTTTACTAGACCTGTCGCCTACTGACATCCAAAACTTATCCATCTTCTAAGAATTTTTTTATTAACTGTGTCATCAACGATATATATAATATATATACTAATTAACGCCAATAAATGTAACTGACTAAAAGCAAAAATATTTGGTACTCACCCGAGATTAATGAAGCTGTTTGGTAGGATTGAGATTGATGAGAGTTCAATAAATACACTAGCAGATCATTTATTAGGGTTTGGTGAGATTGTGAGATTTTATTTGGTCAATGCTAATTGATTTGGGAGTCTTCCAGAAGATAACTTGATTAATTGGCGGGTAAAAATGAAAATTTTAAACTTCTAAATTTCGTTATATAAATATTTGAAGAGGTTCTATAACGTTCTCAGGGTGTAGCTCAAACGGTTGAGGCGCTTGTGATTAAACGTAGATTGCAAATATCGCGGGTTAGAAACTCAGGAGGGAACATATTTTTATTGATTTTTAATAATAACCTCTTTTTAATGAAATATTATAATAACCTCTTTTTAATGAAGTAAATACACTGTGATTTTGAAAACACTCAAACTAAACTACGGAAACACTCAAACTAAACTACTCATTAAGCCTTTAAATGCGTTCAGAAACATAAAAATGCACATAATAGCTGGTCTAAAATCATAACAAAGTTTCTTAGCTTTTAATTATAAAACTAATTAAAAGCCCTAAAAAAACAAGAAGCAAATAAAATACAATATCTTCACTTTTTTTTCTGATTCAATCCTTAAAGCTACACTCCTTGAAAGTTGATCCTCTAGTGACTTATTTGCCATTATCAAGATAGAAATTATGTCTGTACATCTTGTGCACACATCAGATCTTGTGGACGAACCACAATCAGACCATATAAAGAAATCACATTTTTTACCCTAAGTTGAAAAAAATATAGGGTTTACGGTCAACAATTGTAGATGAATTCCAACTTTATTTGCAATTTCACTAACCTGAGATGCACAATTGTAGAACCTCCGACCTGGATTTTTGGTGGTGCTTGATGTTCTTTGAATGGCTTCTTGACCACAAAAACAATAAACCTGAGATCGATTGCTTCTGTTACTGGATGTGGTGGTCCTCGATGAGATTTCTTCCATGGTGAAAAAGGAGTTTTTATTGAAAACAAAACTAGATATATACGTGTATATATATAGGAGGGTTTAGAAAGGAGTTGCTGTACACATGCTTTTTATTAGCGTTTTAGGATATTTATATATGTCTTTGTACAGTAGCGGGTTGCAAGCGTAATAGACTCTTTTGAACAATTATATAACATATTTTAACCTAATTGATTACACGCATTTTTAACAAAGAAAGATGAGAACCATTAATCCATATTTACCATTCATCAAAAGATGCATCACAAAAAGTACCCTTAATTACAATACATAAAACATGTTAAGAAAGCATTTAAAGATAATATATATTTACCATTCAACAAAAGATGCCATACAAAAAGTACCATTAATTACAATACATCACAAAAAACCCAAGTCCAACAAAGCTAACATCACCATCACTCCGCCTTGTCCACAGTTTCCGCCCCCATCTCCTTAAAACTCATGTTGGTTGACACCGTAGTTATGCTGTTAACCAGGGTCTCACACACTGAGTCGTAGCATTCAGACTGTTGTTGCTGATAATTAGCAACCATTGCTCGAAACTCATTGTCGTCTTCCCACAACATGAGGTTATAGGAGTGGAAGGTCTTTGTTTTTTCCCAAGCGAGTGTAGCCCTAATTGCTTCGACTTTTTTCAACAAAGAGTCGTATTTCTCTTTCTGAAAATCCATCGTTTTTTTCACTATGGCCTTCACGGTTTTCTCAGAAGAATTCATTTTTATTATCTTTCTGAAACTGTTAGTGTGATTGAATAACCAAACTTAATGTAGTTAAGTTTGATTTGTAGTAAGATATAGTAAGATCTAGTAAGCTATAGCTTAACTTTAATGTAGGCTATCATTACCATAATATTTTTCTCGGCATTTTTGACAGGTGAGTATAATTGTGATCAATTAATTCTGACAGGTGATATAAATGCAAGTAATCTCTAGATTAAACAAAAACACATGAGACAATTTGGTGCGTTTCCCAAGCATGGGACACCATTTTGTTTTTTATTACAGTTACTATTTGTCCGGTGCGTTTCCCAAGTGTGGGAAACCCTTTTGTTTTTTTTATTACAGAGTTACTATTCGTCCTGTGCGTATTCCATGCATGGGACACCCTTTTGTTTTGTTTATGAGCCTTTTGGTTATATATACCTACACCACATTTGTGAAACTCATATACCTACATAATTTTAAATTATTTTTTTAGTTAATAATGGATTGCTGGTCATCATCATCATCATCATCATCATCATCATCTATATCCTACAAGGCTGCCCTCAGAAGGCGAATTGAGGCTCAGATCGAGGTAGATAAAGCTTGTCGGGAAACTCTTACTGAATAATTTGTAAAGACTAGCAACAGCTTAGATGCCAGGGATCTCATTAAAAAAGTTCTTACTCGGATGCCCGCTAGTTGTATCTGAGATCTTGCTGTTTTGTTTATGGTTGATGTAGGACAGAGAGAGCTTGACGAGTTAAAACTTTTGGGCAAGGCAATTCTTGAACTTAATTGCTCAATGGAATTGAAGTTGAAGTTTCTAATGTCACTCAGAGATTAGTAGTAATAAAATTTGTATGTTTGTGATGGTGTGTTTATGTGTGTGTTTTGGTAATAATAAAATTTTTATGTTTGTGTTAAAACATTGATTCAACATGTAACTATTATCTTAAAGTGCATTTCAAACTGATAACAGAAGACTAGAGATCTCCATAAGTCCATATCATAAAAAGTATCTTAAAGTACATAGCAGTCAATTTTGAAATCATTCAAATTTTTTGTTGCCTTTTCATAAGTTCAGCAATCAACTCTTCTCCGGTTAAACGAGTGTCGTCATTTTCATGGAATAGCAGTGCTTTCTTGATAAGAGTATTTCTGTGTTGGTTTATATACGAGAGGAGGAGTTTGCACAAATACTTGAACCTCAAACCTTTTAGCTGTGTTTGTTGTATAGGGCCTTCCTTTTTGAGATTACACCCCCATGGTCTCTTCCCATCATATTTCTCCATGTGTCTCATAGCAAAAATACCACAATCTATTCCATTACTTGTTGTTCTCCATGTCATCTTCAATCTATTGATTGTTGCTACTTGGATTTGCTGAGTAATGGGGTGTTTGATTGTTTTAAGATACATGCAAAAGATGTTTCTCTACACAAAATAGAAAGCAATTAATGTATTTTGACAATTTTTATAACAGGTATGTATGGTTTTTGGGTTAAAGGTATATATGTTTACCAGTATATCAGGAGTCTTTCCGTATCTTTCTTCAAACTTCTCTTTAATTGCTTTTGATTTGTCTTCTAAGCTTTTAAACTTTGCATCAGCTGGTATTTCTTGATTTGCACTGTTGTCAAGTAATTCTATCACTCCTGTTTGAAGATTGAAGGTAACCACAAAGAAATGATCACGTTGTAGAATTGGCACGAGCACTATAGCAACCTCCTTGAGTGATAGAATTCCACTCCTTGCCATTTCTCTTTCGATGTTCTCTGAAAACACATCCAGTCTTTCTTTGTCTGTGTAACCCCTTGACTCAGCATAATGGTCACTTGTCTGTATAATAATTAAAATGCAGATTATTAAAGCGTTTATTGTGCGTTTTCTAATAGTACAAACAAAATAGATTAATTTGTACCAGCACAGTGCTTGAAGCAAAGAATCTGAACGGTGATGCTGCAGATTTTTTCTTTTCTTCATAGTTCATTACTTCAACGAATGCATCCATTGCATTGGTGGCCATATAAATGCCAGGACAGAAGCTTTCAAAGACCACCTTGAGCAGACTTGTAGACCTCCTCCCAAATGTCTCCAAGACAAAAAAATATATACTCTGAAATTTTTTGTTCATCTCCTGTGACACTAGCAGATACGTCAACCTCTCTCAGAAGATATGGAGAGTTAAGTGTAATGAGGCTATCACTTGTTGACAATCCGGTGTCATCTGTTAAACATAAAACAACTCACTTTAAATTTGGCTGAAAATAATTGTAATTATAATTAAATACCTTCAATCCCTTTTGGTTTTTATTTATAATTAAATACCCTCTTTTGCTCACGCAACCACTGTATTAACAACTTCATCAATATCTGTGCATGAGACATTGTTTTCTTGACCTGCATCACCTGCATCATTTTTACGACAACCAAAGATGTAATATGTTCAACTGTGATTATAATTAAGCTGGTATATAATTAAGCTTGTACATATATGATATACCTTTCTGAGAAGCCACTGGACCACCAACACCAACATCTGAATCAACTGCATCACACAGATGTAATAAGTTTAAAATAACAGCATAAGTGTTTTAAGAGCGTTTTAATTATACTAATAATTAATTTAGCCCAAATACCTTTTAGAGCAGCCACTGGACCACCAACGCCAACATCTGAATCTTGTGTTATAGGGACCACATTATTAGTGAATCTGTTTTCCCATTCACAACATCTAGCAAAGATATTCTCATTTGATGGATGTCTATCCTTTCCTTGACGGACCAACTCGTTGATCTCGGAGCAAATTTTATCAAATTTCTTCAACTTGTTATCCATTGCCTTATTCCAAGACTGTAAAAAGAAAATATAGTTATTGTTAATTCAAAAACATTTTCAATTTATACCAGCCAGTTGTAATGGAGTTAAATAATAGTCAACAAGCACGATAGGCATTTGCAAACTTAAAGGTGAATAATCGCTTACATAATCATCCAAATCTTGTTCAGTTGTTTGATCGGCATTATCTGTTTCAGATGCACTTTGACCATCTGTTTTTAATTACATATAATGTTGTATTACATAAAATGCATGTAGAGATAAGAGATATGAGAGTTTTTTAGAAGAAAATAACAAGTTTAATACCATGTTCTTGTTTCTCCTCAATTGCAGTGTTTTCTTCAACTCCAGGCTTACCGGCAGCACTAACCGTCACAACAACAGTAGCAGCAGCAGCCGCAGCAGCAGTCTCATCAAGTCTCTTCCCGGCAGCACTAACTGTCACAGTAGCAGTATCAGCAACAACAACATCAGCAGTCTCATCAAGTCCCTTTTCGGAAACACTAACGGTCACTGCAGCAGGAGCAGCAGCCGCATCAATCCCTTTCCCGTCAACACTAAACGTCACAGCAGCAGCAACCTCAGTAGCATCTTCTTCTAAGGGAGGACCATTATTCTCCAAGTATTTTTCCATCTTATTAAGAGTAGTTGGTGTTATGTATTTGACTGAAGGCGTTGTGACAGGAGTCTCAAATGGACCATATTTTTTCTGGTATTCATGCGTGTAAAGCATCACAAGGAAGGTGATCGGACCGTTGTATTGAACGTTGATACCTCTCCATTCTTCTTTTGTCGTTTTCAAGTTTTCAATAACATAGCTGCACCAGTCCATATTTGGAATATCCGAGGTTTTACCAATTGCGGCGATGAATCATTGATTGACTGTTGTTGATTTTGTCACAAATCCTATACAGGTGTTGACCAACACAAGGAAATTAATCTTAAACAGTTCACCAACTCCTTGATCCGCGGCCAGTTTGTCTTTCACATGCTTTATACTTATTCTTGCGTTTGTCGGGAATTGAGTTTTGAACAAATCTTTAGTAACATCTTCCCCCAATCTTGGTCTACTCTTGCCTAAAATAGGAATCTTACCCATTGGTATCCCCAACACTTCATGTACTTTTTGTGATGTTATCTTAATAACACCGCTCCCAGTGTTCACTTCATTTAAACGGTTATTATAGTTCATGAGCAACCAATATCCCAAAGTTGTTGGAGTTTGGATTACTTGAAGTCTTAACATTGACCCGAAATCCATTTCTTCTACACAAGTTTTTTGGGCAATGGTCATTGCCTTCACTGCATCAACAATATTAATAGGTGCACACCTATTCATCAATTTTTTGTCTACAAATTCAACAAAATGTTGTCCCTTCTCGGCTGGCTTCTTTTCTTTAATGGCTCTCTTTTTCAGACGCTGAAATTCCGGGCCAGAGGTGCTGTGTTCCACCTGTTTCCGCTTTGACAACAACCTGTCGATTTTTGTGTCAATGTCTGAATCAGAGTCTGCTTCCACAACATGTTTTGTTTTCCCTACCGGAGCAACTTTTTAGTCTTCCTTTTATCAGTCTTGTTTTTTTCGACAACTGAATCACATACATACAATAAAACACGGGGGTAGGGGATAACAAAACGAATCACAAGGAAACAGAAAACTCTTATCAAACATCACAATGATAAAGTCTCATACCAAAGCCATAACACGCTAATCATACGCATATAACATGCTTTAATATTATACATAGATTTAAAAAAACAAGGATATGTATTAAAACAACAACACGCTTATCAAACGCATTAATACATAAGAATATTCAAACAAATGCTTACATTTTAAGATTAAGTAAACCTAAAACGCTAAAAAAATCATAAAGTAACGCCTGTTCCATCTTCATTCTGAGACCTATCGTGCTTTTGCTTCGTCCTTGGTTCCGTTCCAGAAGTAGATGAGTTAGGGTTCTTCATTTTGGTTCCGTTCCAGAATAATTAAACCACTCGAGCTTGTGTTTCTGCTTGTGCTTCACAGTAGAAACGAATCTTCAATGGTTTTTAGAAATTTTGACTTACGAGGTTGAATTTTGGGAATACTTATCGCCGTTCCAGAAGTAGATGAGTGACTTACGAGGGTAATTATTTGACCCTTTTAAAAGAAAACGCGTGCTTTTAAATTTTAATCGTACGATTAGTATTGTATAATAGCAAAAAATATATATATATAATATTAGTGGGTGGTGATGGGTTCAGGTGGTCATGATGGTGGTGGACGGTGGCTGAGGTGCGGTGGTTCGTGGTGGCGGATGTGTGGTGGTGGGTGGTGGTGGTGGTGGCGGAGGTTGGTGGTAGTGGGTGGGTGGGTGGTGGTGGTGGTGTGGTGGGTGGTTGTGGTGGGTGGTGGTGGAGTGTGGTTAGTGGTTGGTGCTGGGGGTCGTTGTGGCGAATGTGGGTGAGGGATGGTGGTAGTAGGTGGTGTGTAGTATGATTTCGGATATGTCATACACGAGACAATGACGGTGCTATCCCGTATGATGACCATGATGATTGGCCCAATTATGACGAGACGATGCTAATATAACTACCTGGGTTGGTGGTGGTTATCATATTGATGCTGCTAACCTATATATACGGTTTGATTACGCCAACCCATACGATGGCGACTGTAGCTCGTACAACGAGCATGACGTCTATGATGATGATCACACATATATATGATGAGGACCAATAATATGTACCTATATGACAATATGCCACACAGGCGCGCACACACACACACACACACACACATATATATATATATATATATATGTTGATGATGATGGTGACACCGATGTTTAATGACATGTAACCCGTATGATCAACGAAGGCCATGATAACGTATACGATGGTCATACTGATGATAGCATGTACGACTGATGATGTCGTTTGATGACGACAACAATTCATAAGATGGTGCCGACAGTGATCGCTAATATTGGGTGTTTTGTTTACGATAACCCATACGATGCTGACTACATCCCGTACATGGAAATCGGATGATGATGATGATGCTGATGATGATGATGATGATGGAGATGTGTGAAGATGATGACGACACTGATAGCGAGATATATGTTACTCGTATGATCAACGCCGACTACGATAGCCTATACAATGACCACGCTGATTACCCGCACGTCTGATGATGATGCCGTTTCATGGTGACGGTGATCGATGATTATGATGATGATAACCACTATAATACATGATAACGATGATAACTTTATGATGTTGATCATCATCATAACACATATGGTGATGATGATAACCTAGAAGATGATAATGATACAAAACTACATATGATAATGATAACACTAGAATTTTATGAGCCTCTCTATTACGAAGTTGTAAATCTTATCCAGAAAATATTACTAACAGTTAAGATAATACTTCAATAATGGATAAAATTTTAAATTTATTTAAAAAATACGATTTATTAAACGAACTCAACTTTTAACGAAATTCAATACCGGAATGTTAGTAAAAAAAAACTAAAAGTAAATGTTTTTACACTATTTTTAAAAAGTTATAAAACAAAAACCAAAATATATATATAATTAAATGTGTAGAAATAAATAAAACCAAAATTCAAAACCCTTTTAACTTCAAAACCCTAAATCGACTTCTACTTCGCTTTACTGTAATTCGTAGACATCACTTATCCTGGTAAGAACATAAAAATGTCACGTCTCAGTAATGGAGTTAAGTTCCTGGTAGAAACGTAAATGATCAATCCGGTACCGTGATATATATTCCAGTCAGAAACCAATACGTCCATTACTTGGTAAGTTTTAATTTCTGTTTTTAATGATTGTTTCCAAATTCATATGTCTTTTAATTAACATGTTTAATAGGATTTCCCTGAGTGGTACGTGATTCAAGAATTTGGTGACAATTACATGAATTCGCTTTTCGAGCTTATTGCTCCAGATAGATATATGTTTAAAGTTTCATGTCTTTGGGATGGAATGGGTTAATGGCTAGAGGATGGATGGAGGTTTTTAAACAAACCAACTTGAAAGGTGGCTCGTTTGTTGTGTTTGAAATCATATCAGATAAGACATTTCATATAAATGTCTTTCATGAAGATGGCATAGAATTTATCCTTCCTGGTCCAAATTAGCTGTTTCTCAACTATCAATTAAGCAATCAAGGTAGTTCCTCCCAAAACCCAATTCACCTTGATGAGCAAGATGAAGACTCTAAAATCGTCTTCCACATGAACGTCACCACGAAATTGGTAAATTGAATTTTTAAATTTCTTTTTTATTTACAAGTATATTTGAAATTTGCTTTTCACAGCATCTTCCGCGTCACATTGCCACCAAGATTGATGCCTATGATGGAATGTCAATCACTTTGGTCAATCCCGAAGGTCATAAAAGAAAAATGAGACTTCATGGTGAACTGTCAGACCTGAAATTCAGATATTGGTTACCAAAATGGAAAATTTTCAAGGTGGAAAATGAAATACAGATTTGTGATAAGTGCGTATTTGAATATGACTTCAATGAAGCTACGTTGTTAGTTTCAAAAGTTGATTAGTGATTTGGTGATGTTTGGAACATTTGGGAAATATTTGGTGATGTGTTTGGAACATTTGTGATTTGGTTGGTTATTTGTATATGTATGGTTGTATTGAGATACTTTTTAGTTTATTGTGTTGAATGTTGGTTGGTTAGCTTTTAAATGCTTTAATTTATAGTTTATTGTATCATCTATTTTGTTATTCACTCTTATTTTGTTTCATGGAATGTATTGTAATGGTGCCTTTTGTATGAAAACTTTTAATGAATGGTAATTATGGTTAAATCTAAAATTAAAACAAAAAACACTTTGTTAAAAAAACACTATTACGCTTGTAACACGCTAAGTACATAAACATATATAAATATCCTAATACGCAATACACGCTTATCCAACCATCTTCTGGCAAAGTGCCTATTTTCAGCCCCATGTTCTCTACCAATAATCTATTGGTTCTTAATTAAAAGGGAGACAAAACTCAAAAAGCTCTAAAATTTTGGCTCCAAATATTCAAAAAATACAAATTACATTTAACACTCCAAAAATAAAATTACACTCCAAATTATTAAAAATTTTCCACTCCACAAATCAGCCGACAGTGATTTATACTCCAAATTACACTCTAAATTATTAAAAAAACAATCGAAGATGAAGCTTATAGATGAAAGAATCGAAGAAGAACATGTTTTATACTCCGATGAGGAAACCAACGACGACGATGATGCTCAATCAGACGACACTGAAGGCTACTCCAGCGAGGAAGCCAACGACGACGACAGTCAAGCAGACGATGATATAGGGACGATGGTTATCGAACGGGTCAACAGTTTGGAGGATATCGAACCCGTCAACAGTTTTGCTACTACGAAAAAGCCTACAAGGGGGTTGAAGAGGTTACCTAAGTTGCGTACCGATTATGCAAACTCTGGTGGTGTCAAACTGACAGTGGAGTTTGATAATCTGGGTAGGTTCACTTGCCAAAACAGATCAAAGTTTGCAAGTTTTTTAGGGGATGTTGTAAGGGAAATAGTTGGCTTGAGACATTTAAGTTGGAGGGAGGTCACAAAGGAGCTTAGAGATAAACTGTGGGAACAAATAACGGTTATTCTTTATTTCTATTTGTTCATTTTATATTTTGAGATGTAATTTACCTTTACTGTATTATATTATGCAGAAATATTTTGAGATTGAGGCTTGTCGCAGGCCTTCTGTGATGAATCGGCTCGGACACCTTCTTCGGGATTTCAGAAGAAAAATGTATGCCAAATACAATATGCCGAACATCGGTAAACGTCTGAAGCTGAAGGTGATACCCAAAGGACACAGGACGATGATCAGGCAAGAAGACTGTGATCGCTTCATTGAGTACAACAATCAGAGAAGTTTCAGGTATAAATTCTCTAATCTGCAAACGTAGATTGATCGACTTAATATGGTTTATGTTTTTTGTTTAAATATAATGAAATGATTATAATGTGTGGTTAAAGAAAAAATCGGCTTCATCAAAGGGAGCTCGAGCAAAGAATGTTTTTGATCATCACATGGGACGAGGGGGTTATACCTACCTTCGAGAGAAACTGGTAATCACCGTCAGCTGCTTTCTCTCTAGTTCAATGATTTGTTGGTTATGTGTCTAACGCATGACCGTCAGCTGCTTTCTCTTGAATATTTTACAAGGTCAAAAAGAAGGAAATTGGACCGGATGAGATCCCGGTCTTGCATTAATGTGGATGAAAGGAAGGGAGGACAAAGATGGTGCATACAAGAATGTTGTTGTCGAAGGCGTGGCAACAAAATTAGTATGTTTTAGTATTAAACTTTTTAAATCATGTTAAAGTCAATTCATTGCCTTATATTGGTGTCAAAAAAAACTTGAGTCTGATAACTTGTCTCAACACTTGATGTGGATACATAAGCGTGTTACAAGTGTATTAGAATATTTGTTTTCTTGCAGGCTCAGCATGAGGAGCAGATCGCCTCTGTAGCCCTGGCACTTGAATTGTGCACAGATGTCGTCACCTTAGTGCTTGGCAAAGAGAAAAGTGGGTTTTTAAAAGGGATTGGGTACGGATTGACAATAGGTAAATATTGGGGTGTGAGTCGGGTAAAAGGCTCGTTTAAGCAACGGATTGCCCAACTTGAGTATGAGGCGGTGCAGAGAGATGAAGTGGTGAACAGGTTGACGACTCTACTTGAATCCACGAATGCTAAGCTAGCAACCCGTGAGAAGGAACAGTTAGCATTTGAGGCCAGGTTCAGACATCTCGAAGGATTGTTGCCGCAAATGTCGGCAAGTCAAGTAAGTGACGTATGCTACATATTAATTAATGCATTCGACGTACATATTTGGCACTGTTTTTGTCATAATTCGTAGGTAAATCCTGTTCCCAACCAGGTTGGTTCTAACCAAAGTACTAGTGCTGTGGCGCAAAAGAAAATGCCAGCACCAGTAAGTATCTGACAGTTTCTTTGTTTTTTACAACTTTCCATGTCATTTTTCATTTTCCATAACCTAATAAATTGATTTGTAGGCCAATTCTGTGGGAAACATCTTAACCTCAGGTGAGGTTGTGCAACAAGAATCCGCTTCTCAGGTAAGCATTTGACAGTTTGATTGATTTGTTTTAATAATTAACTTTCCATGTGAGTGTGCTGATTTTGCATAAGTTATTATAGCCCAAGTCTGCGGATAAAATAGTTGTCGAAACGGTACCCGCTCCCCATATCGCGACATCAGTAAGTATTTGACAGTTTCAGTACCTTTTATAATTCATTTCTAATGTGAGTGTGCTCATTTTCTATTACCGAATTGCATGCCAAGTCTGTGGAAAAAAGTGTTGACCAAACGGTACCCGCTCCCCATATCGCGACATCAATAAGTATTTGACAATTCCAGTACTTTTTATAATTCATTTCCAATGTGAGTGTGCTCATTTTCTATTTACCGAATTGCAGGCCAAGTCTGTGGAAAAAAGTGTTGACCAAACGGTAGTCGATCCCCATAGCGCGACATCAGTAAGTATTTGGTAGTTTCAGTTTTTATATTTTATAACCTAATAAGTCTAACAATTCCAATTTCTGTTATATTACCAATGAAGCCTGTAGAGAACAATGTTGACCAAGCATCAACACAACTACACCACACTCCGAATAGTAACGGCTCAAAAAAACCATCAGTAAGTATTTGACAATTTCAGTTTTTCCTTTAGTTGTTGATTGATTCATTGAATGGTTTTTAGGTAAAACGGAGAAGCCGTAAAAGAAAAGTTGATGTATCTACGGATGAAGCTTCTCCACCTACTGACATAAAGGTATGTACTGCGCGAAACATTGTTAATTTCTCACCAACATGGGTATGTACTTATATATTGACTTCAACTAAGCCATCTTAATTTCACATGCTGTTTTATAGGTGTATGAGCATCGTCTGTGTGTGCATGACAAGCGTAACAAGGTGGCAAATGGTAAAGTTTTTTGGTCACCGGTTCCACAACAGTTGCATGGAAAAGCAATCCCGGAGGGTTGCTATAAAGTTATTATTGATGGAACCATAAAGGAACAAGCAATTATTCCATGTGAGGCAGGTGAAATTACGACTGTTGGCAACGCAATTGGTACTTTTTTTGCTGTCCAGAACACCTAATCGTATGTGACCAGGAGGTTTATTCCCTTTTAACTTAACCGAACAAATATCTATGTTCTTTTTCATTTAGTTTAAAAAATGAACACTTGTGTTCGTTTATGTTCGTTTGTTTATAATCTAAACTAACGTAATTGAACAAAGATAAACGAACATAAAAGAACTTCCCGCCGAAAGGTTCACGAACAGTAAAACGAACGTTCGGTATGTATGTATGCATACTATTTTGTTCTATTCAATTACAAAATACGACATTAAGTATACATATTTGTTTTTGATATTCTGTTGTTCCAGCTACCACCACTCCCATCCTCAAAAGAACCAGACAGAGCTGGAAAGAAGGCAAAGGCAAAGTACACAACGATAGACTGGGTGACCAAACAGAAGACAAGGAGCAGTGCCAAGAAAACCGACGCCTTAGCTAGTATATAGGTAGTCGTTATTTTTGTATTTTGTAAGATATTTTGCATATACATTTGCTTAAGCGAATATTATTGTTAAAATAATTTGTTTCTAATTTTGTTTTGTCATGCTTGCTTATAGCTGTTTTATATTACTGCACAAAAACTAAAAATAATTATATATTGCCTAATTACACACAATTTGGCCACATAGAACACATTAAATAGGTGTGGCCAAAAGTAAGACAATAGCCACACCTGAAATTACATAAATTAGAGTCTATAAATGACCATTTGCCACAACATAAACATTTTTGTGTGATGAAAAGTATGATAATAGCCACACTTTATATTACAAAAGCATTATGTGTGACAAACGGTAAAGACAATGGCCACACCACAAACTACAAAAGAATGTTTGAGTGGCAACTTCACATTTTTAGCCACATTGACAACAACTGGTGTCTATATGATATTATTAGCCACACAGTACCTCACTATGTGTGATGAAAAGTTTGACAATAGTTACACTTTAAATTTGGAAAAGCATTATGTGTGACAAACGGTAAGACAATGGCCACACCACAAACTACTAAAGAGTTTTTGACTAGCAAGTTCACATTTTTAGCCACATTGACAACACCCTCCAGTGTCTATATGATATTTTTAGCCACACATTACCTCACTTTGTGTGACGAAAAGTTTGACAATAGCCACACTTTAAATTAGGAAAAGCATTATGTGTGACAAACGGTAAGACAATGGCCACACCACAAACTACAAAAGAGTTTTTTACTAGCAAGTTCACATTTTTAGCCACATTTACAATAACCTCCAGTGTCTATAAGATAAGATTAGCCACACAGTACTTCACTATGTGTGATGAAAAGTTTTACAATAGCCACACTTTATATTAGGAAAAACATTTTGTGTGACAAATGGTAAGACAATGGCCACACTATAATCTACAAGGAGATTTTGAGTGGCAAGTAAACATATTTAGGTCACAATGTAAGCTTAACACAACCCTATTGGCCACATTAATATAAAATTCATGTTGCTGAAACATAAATTCATGTAGCTATCTAGATACAATGGTCACTCATAGTAAATTGACATGTGGCCATTTCTACCATTTAGCCACACTTATTGGAGAGGCTTCTTGATGGCCAGCAACTAATGCATGTACCCTTTAGCCACACTTATTACCACATAAGGCCACTAAAAACTCTGTGTGGCAATATCATACCCACGGTGTTGCGACCTTTGGCCACATATGTCCTGAACCAAATGTGTGTGGCTAAAGGCCTACGGCCACACTTTTTTCGTGTGGCCGAAGGTCAATTTTCACGTAGTGGAGCTGAGAATATTTCGTAGTAAACATCACTTACTCACTCGCATACATATAGCATCGCACACAAACACATTAAACATAAAAGATAATAAATTTTACTGAGTATTTATTTATATACTTATTTTATTTTGTATTTTTCAATCTCTTTAGCAAACATAAGCCAAAAATTAAAGAAAGAAAACAAACGAAAAATATTTTTACATTTGAAAGGTTTATTTGTTTATATTCATTTAAATATGTGGTTGCGAAACGTTATGACAATGGTGGCGGTCCTCCGCTCTTTTGTAAATCCGAAATCGACCAACTCGAATAGAGATTCAGTACGGGCAGTTAATTGTAGGCTGAGATTCAAGCATACACCCAAAATAGAAATGATAAACGGAAATCAATAAACTGAAGCAAATTATCAAAACCTAAAGAACTAAAATCGAATTACATCAAATGTGCATATTGGGATGCCACTCGGGTGCGCTTAGTTTAATGGGTCCTGAACCTGATCCAAACATAAATTGATATTATAATTGAACAGAGGGTTTATGTTCGCGATGGTATAAGGGTTAATTCTACAACTTTAATTGAGTTATAATGTCTGATATCTTTTATAATGGTTAACGAGTAAAGATGGTAAGTATATTGAGCAATTCGAATCATATTTGATCGTTTTAACATAATTGCAATTGTCGGTGCGCCGATTATGGAAGGAATAACATAAATTTTGATTCAATTTCCTTGGTGGCGAGAATTGAGGTCCAAGCTACAAATTGGGTAGCTTAGCCCGACTACTCGTCGTTCCCGTCACCAAACAAAATATCATATAAGTCTATATACTTACTATATTTAAAAAACAAATATAATTCCGAGACATGAGATATGCATAATATATATAGAGAAAAGGAGACGGAAGCCTTAAAATTAAATTATTGACTTGATCCGTGGCGGATCGTGTACGATGTTTGACTGATTTGATGGTCCGAGGTTGACGTGTACACGATCTGTGACGGATCGCCCAATCCGTCACGAATAGGGTACAAACATAATAAGACAAAAGCTTTTGATATAATAGGATAAAAAACTATGATACGCCTCGGATCGTCCAATCCACCACGGATTGAATGGGTATTTTTATTTTTGGGTGATGTCTCTAGTAGGACCCTATATTTTTAATTATGTGCAAGATTTATTTTTCAAAGGGAATACAACAGCAGCACATATGTATTTTTTATTTATGTTTTTCAATATTTTAACCTTTTCTTTTTGTTATTTTATGGGTTTTCTATTTTTTTAAATAGACAAAAAGCTACTAAAACCAAATTACCTCATCGCCATATTTGTAACACGCATTGTCCCCAAACATATGAGCCGAACAAATAACAATAAAAAAAACCGAAAATAAGGAAAAGTATAAAAGAAATAGAAAAGAAAGCTATAACTTCCCTTATAATTAGGCAATTTCCTCCTCAGCTATATCCAAGATACCGGCGAATTATAACGTGAGCTGAGAATATTTCGTAGTAAACATCAGTTACTCACTCGCATATATATATAGCATCGCACACAAACACATTAAACATAAAAGATAATAAATTTTACTAAGTATTTATTTATATATTTTATTTTGTATTTTTCAATCTCTTTAGAAAACATAAGCAAAAAATTAAAAAAAGAAAACAAAACTAAAAATGTTTTTACATTTGAAAGGTTTATTTGTTTTTATTTATTTAAATATGTGGTTGCGAAACGTTATGCCAATGGTAGCGGTCCTCCGCTCTTTTGTAAATCTGAAATCGACCAACTCGAATAGAGATTCTGTACGGGCAGTTAATTGTAGGCTGAGATTCAAGCATACACACAAAATAGAAATGATAAACGGAAATCAATAAACTGAAGCAAATTATCAAAACCTAAAGAACTAAAATCGAATTACATCAAATGTGCATATTGGGATGCCACTCGGGTGCGCTTAGTTTAATGGGTCCTGAACCTGATCCAAATAGAAATTGATATTATAATTGAACAGAGGGTTTATGTTAGCGATGGTATAAGGGTTAATTCTACAACTTTAATTGAGTTATAATGTCTGATATCTTGTATAATGGTTAACGAGTAAAGATGGATAGTATATTGAGCAATTCGAATCATATTTGATTATTTTAACATAATTACAATCGTCGGTGCGCAGATTATGGAAGGAATAACATAAATTTTGATTCAATTTCCTTGTTGGTGGCGAGAATTGAGGTCCAAGCTACAAATTGGGTATACGGGTTCACAAAACAGGTCACAGGTATGGCTATAGGTTTCGATAAAGGGTAAATGGGTTAATTGATTATAATAATCAGAATTGCAAACTGGTCCTTTGATTATGAAGAGGGAAACCAAAATGGATAAAATTTAATTTTAGGGTAAAAGTAGTAATATCTTGAAAGTTAATTTATATATATAATAAATAAATATAACAAATAATTAAGAATACAATAATAATTACTCGATAAACGCGATATTTTTATTGATAAAATTTTTCCGAATGTCGAAATGGGTCAGGTCATGATTAATAAAATAATAGGTTAAAACCCGAGTTGTTACAAGGACCATTCCCTGAAGATGCAGATAAAGTAAAGTTTCTTGTGGTGGTATTAGAATATTTTACAAAGTGGGTAGAAGCCAAACCTTTGGCTACTATCACGTGACACTGAATGAAAAAATTTGTGTGGGAGCAAATTGCATGTCGATTCGGATTGCCCTTATACATCATCAGTGATAACGGTAAACAATTTGCAGATGATCCGTTAAAGAATGGTGTGAGGATCTACACATCAAACAGATATATGCCTCTATGGCATATCCCCAAGCAAACACATAAGTAGAAAGGATCAATAGGAACATTGTTGAAGGTATCAAAGTCCGCTTGGGGAAACAAGGATCGCCGTGGGTAGATGAACCAATCATGTGTTATGGACTTACAAAACCACACAAAAATCAAGACTAAGGGAATCACCCTTTAGTCTAACATACGGGACTAAAGCCGTTATTCCATCCGAGATAGGCATGCCATCTAAAAGAATACAAGATCATGATGCAAATGATAAAGAGCTTTGACTCAACCTTGACCTAGCCGAGGAACAAAGAAAGGCAACCATAAGAGAATTGAACTATAAAAGAGAAATGGAGAAGTATTATAACAAAAGGGTTAAATAAATCAAGTTCAAAGAAAGGGAATATGTGATGAGAAACAATGAAGTCAGTCGCTTGGAACCACAGTGCAAGTTAGGCCCAAGGTGGGAAGGACCCTACATTGTTGTTGTAGCTACCGAAAAGAGGCTTACAAGCTGAAAAAGGTGGATGGGACAATGGTTCCAGAATGTGGAATGGCGTCCACCTTAAGAAGTGTTACATATGAAACACAAAATGCAAAGAAAGCAAAACATCAGGTTACCATAGTCTTCCCTTTTTATTATTTTTAATTAAGCAAAGCTTACAATGTAAGCTAAACCTATGAATGCATGAATGATGTTTATGAGAAACACTAATTCCAATGCAATGATCACTTTCAATAATGGTTACTTACCAAAGCTAAGTATATCTCATTAAGCAAGGCTAAAAAAGAGATAATGGATACTTACCAAAGCTAAGTATCCCATGCTAAATACGTGCTACTAAGCTATGCTAAAGAAGCAATAATGTTCATTCATCAAAGAGACAGCTGATTACTAGAGGCTAGTAGAATTATATAAAGCAAGACTAAGTAGGTCAACAAAAAGAAGATAAGTTGTCATATACACAAGCCCACTAGTGGTTGGTCATCCCGAAACGGAAAAATGTTTACTGGTTTTGTTCTCAAATGTTGAAAAGTAAAAAGAAGAAGCAGAAATATAATGCAAAAAGAGCCTAATAGTTTAACGATCAACACAAAGATGTTGATAAAATCCAAACATAAAGTGGAATATTAGAACTACTTGAGCTTGGGCAGTAAGTCTGGCAGTAGTAAGTCCTTAACACCTTGAATGAGAGGCATATAACATCGAACTGCATGGCAAGTAAGTCAATGGTTCAACCTTTAATGTTTGCAAAACTTTGCTAGTCTTTTAAAATATTATTTAACTTATTGACCTAAAAGTTTTTGACCACACACTAGGGGGTTGAAGTCAATTTGAGGTGATATAAAGAAAACATAATAATCTTTGAGAATAGAAATGAGGCATCATTATTCTTATAAGTTAGGAGCACATTGAATTTATGCCTGGTTAACTTAATCAATATCATAAGGTTATTAAAATAAATGTTAAGATTAAAGTGGATCAACATATCATCAATCAATCTAACTTAGTGCTAAAACAATTTGAAAAAGATATATTATGAAGGGCGTTCAGGTCAATATATCCCATGTTGCAATCTTTCTAACCTTAAACTCTCTCACTAGAATTTTTAAATATTCTTCTTTATACCTTTAGAATACCAAAAAGTTTTTTTTTCTTTATGACTATAAATATTTTATTAGACGTTAATTTTGTTGAAACTGATTCTTTGTTGTCAAGATCGCTCATGCAAAGTTTGTGGATGGTTTGGAACCGAAATGAAAATTAATAAAAGATTTGAGTGTTTAGAGTGGATATTGTCGGGATTAAATCTGAAATGTTCTTAAAATTGAGGGTTGTTTTGAAAAAATTTAAAAATATAGAGAGCTTTTTTTTACCATAACACAAGAATGTCAGACCCTATATAAGAAACTCTCTTTTTCTTTTTCCACTTTTCCCTTTTCTCCCTCTCTCTCTCTCTCTCTTAACCCTCAAATCCTCCTCTCACATGCTATCAAACCGATTGTTTGGATTCTCTTTTGTGTATTTCGTTCGAATCCAAACCTATTGGGAACAAATTCAGGTGGTTGGGGTTGTTATTTAATGAATCAAAGATAGAGGTTTTTATTTCTCTTGTATGGAGATGCTCTATTTCAGTTTAATTAGATTTTTAACAAGCTCTTACACGATTTCAAAAGTCTAGAGTTTTAGGTTCCATTAGATCTAGGTTTCATGTTTGTGTGTTTGCGTAATCGGACTTTGTAGGGTGGTTATCATCACCCTTGCGAACCTAGATCTTAAAGGATCATATCCGCAAAACCCATGTCTTTCATATAAAATCTTGCTTTTAGTATGTTCTTTGTGGATGTTATGAATTTGTCAGCACTTCTAGCAATGAGCATAGCATATCATCTACGTATAGCCACAAAATGACATATCCATCTGATGTGTCCTTCACATATACACATTTTTCACATTCATTGATTTTGAACCCAACATCAAGCATGACACGATCAAACTTTTGGTGCCATTGTTTTGGAGCTTGTTTCAATCCATACAAGGATTTCACAAGTTTATGAAACATTCAGGTTGTTCCATGTAAATCTCTTCTTTCATATTTCCATTAAAAAAAGCTGTTTTAACATCCATTTGGTGAACTTCCAAATTTCTAATGGCGGCAATGGCAAGCACCAACCTGATAGAGGTTATTCGTGTAACTGGCGAATATGTATCAAAGTAATCTAAACATTCTCGTTGCTTTTATCCTTTGATCACCAGCCTTGCCTTATAGTTATTGATGGTGCCATCAAGTTTCATCTTCTTCTTGAAGATCCATCGATATCCTAGTGGTTTACATCCTTGAGGAAGATCCACTAGTTCCCTAGTATGATTTTGTAAGATAGATCTAACTCACATTTGATGTCCTCCCTCCACTGAGGTCCTTCTGCGGAATTCACCGCTTGTTGGTGCGTTTAAGGTTCCTTTTCTACCATGTAGGTAAGGCAAACATGGCCGAAGGATTTTTCGGTCCTTATCGCTTTCTCTTTCTGATTTCAACTTCCTCTGTCTCAGATTGTTATTGAGGTTCATCTCTTGCACTCTCGTTTTCTGGAATATTTTTCTCAACCAGTCTAGAATAACTCCGTTTTTCTTTACCTAAGCATGGGAACACATATTCAAACCATGATGCATCCTTTGATTCTATTCTGGTGCCACTATTTATTCCAGGGTTCTTGGAATCGTGCACAATAAAAAAAATGCACCACCAGGACGGGTATATCATATAAATACATAATCCATTGTTTTGGGTCCTACTTGTAGGCGTTTCGGTGGAGTCACCACTACCTTGGCTAGGCACCCCCACACTCGCAAGTATTTATATGATGGTTTATTTCCCGTCCAAAATTCATATGGAGTTATATCTTTCTTCTTATTGGGTATCATGTTCAAGACATAATTCACCGACAAGATTGCTTCCCCACACATGTCTTGGCTTACCCAGATGGTATCATCATGGAATTCATCATTTCTTTCAAAGTTCAGTTTTTACGTTCCGCTATGCCATTTGATTGAGGGGATTAAGGAAGCGTGAGTTCATGCATGATTCTATCTCTTTCACACAATTCAACAAAATATGAAGCATATTTACCTCCTTTGTCACTCCTTACTCTTTTGATTTTCCGATTTAGTTGATTGTTAACTTCGACTTTGACTAGGATAAACTTATCAATAGCCTCGTCCTTACTTTTAAGTAAGTACACGTAGCATTACCTTGTAGTATCATCATTGAACATGATGAAGTACTTGTTCCCACCACGAGTAGGAATTGTTTTTAGATTACAAACATTAGTGTGAATCATCTTGAGGGGTTCGGTGAATCGTTCAATCTTTTTGAATGACAATCTCGTTTGCTTTGCTTTGACGTAAGTTTCACATTTATTATTTGAGTCGATATCGAATGTTGGTATACAATTAAGTTTAATCAAATGTCGAACGGAATTAAATTTAACATGACGTAGTCTACCATGCTAAACATTAGAAGACTCAAGCAAGTAAGCAGAACTAGTAGTGTTTTCATTCATTCCAAAAAACCTTTACATTACTTCAACATCAAAATACCATTGAGGGCATAGCCATTACCAACATATAAACCATTTTTGGTCAACACGACCTTATCAGACTCAGACACCAATTTGAAACCAAACTTGTTCAACTGCTACCCCGATACAAGATTCTTATGAATTTCTAGAACATACAACACATTTGACAAAGTGAGTTCTTTTCCCTAAGTCATCTTCAAAATCACATTCCCTTCGCCTTTGACTTCGGTCGTGGTGGAGTTTCCCATAAGAGCCTTTTCTCCATTAGTCACCTCCTTGAAAGTGCTAAAGATACTTTTGTCAAAGCACACATGATGGTAGCCCCCGTATCGACCCACCAATCCTTTTTATTTTGCCCAACAAAGTTAACTTTGGTGACCATAATCGAGAGGTCCATGACCACATATACAAGGTTATCAATTTCATGGGCCATGTTCACTTGTCGAGCATTTTCTTTCTTTGGAAGCTTACACTCATTGGCCTTATGGCCTTGCTTTCCACAATTATAACAAGTTCATTGGAACTTCTTCTTCTTCCCAACTCCCCCCTTAGACCAAGTTTGGAGCCTTTCCCATGATTCTTCTTTTCACCGTTTTTATTACCCTTTGAAGATTGGACATGTTCAACAACAATGGACATTGCTGTTCCAGGACCATCAATCATTTTTAATGAAATTTTGTTATCATATTCAATACGAAGACGAACAACAAGATCTTCAATGGTCATCTCCTTTCGTGTATGCTTGAGATAATTCTTGAAATCAACCCAACTTGGTGGTAGCTTTTCAATAATAGCAGCAACTTGGAATGTCTTGCTAAGCGACATTCCTTCTGCATGAATATCATGAAGAATAACTTGAAACTCTTGGACTTGGGTCATGACAGTTTTTGAGTCTATCACTTTAAAGTACAAGAACTTAGCCATCACGAATTTCTTACCGACATCTTACGTTGTATATTTTTGGTCCAAAGACTCCCATAATTCTTTGGCAGTCTTGGCCTTGCAATACACATTATAGAGTGCATTCACCATACCATTCAAAACATAATTATGGCTCAAGAAATCCGAATGATTCCAAGTCTGAACCGCGCCCACGGATTGAGCATTCATTTCCCTTTCATTAACTTGGAGATCTGTTTCAGTCAAGAACCTCGTGAGGTTCAAAGTGGTCAGATAAAAGAACATCTATTGCTGTCACTGTTTGAAATTCACACCGGTAAATTTTTTCGGTTTCTTGGCATGAGATGTGACTGGATTAGGCAGTGGTGCAACTAAACTGGTTGTGACAGCCACAACAATAGTCATAATTGTTGAGACGGCAGTACTCCTCATGGGTTGGGATTTCATTATGATCTAGTCATTCGCACCAACAGGGATTCTCTTCCTTTTCATGATCTAGTCATCAAGGCGGAAAGTCAAGAGAACTTTATGCAAACTCATCATTCATCTCCTGCTCCTGTAGCCTTTACGGCTTACTCTCAACGTTCTCGTGGCTCGGGTATGTCAGCAGGTAAGGGCAAGTCACCGTCCTTCTCGTAGCACCGGTTCTCAGTCATACTCCAGTGGTGCCCGTCGGCCCCCTCACTGTCAGTTATGTAGAACCGATGGTCACTATGCGAACAAATGCCCACGTTTGTCTTCGTTTGCTTCTGCCCCAAACACCGATGAACACATTGCTCAAGCCTTTCAGGCTCAGTGTCGTGTAACCTCAGGTGCTCCGGATTGGGTACCTGATTCCGGGGCCACCACTCACTTGGCAAATTCCACAGCTCCTCTTCATGACACTGCTCCTTATACGGGTAACTCTCAAGTTGCTTTTGGTAATGGCAATTCCTTACCCATTTCTCACACTGGTCAATTTTCATTAAATAAAATCTTATCCTTAAAAGATGTCTTGGTTATTCCCAACTTAACCAAAAATCTCTTATCTATGAGTCAATTAACCACCGATTATTCCGTTGATGTTTTATTTTCCCAACCTTTCTTTACCATTCAGGATCGGAAAACAAGCCAACCACTAGCTCAAGGTCGGTGTGAAAATGGTCTCTATGTGCTACGGGATGGGAATATTGCTCTTGTTGCTTCGCTTTCTCAAAATAAAGCTTCTTTTGAATTATGGCATAACTGTTTGGGTCATGTTGCATTTGATACTATTAATGTTTTAAAAAAACTTGTTTGCTTGTCTTTTACTTCTATTTTACCTAAGCCTATTGTTTGTTCCCCATGCCAACTTGCTAAGGCTCATAAAAAGCCTTTTGATTTAAATGAAAAACGTGCGTTAAATCCCTCGGATCTTGTTCATTGTGATTTGTGGGGTCCCTCCCCCGTTGTGGGCGTTGATGGATTTAAATACTATGTCGTGTTTGTTGATGATCAATCGCGGTTCTCATGACTTTATCCTCTCAAAACAAAGAACGGGTTTTACTCCGTCTTATCAAATTTCTTGACTTTTGTGCAAACCCAATTTTCTAGAAAAGTCAAGGTTTTTCAAAGTGATGGTGGTTCGGAATTTGTAAACCAACACGTTCGTCAAATTTTTGACAACAATGGTACTTTCCATCGACCATCATGCCCTTACACTTCTCCCCAAAACGGTAGATCCGAGAGGAAACACCGACATATAGTAGAGACGGGACTTGCTATGTTATTTCATGCTCGAGTCCCGGCTCATTATTGGGTTGAAGCTTTTAGCTCTGCTACATACATTATCAACCGATTACCATCCGACATTTTAAACAATAAATCACCCTTTGAGATATTGTTCTCTACACCACCCACATACACAAATTTTCGAGTCTTTGGATGTCATATTTACCCGTATCTTCGTGATTATGCTCCACATAAACTCGCACCTCGTAGCATCCCATGCATTTTCATGGGTTATGCGGCACAATACAAAGGCTATAAATGTCTAGCCCCGCAAACCTCTAGAATGTATGTTACCCGCCATGCACGTTTTGATGAGTTTTCTTTTCCATTTGATGGTGAATTTTTTTCTCATGACTTAAATACTATAATGATTTCCACCTATCAAGAAGATTCCACTATCTCACAAAATAAGCCCTCACGTACTGGCCATCCCTCTCAACAAAATCCTCCTCCCTCCACACATACCATATCTTCTTGTTCCCTGTGTATAAAAAATTTTCCTACTAATAATGCTCCTGACCATGAGCATCACCATAACACACCCCAAACGCCTAACTCACAAATATCATCAGCCACCACTTCACCTTCTGCCACACTACCTCCTTCGCCATCCTCTTCAGCCACCACTCAAACACCCACCCCTCATACCGAGCCTCAACCTGCCATACCTCCATCCACCTCGCAACCAGCCTCGACTCATCCGATGATCACACGATCCAAGGCTGGTATTTTGAAACCCAATCCTAAAGATCAAGCCACCATTGCCCATATTCTTCACCAAACTCCCTATGAAGCCTTGTTTGTTGCCTCTGATCCCAAGGGCTTTCGAACAACATCCAAGAGTCCTCATTGGATGCATGCAATGCATGAAGAAATTCTAGCCCTTTAAAAGAATAATACTTGGAGCCTAGTACCACGACCCTCAACAGCTAATGTAGTCGGTTCCAAATGGGTCTTTCGCACTAAATACCACTCGGATGGCTCCATTGATCGTCATAAGGCTCGACTTGTGGCTCAGGGCTTCACTCAAATCCCGGGTCTTAATTTTTCTCACACTTTTAGTCCGGTTGTTAAAGCCTCAACAGTTCGTGTTGTTCTATCTTTGGTTGTTATCAATAGGTGGCCGCTCCATCAATTGGATGTGAACAACGCATTCTTAAACGGCTCCTTAGTCGAAACCGTTTACATGGAAAAACCACTGGGTTTTGTTGTTTCAGCATTTCTCGATCATGTATGTAAACTCAAAAAGGCTCTTTACGGACTAAAACAAGCACTGCGTGCTTGTTTTCAACGGTTAAGCTCGTGTCTTGTTGCTTACGGTTTTACCTGTAGTCGAGCCGACACCTCCTAATTTGTTTTCAATCAAGGAGATTGTCTTATGTATCTTCTAGTTTACGTAGATGATCTTATCCTCACAGGTAACAAACCCATTATGCTCACCAACTTTATTAATCGCTTACATAATGAATTTTCTATCAAGGACTTGGGGTCGTTAAGTTATTTTTTGGGTTTGGAAGTTGTTCACACAGATAATGGTTGGTTCTTAGCCAAGCTAAATATGCTCACGATATCCTTAAACGTGTCGGGTTCATTGATGCAAAACCTGCTCCCACTCATCTAGCCACCACTGATTTGTTCACATCTCATGGTACCCCATACTCCGACCCTACTTTTTATCGGTCGATCGTTAAAGCTTTACAAAATCTAACTATTACCCGACCCGATCTCTCTTATGCCGTTAATCAAGCATGCCAATTTTTGCATGCTCCGAATGAACATCATTTTCAACTAGTTAAAAGAATACTCCGGTATGTCAAGGGTACTATCTCGCATGGTCTGTATTTTCAACGACCTAAACACATTGTTATTTTGGGATACTCCGATGCTGATTGGGCTAGATGTAATGAAACGCGCCGGTCTACTTATGGTTATTCAAATTTTTTAGGAGGAAACCTCGTTTTTTGGAGCGCCAAGAAACAACCCACCGTTTCTCGATCAAGTTGTGAATCGGAGTATAGGGCAATCATACGGCTGCTGAAATCATTTGGATAACCCACCTATTACGTGAGCTCAATGCTCTTCCGCTGGATAGACCTACGTTACTTTGCGATAACCGCAGTGTTTTATTCATGAGTCAAAATCCAGTATCTCATAAACGGGCCAAACACATCAACTTAGACTATCACTTTGTTCGAGAACTCGTTATGTCCGTCAAGCTTCATACTCGCTTTGTTCCTACCAAACTTCAATTAGCCGATATTTTCACAAAAAGTTTACCGAGACCTCAATTTGAAAAATTTCGGGAATTACTTCGTGTATGTCCACCGCCATTTCGCTTGAGGGGGATAATAGACAACAATGCAATTGAAAGCAATCCCACTAATCACTCTTCAATCCCACAAATTACTCTTTATTTTTATTTTGTATTTAATGCATTTATTATGTTTATTGTATTACCTTGGTTGTATGTAATTTTGTTATTATATATAGAAGTTGGGTCTCACCATAATAGGCAGAGACAATTACATCCTTACACGAATTCGAAGAATTTCTAGTCCAGAAACCCAAATTTGCACACCCCCTGCACGCGAGTAGGACTTGTGGTAAAACATCGTAAAGCTTCAAATGAGTAGTAAAAGCTATACCTTATAAACCACTTTTCATTTAGTTCCCAACCCGACGTGGGACAAAGTTTCACCACTTTCCTATTTAAGGCATTCAGTCACACACTTACACTTAACTTCCAACAGATTTCACCCTTACTAATATTGGTTTCATTAACAAGCAATTTTTAGCGTATTATGTGTTTTGTTTTCTACGACAGCTACTCAAGGGAGTAATGATAATCTGTGAAGAGAATACCGTAACAATTTAGGAAAGTGTGATGGACGAGAAATTTAATAATGAGTTGTTTAATTTTAAACCAGTTCTAAGGTTTTAGAATCTGGTTAAGTACTTTATTAATCAATACCTTTAATGATGTCTTTGGTATTCGTGAAATGATCAAGCAGTCAACCATAGCCGGCTTGAGATGAGGGGGGACGGGACACCGCGTGGTGATGAAGCCATCAGGCGTGGTGACCATCTCCACACCGCCGCCGCCCCATTGTCACGCGGAAAAGAGGTGATTTGCGTGATGGCCATAACGCTTGATGAATGGTGGTTTCCAAGAAAAAAGGACAGTTGGGAGAGACGTTGGGAGAGCCGTTGGTTCAAGCTGTCGCTCAAAAACTCAAAGCAACGGAACTCGTTTTTCCGGTGATAATTTTCCGGCGAACTGACGAGGTCTTCATCGCCGATTAGAGCACCGTTTGAAGCAAGGTTTATGCCAATCGATTCATCTTTACACTCCGTAGAAAAGCCCTATGCTTTCATTTGCATACACTAATCAAGAAGATTGAATTTTTAGTTTGAAATTCTAGGGATTGTAATGGGTTCTAGAGTTTTAAAATGGTTCCAGACTTCACTGTAACCGGTAAGGTGGAGTCTTGGTTATCCGATGGTGTGGTTGTGGTTCAGTTGTGTGGCGGTAGTGGTTACCGGAGTTCGACGGTGATAAGTGGTGGTGGGTTGGTGATGATGGAGGCTGTATATATGAAGAGAAAGAAGGAAGAGAAGAGATAGTGTTTTGGGTTGGTGACTACATATTGTTTTATTTTTTATACTTTAATATTTATTAAAAACAAATCCCATCACACCATACCACCACCCCTAGTAAAAAATCATCACATATGATGGATTTGGGGTTGGTGATATGTCACCATTTGATTGGGTGAGGTGTGTGATGAGTGATAATCACCCCTCCCCCCCCCCCCCCCCCGATACGCTACTAATTAGTAATTATCTATATCGTTAACTTTTTTGGTGATCTTACTTTATTAGATGATCTTACGAATTGAAACAAGTAAATTAAATGTTACTCTTGGCTTGAGATGATACACTACTCTTGAAAGCTATGAGTAATGTGTCACTCATTTTTTAAATAATACGTATAAGAAGCAAAATGGACAACATTGGCATGACAGTCACAAGAATTGAATCAATTAAGCGCTAACCTTCTTTTTACCAACACCACATAATTCAACATAAGACTAAAACTCCACAATTGATGGGCAGCCAAACAACAAGAAATTACAAGAAGTAGATATGACGAGGTATAGCCACCGGCCGCCAACCTTAATTGTTTACCAAACACCACATAATTCAACATAAGACAACAACTCCAAACAACAAATTACAACAAGTAGATATGACGAGGTAAAGCCACATGATTTGAGCAATTATAACCACCTTGACAAATATTAGCGAAATTTACCAGAACAAAATATATCCTTATGGGTCATCTTATCATTGAGATACAAAAATCTGTAACCCACATGTATCTAGAGTAGAAAAAAGTAGATAATTACTATAGTTGCTATGATCAAACACTGTACCGAACTGTAACTTACTTTTTAAGCAAGTTATTGTAATAAAAAAAATTTATATAAAAAAGTAGATGCAATTACTAAAACATTAAAGAGACATGATATTTCTTCGTAACTTTTATACGTACGTAGATTGTATATCTTATATTCTTATTATATAATTATATGCTTATTACATTTTTCTTTAACGACCAACCAACTAAGGGGCTGTTTGGTTCATTCAGATCTGAATGAGTCATGTCTGAATGAGCCTCTGTCCCATTCAGCAACAACAACAAGTCTGAATGATTCAGACCTAATTTTAGCCATTCAGATGTTTTTCTGTTTGTAACCAAACAGTCTGAAGTCTGAATAAATCAGATGCTGAATGGTTCCATTCAGATGTAAACAAACAGCCCCTAGGTATATATATTTAAAAGCAAGCAAGTTTTTTTTTTTTGATAAATAGGATAAATTATTGTTTAATTTCTCATAATCCTACAACCTTATTGGTCCAGGTCTCTCAAAATATTATTATTTTTTTAATCATTTGGTAGTGCCTATCCAATATTAAACTGAAAGTAGGTTTAGCATTTTCCAGGCATGTCATCCTCTTTTCTTTTCTCCTACTTCAAATTTGGTTCTATTTATAATATCCTTTTGTAAAAATTCAAATTGTTTGTGTATCAACCCTACTTTTTTATTTTAATTTATTCGCATCGTTATATTTCAATGACTTGAATATATGACATTATAGACTTCCAAAAAAGTATAACGGCTAAACAATATTCAGATATCGGTATTCATATATTTCGTTATTCAAGCACTATCGGTACCAAACCAAGATTGTACTTGCAAAAATGAATTTAATCTAAAAAATGTATTCAAAATAAACTATGTATTTTCGTATTAGCGGAATATAGTTATGCACTTCGACTATTGACAACAACAAAACTATGTAGTTAGTCTTTTTTTTTTTAGTAGGAGCGTTTTTCCGTTGCAATGCGCGGATGGAAGATTTTCAATATTAAAACCAAGGAAATAAAAGACAAACAAGATAATTGCCACCATTTACAGGACACAACCAAGAGTTCTAAAGCCCAGCCAACACAACTACAACCCACACATACTAAAACAAACAATAAAAAAGCATAAATTGGCATGATTATATATCTGCAAACATAACACACTTTTCATGCTTTCACACCATCAGTCAGACCTAAATATTTCAATATGATTTCAGATTCGTTTATAACCTTCATATCCGTGCCGTTTCTTATTGGCTGCACGAAGAACAACCAACCAGTCGCTAGCAAAATCGACGCCCCAATCAGCCACGACCACATCCTATGTAGCCGAAACCTGTCGTTAACCGCCTTCTTAACGGCCACCTCAACAGCCACAGCTACCCCTTGTAGTACAAAAAACCACGTAACCTCCCACGTCGGCTTAACACGCATCAAATACAAAAACATCAACTCGTGCATTAGCCCAGACACCACAAAAGTCATAATAATCGCCAGCTCCTGGCTCCAGAACCGACCGAGAGTTGGTTTCACGATCGCACGGATTGGATCATACACAGAAGCTCGGAGGATACTCGAGGCCACAAGGTTCCACCGGCGGCCCCAGAAATCCTGAAGCGATGTGGCCACGAAAGGTTCATTGAACTGCGGTTCGATTTCAAACCCGAATTCAAGGAAATTTTTAGCGAAATAAGCAGTGAGGGCAAACCCTAACTCGAAACCGATGTGCATATGTGTAAAGTAGAGAGCTAAGATCACAGTCCAGTGAAGGTTGTCTTTGTAGTGATAAATATGTATGATCAACGTGAGAATCGCAGCTTTAAGCATTAACATAATCGGTTTATGTGATGGAAGTGGATTAGGGATTTTGTTATTACTTTGTTTAATGTTGATGGGAAGCAAAGCAACGCAGATGAAAGTGAGGAGTGGTAACCGTGGTGTAGTAGATAAAGGGCCTCGGTTGAAGGCGAAGAGTAACAGCTTGAAGTTACCTAGCCATACGAGGAAGAAGAACGCGGGGAAGGCGAGATGGACAGTGGAGATTTGTAGTGGTAGGATGGAGAAGATAGTGATGATAGGGAGAAGAGATAGCAACCTTGGAAGGGTATTGGAGATCCGAGCTGGAATCAAGTAGCAGTAGCAGATGGAGGAGATGGTGAGAAAGCATACTTTGATGATGGTTTTGAGTTCTTGGCCATCTTCCATTTTTCCTTGGTGAAAAATATTATGCATGGATGTCCTTTTAAATGTGAATTTTAATAAGCTACAGTAGGCATCAGTATCAAACAGCTTAACTACTTAGCAACTTTTAGTCAATTCATATTGAAAAATTAGTGGTTATGAAAATAGTTAATATTAATATTGGAGGCTAAATTACCAAAAAAAAAAATACATAGTTGTTAAGATTCTTTCTTAAAGACGTCCAAATTTATCCTACATCAAATTTATCCTACATCTTTCTAGATCATACTCCTCTTCTAGGCCAATCAAATTAATAAAAAGTACTATGGGTCCTACCTTTTAAATCTGTATCAAATCTATGTCAATGTTTATAATGAGGTGCAATCAATAAACAATGTTCTTGAATGAATAAAAGTTATTACTGAAGCGTTATGAAACCAAACCACAAGAAAACGGGGTTTGGTATCCTGATAACAACACGAGTAAACACATGACTGTTAACTAATTGTTGCTTGGTTAGGAAGTTTCCGGTTGTTATGGAGATAGTTATGGAGTTATTGGAAGATAAAATCAATTAAGTATGTGGAGATCATGGGCTACATGCAACGTGGGATGTTTGTTTTATTGTTTTGGTTTCTCTATTTAAGCATCAGTAGCATAGTTTGGTTTTATACGCACTTTCAAAGTTATTTCCCATTCTAGTCTTGTAATCGAATTTTGAAGTTATAAAACACATAAAATTGTCCCAGCTCTTTTGTTCTTGTTAGCTACTGATTTACCAACACTTGGTATCAAAGCGATCAAGGTTTCTGCCCAAATATCCGAAGTTTAACAAATTTCTGTCGTAAACACAAATGTTGCAGCCCCGAAAGAAGCCAGTGCAATTTCATTGCAAATCCCTACCCTAACCGCCACAAACTATACCACATGGTCCATCAAGATGGAAGCTGTCATGGATGCCACCGGGTTGTGGGATTCAGTCGAACCTCAGGCCGGTACGGCCGCTGACGAGAAGAAGAACAAAACGGCCCGAGCCTTCATTTTTCAAGCGATTCCCAAAGACGTCTTATTGCAGTTCGCAAAGAATAAGACGACGAGTGAAATTTGGGAGTCGTTGAAGACTCGTACTTGGGTGCTGAACGAGTGCAGAAGGCGCGTCTACACACACTCAAGAGAGAGTTCGACTCATTGAAGATGAAAGACGGTGAAAGCATTGATGATTTTACCGGGAAACTAAGTGGTATGATTTCCAAATTCAGTAGCCTTTGTGAGACGTTGGAAGAGAATGTACTCATAAGGAAGTTATTTGATTCAGCCCCTGAAAAGTATCTCCAACTTGTTGCTTCTATAGAACAATGTTCGGACGTCGATTCGATGTTGTTCGAAGAGGCGATTGGGCGGTTGAAGGCTTATGAAGATAGGTTGAATCAGCGGAAAATTAACGTGTCCGGTGACAACGGGTTGTTGTTCACCCGAAATGAATCTCAACAGACCCAAAAGGGAACCGGAAGAGGTTTCTCAACTGGCGGACGTGGTCAGGGTACGTACCAAGACAGGGGCGGCCGTAATGGTTCGCGGGCAAGAGGTTCATACCGTGGTAGAGGAGGCCGTTGGAGTGGTGGTTCGAACCGTGACTCGGGCGAAACGAGTCGTAAGCCGCGTGATAAGAAACACGTCATGTGCTTCAATTGCAATGAACAAGGGCATTTCGCATCGGAATGTAAGAACGAAAAAAAGGTTGAAGCGAATTTTGTGAAAAAACACGACGATGAATTGGGTCTTTGGCTGGCAGTTCATGAAGAAAAGGTGAATCCCATTGTTATTATGAATGAAGAAACATTAGTTCTTCACAAGCACGGAGATAAAAGGGAAATGTTTGGTGATACTTGGTACCTTGATACAGGAGCAAGTAATCATATGTCAGGGGCTAAAGAGTCTTTTGCAGAGTTGGATGACAAAGTGACAGGCCAAGTAAGCTTTGGAGATGGTTCGGTAGTTCAGATTAAAGGAAAGGGGACGATAGTGTTCGAGTGCAAAGATGGTAATCAATTTATGATTCCTGAGGTATATTATATACCTGCCCTTCATAGGAACATCATCAGTTTGGGCCAAATGACGGAAGATGGTATGAGGTCAGGATGAAATACGAGTATCTTTGGGTTTTCGACGAGACCGGTAAATTGGTGACAAAAGTACAGCGGGCCAAGAACCGACTGTACAAAGTGGTTTTGAAGATAGTCAAACCAGTTTGTTTGGCACTAAAGATGGATGATGAGGCTTGGGTCTGGAACGCAAGGGTTGGACACGTAAGCTTCGGTGTTCTCGACTCAATGGTGAAAAAGGGATTGGTTAAAGGAATGCCAAACACAAATATGTGATGGATGTTTCGTAGCGAAGCAAGCAAGGGAACCATTCCCGAGTGAGACACAGTGGAGAGAGAGCAAGCCGTTAGAACTTGTTCACGCAGATCTGTGTGGCCCGATATCGCCTAAAACAAAGGGAGGTAACCGGTATTTCCTATTAATTGTTGATGATTATTGTCGATTCATGTGGATCTATGTTATCAAGACAAAAGATAAAGCACTTGAACTATTTAAAAGGTTCAAGAACCAGGTCGAAGGAGAAAGTAATTATAAGTTCAAGGGACTACGAACAGACCATGGTGGTGAATTTAATTCTCGTGAGTTTGATTTATTTTGTGAATAGGAAGGAATAAAGAGACAAAAAAACGGCACCATACTCTCCGCAACAAAATGGTGTGGTCGAACGACGTAACCGCACCATTCTTGAAGTTACTAGGTCATTGTCGAAGACCATGCAGGTGCCGGAGATGTTGTGGGGAGAGGCGGTTAGACATGCGGTTTATATACTTAATCGGGTCATGACAAAGGGGTTCAAAAATAAAACACCATGTGAAGGTTGGAGGGGGCGCGTACCGAATCTCCACCATCTTAAGGTGTTTGGTTGTGTAGCGCATGTGAAGAAGTTGCCAGCTCATATGACAAAGCTCAGTGATAGAATTTCAATGATGATGTATCTTGGAGTTGAAGAAGGTAGCAAAGCATACATGCTACTTAACCCTAATCAAATGAAAGTGTATGCTGGTCGTGATGTGGTGTTTGAAGAAAAAAGAAAATGGGCTTGGAGTGAAGGCCAATATGAAGAACCGATCCAGAGACCAAGTTGGGCTATTATCCATTTTGACAATAATTCCCCATTTTTTACCCACCAACAAATGCCCTATGAAGCAACTCAACCTCATAACGACACCCAAAAGATGTCGTCACCCGTTCCTTCTCAAATCTCACCCGCACCAATTCGTAACAAGAACCAAGAGGTGGGTAACACTAATTATGATCATACCCCACCTCAAGGCTTTTGATCCCTATCAGAACTCTATGATGAAACGGTACAAAATGAAGATCAGAGTGAAGAATTGTTGCTCGCAGGAGATGAGCCAACATCCTATAGAGAAGCTGCAAGTAATAGTGATTGGGAAGCGGCCATGAAGAACGAATTAGAATCGATTGAGAAGAACCAAACCTGGACTTTGGTTAACCTGCCAAAGGGTCAGAAAGTAATTGGGTTGAAGTTGGTTTACAAGTTAAAAGGGGACGTGGAAGGTAATACGGTAAAACACAAAGCCCGGTTGGTGGCAAAGGGCTACGTGAAGAAAAAAGAGATCGATTTTGATGAAGTTTACGCACCGGTGGCCCGATTAGAAATAGTTCGTTTGTTGCTTTCTTTAGCAGCAAAAGAGGGCTGGTTTGTACATCACCTTGATGTTAAATCGGCTTTCTTAAATGGTATACTAAAAGAAGATGTATTCGTTACACAACTAGATGGGTTCGTAGTGAAGGGTAAAGAACACATGGTATACAAGCTCAATAATGTGTTATATGGGTTAAGGCAGGCACCACGGGCTTGGAACGCCCGCCTTGATAAGTCACTAAAAGATTTCGGTTTCGTTCGGTGTGCATTGGAGCCGGCAGTGTACATGCTCAAACGGTCTACGGGCTCCTTGATTGTTAGGGTGTACGTGGATGATCTTATTGTTACCGGAGCAGATGAAGTGGAGGTACAAAGTTTTAAATTAAAATTGCAATATGTGTTTGAAATGAGTGACCTTGGAAGACCCTCTTACTATCTCGGAATCGAAGTTGATCAAACGTATGGTGGGATCACTATAAAGCAATCAGGTTATGTGAAGAAAATTTTGGAGTCTGTTGGAATGTGGAATTGCAATCCAACACAAAAGCCAATGGACCAAAAATTGAGCTTAACAAGAGATGAAATTGGAAATGAAGTCAACCTGAACGATTACCAAAAGATTATCGGTAGCCTCCAGTACTTGATTCACACAAGGCCGGACCTCGGTTACTCGGTGTAACACCCCGACCAAAGGCGGATTATACATCGGGGCGCCACATATTGTTTCATTACTCGTGACACTATTGGGTGTCACTATTTAATAAATACATTCATTCGCGCACGCGCAGCGTAAACACAAGATAACATAAAGCAACATAATTCAATATATTATAAGGCAAAATATTCGAACAATAATAACTTGTCTTGATACATTTTAATCTAGGTCCAAAAGTAAAAACGTCCTACGTGTCCACAAGCTTCAGAACAGCTACAGCAAACCTGAACATGTGTTAAAATAAACGTCAAACACTTGCGTGTTGGTGAGAAATCAAGTTTAATACAATACATAGATAACAATAAATCTGCGCGCAACACGTGTATGTCTGGTTTTCAACAAGGGTGTAATCTGATCGGGACCAACTCTAAGATTCATAAGACTGCCAGTGCTCACAATTGAGCTCACAAACAAGACAAACTGTGCAAGTGTAAACAAAAGAGAAAATCATAAACGATTGTTCTCCCGTGTTCATCTAATGGTACCATGAGAACTGCGGAATAGACCGACAAGACGGTTAATGATCCACACATACAAATAAACAGCCAAGTCTACGTCCTCAACACATGGGATACTGCGCGACTAAAGTTCATAAACAAGTTTAAGACTCTAAGTTTGTATGAACACATGAACATCCCAAAACATTAAAAGCAAAAAGGGATTAGGTACGAGATTACTCACTTGATAAACGATGCGGTGTAAGATAAAGCAAGAACCAACTTTAAACAAGCACAAGTTAACCTATAAATAAGATTATTGTTTTAATGATTGGTTTTAAGTCTTGATTATAAGTTAGCATAATTAATAAGTAAATTATTATATATAATATATTACCGAAAAGCAGGGCAGAAGAGAGGAGAAAACGGAGGCAAGAGAGGAGGCGGCAGGAGGACAATCGGCAGAGAGCAAAGAAGAGAGATAATAAGTGTTTGTGTGTGTAGTGTTAAGAAAAATAAGATTATTATTTATAGAGAAACCCTAGGGAACACAATCCCTAGAAAAAGGGGAAAAGATCTCAAAAAGTAAAAGATTCCAAAAGCAAAAGATATCAAAAGATATGGCAGCTGCAGGGGGCAAGATAAAGCTGATAGGAACAGTAAACAGGCATGGGCGGTTCAGATAAAGGTACTGGTCAAGCATGGAAAAAGCAGATCTCAAAAGATTATGTCAGTCACTTTATCTGTCAACCAATGGGGTTGGTGCGCATGCTGCGCCAAAAGTGGCTTTTCAGACATAAATCAGATTAGGTCAACAGCTCAAAAGATAAGACATCACAAACGCAAACGGCTAGATTAAACAGAAGAAAAGACTCAAGACATAGCGCGAGAAGGCTGGAGCGCGAAGGCAAAAGTGCGCGAGCGCGAAGGCAGACAGAACCAACCTTAACGCGTCGCGGGAAGAATCACATTTCTTAGCGCGCCGCGGGAGGAACTAAAATTCCTAGCGCGCCGCGGGAAGAACTATAATTCTTCGCGCGTCGAGGGATGAACTACGATTCTTAGCGCGCTGCGAGAAGAACTACAAATCCTTAGCGCGTCGCGGGAAGAACAACCGTTCTTAGCGCGCTGCGAGAAGAATTACAATTCTTAGCGCGCTGCGAGAAGAGTTCGTCTCGCGTATCGCTGAAACAGGTGGTCTTCACGCAGGATTCCTTGTAAGGGGTCTGGCGCGTGGAGCTGCGCAGACAACCTTAGGCGGGAAGGAACAAAGGACAAGCAAAGAGTTAGAAGAAAAAGAGGGAAACAAGGCTTAAGGGCGGGACGGCGTCAAGAGGGAAAAGAAGGCGGAAAGAGAGGAGAGGGACGGGACGGCGGAAAGAAAGAGAGAGAAAGAGGCGGGAAGGAAAAGTATATTATTATTATTAAAAGTAAAATATAAGTATAAATAAATATTAAATCATAAAAGAAAGAGATCGGGTCAGAGAAACGGATACCTGGGTCGGGTCGGATCGGGGCAGATGTCACACTCGGTTGGGGCGGTTAGCAAATACATGGAGAAGCCGAAAGAAATCCACCTCGCAGCCGTGAAGCATATCCTAAGGTACTTAAAGGGAACTATTGATTTTGGTTTAAAATATTCAAGGGGAGGAAATGGAAGATTGATTGGGTATAGTGACAGCAGTCACGCAAATAATTTAGATGATAGAAGGGGAATCACGGAAACCGTGTTCTATTACTTGGGAAATCCAATAACATGGTCATCACAAAAACAACGAACAGTCGCCCTCTCCTCTTGTGAAGCCGAGTTCATGGCTGCTACATCAGCCGCTTGCCGAGCGTTGTGGTTGAGAAATTTGGTAAGCGAGTTAACAGGGGAAACAGCTCAACGAGCAAAGTTGCTGGTATATAACGAGTTGGCAATAGCTCTTATGAAGAATCCTATGTTCCATGGTCGTAGCAAACATATCAACATAAAGTAGCATTTTATTCGTGAATGTGTGGAACGAGACGAAATCTAAGTTGAGCACGTGAGCGGGAAATTTCAGAAGGCCGATATCCTAACCAAGGCATTGGGAAGGATCAAGTTTGGAGAAATGAGATTACTGTTCGGAGTTGTTGAAGTTAAACCAAGTCAACATTAGAGAGGAGATTGTTAACTAATTGTTGCTTGGTCAGAAAGTTTCCGGTTGTTATGGAAATAGTTATGGAGTTAGTGGAAGATAAAATCAATTAAGTTTGTGGAGATCATGGGCTACATACAACGTGGGATGTTTGTTTTATTGTTTTGTTTTCTCTATTTAAGCATCAGTAGCATAGTTTGGTTTTATATGCGCTTTCAAAGTTATTTCCCATTCTAGTCTTGTAATCGTATTTTGAAGTTATAAAACACAGAAAAGTGTCCCAACTCTTTTGTTCTTGTTAGCTACTGATTTACCAACAATGGCAAGTAACCGATCTTACCTTTCTAAACTAAATGAATGATATAACTTGGAAGGTAAAATTCGGGGACGATTCATGTGTGGATATATGTGACAAAGGGTCGATTAACTCTAAGGTTAAACATTTGCTCCGGAATAATATAACAAGTCCTAGGACAAACAACAGATTGTCTACGTGATGTTCACTTGAAAGATGATTATTTGACTATGCATGATACTGGTGAATGGTTATAAGAACCAAAAATTGTCTTCACAATATACTCTCGAATACATAGAAAGAAAACAAATAATAGTCTAATATATATGTGGTAAAGAACAACGAGGTGGAATTATGATAAAAGTTGTGGCGAGGATCATGTGCAAGGAGATGTTGGAACTATTGCGGAGCTAAAGGTCTACTTGAGTCACAATTTGGTCACAAAAATAAGATACGTAGGACTCAAAAATGTCAGTTAGAGTATGTATTTTAAGCAATTCGAGTTGAAGTCTAATTATTCTTGGTTAATTTATAAATACAGACTTATGTATCCATTGTAATAAAAAATATTTAGTTATATTTTCTTGCTTAAAATAAAAGGGTGCTTGAGTCATCCAAATTAACGTATTCTTATACCATAAATTAAGGACTTAATGGTTGCGAGTCTAGAAAGTCATACGCACATTAATTGTCTAATTTGCTTCTTCAATCTTAATATTAAAACGATCTCACGTAATTCTTAGACATCAAAACTATGAATGAAAATACGTTGTTTAAGCATGCTAAATGACAACTAGCCTGTAGAAACCTGAATTCAAACTTTGCTTCCTCATTCTTTCAAAATACCGGCTTTCAACCATTTCAAAATTAACATCGAGTTTCAACAATTTCAAAATCCCGGTTTTCACACTTTGAAAATACATGTTCTACTAGGATTTCAGTCTCAATAGTTTTAAACACATGTTTTACGTACACATTTTCCAACCTTCAAGACACACAGTCTACATTCACATTCAACAACTACTAGATTAAATTCCAAAGGGGACCGAAACCTATGTTCATATGTGATATGCGGAAACTAGAAAACTATAACCAGAACATATATATGTGATATGAATTATCCATAATGTGGTGACTTTCCACATACATAACTTACATCCTTAATAATGCTGTATTAATATTCTAGCCCTATAAATAGTGGCTCTTGTATTTGGTATTATATGCATCTCAATGAATAAGAACTTCCCATTTCTCTACATATTTTCTCTCTATACTATGATTATATAGATACATGATGGAGCTAATGGGTTGTTGTTTTACAATACGTTATCAGCACGATTGCTTTGGAGTTGGATGGGATATATTTTATAAGGTAAGTCTTTTTGGCTATTTTGTCTTAATTCTCTCAAACATAAATCATGTTGTAATTTATATAATTTTGGATTGTGTTAGAGATTTATCATTAGTTCCTCTATTATCACATTACTATTAAATAATAAGTTATTGACGATCGAAATAATTTCTTGGTAAGATGACTAAATTGTGATTTTAAAATTTTGCATTTTCTTTAAAATTATTTTGCATGTAATTATTTTGCATGTAATCCAATGTTTGGTATATATAATTGATTAAAAGGTAAATAGTGCCATAATTCACATATCATACAACCATTAAATTGTTCATTTACTAGTTAGTCAATTTGAATATTTGTATTAATATGTTAATTGAATTCAAGTAATACTTATAATTTTTGTGATTGTGAATTAAATTATACATTTAATAAACCTATAGACTTCCTCAATTAAATGGTTGTTTATATTATATTTAACATTTCGTTAAACTTTGAAGATTATTTAAATTGCAATGTTTGCTTATCATTTACATATTTTACTTTACAAAGATTACATGGTTTTATATAAATATGAACATAGAAGTTCTACGAATAAAATTCATATTTTAAAACTACCACGTGTGGTTTGAGCCACAAATGTGGTTCTACCAATATTTATTGATTCCTTATTTGTTGAGTATTGAATATTTCTAAATTCCAATAATGATTTATTAGGGTGTTGGTGATTTGTTAGATTTGCATAATCTCTAAATTCAATAGATCTCTACTCGGTTGTTTCGTCCCAAAGAAATATGGGTGTTCTTTTATATGATTGTTGTTGATAAAGTAGAATGTTTTAACAACTAGTAAAATTATGCATGCAATGAATTAAAAAAAAAGGTTTTACATCTACTAATTACAAATATGATGTAACATGATAATACCTTAACTCCTTTGTGCCAATTATCATGAGTGTAATTTATAATGCTATAATTACATCTACTAATCACAAATATTAAACCATGTTTATTAGTATATATAATAAAAATGAAGGTTCACTTTATATGGTTTTACATCCATATATCGTTTGTGCTTAGTTTCATAAAATCAAGAAATAATAACATATTTAAAATTTTTGATAGCAACGCAAGATGTTTTAAAATTTCAACGAATATATCAAAATATCATATATTATTATAAAGTTCAAAGGAACTTGATCGAGATATTTGAGTGACAAATATTTGTAGTATTATATTGTTGTGACTAATTATACGATAATACATAATTGTGTGTAAGTGATTAAAAAAAATCTTATGCCATCAATTTTGTCAGTATATTATGACGCTATGTACAATTTAAAGAAAGTTCTTGGTAAGTGTTTTTTTAAAGATAATTTGTGACATGAGGAAATCAGATTTATCAAACTTCGTTTTATGTAAATGAAATTTCGTGATTGTATTACACGTAGAATGTGAAAATGGATATGAATTTGAAGGTTTCCAATTACAATTTCATGTTTCATTTTGTGGGAACCATAAATGACGTAAGAGTTTAGTGAGTAACATACATATGTGCCAAATTTTAGTTTCAATCCATGCTTGTTATACTTGGTGGTTCATGTTTTCGAGACATTGTAATATGACAACTTATTACAAATTGGTGTATTGATATTATGTCAGACCTTGTATATTGAATGTGTTAGCTATCATGATAATAAGCGTGCATTCTTAAAAGGCCCGCTTATTTGAAAAAAAAATAATAAAGGTAAATGCATGACTCCTGTAAGCTCATATGAAATTAGCATGAAAGATTTTAGAAGGATTAATCTTAATGACTAGATCATAATATAACTTCTCGATACTTTTATACGATGAGAGGTCCATTCATAAGAAAAGGTTAGATAAAACAATATACTTTATTACAACATGAAATTGATATTATTGTCAAATAAATGAAAAAAGAGGGTTGAAATAACCACAACATGAAAGTTGTGTGGTTCTAATCAATTACATTCCTGGAAGTAAATGTGATGATAAAATGACTAGTGAAAGGGTCGTGATCATGTACATAACTAAGAAAGTTGTAATGTTGTTACCATGAAAGTCATCGGGATAATAATTTATTTCTTGAAGTGAATGTGATATAATATAATAATCGGTGTAAAGCATGTGATCATGGTAATTGAAGAAGTTGTTGTGATGCGCATGCTAATAGTGAGATTAATTATGCTAATAATGTGATGATTATACAATGATCATTATAAAGGTCATGATCATGGTAAATGAGTTTTACTGAACCTCGCATTGATTATGAGATCAACTATATTAATTAAGATTGACCACAAGAAGTGGCACACTAAAAGGTGATTATACAAGAATAAAATACGGGAAGCATGTTTTAATATGAATGTTTGGAATGATAACACACTATTATCTAGTATGTTATGTCGTGTATTAATAAACACGAGGGAAACTAAAGCATATATGATCATAACCGGAAATTTATGGCTCATGATTGACTCGGTAGTCAGGGATTGCGTCATAGTCCTTAACAAAGTCGAGTTTTTAATCGACCTCATTCCGATGCAAATGGGTAGTTTCGATGTAATCGTAGGGATGGACTGGTTAACTCTTAATCGTGCGGAAGTTGTTTGTTTCGAAAAGTTCATTCGTATACCTCTAAAAAACGGTCGTATTCTTAAGGTGTTCGGTGATACTCAAACGTCTAAGCTTAATCTCATGTCGTGCTTTCAAGTTCAACGTTATTTGCGCAAGAAATGTGTCGCCTTCCTAGCTCTCGTTGTGGAGAAAGAGCAGAAACAGAAGAAATTATCCGATATCCCGGTTGTTCGCGATTTTCCCGAAGTTTTTCCGATGATGTCACTGGTCTTCCTCCGGTTCGTCAAGTCGAATTCCGAATTTATCTTATACCCAGAGCTAACCCCGTAGCTAAAGCCCCTTACCGTCTTGCACCCTCCGAGATGCAAGAACTCTCGAGCCAACTCCAAGAACTTTCGAACAAGGGTTTCATTCGCCCGAGTTCTTCTCCGTGAGGCGCACCTGTGCTATTTTTCAAGAAGAAAGATGGTTCTTTCCGCATGTGCATTGACTACCGTGAACTTAACAAGCTTACCGTTAGGAATCGCTATAAGCTCCCTCGAATCGACGATCTTTTCGATCAACTTCAAGGAGCCGCATGCTTCTCGAAGATCGATCTCCGTTCGGGTTATCCTCAACTCTGAGTTAGTGAAGATGACATCCCCAAGACCGCCTTTCGTACTCATTATGGTCATTACGAATTCTGTGTTATGCCTTTTGGGTTGACAAATGCACACGCGGTGTTTATGGACCTCATGAATCGTGTTTGTAAACCTTATTTGGACAAGTTCGTTATTGTTTTCATCGATGACATCTTAATCTATTCGAAATCCGAAAGCGACCACAAGAATCATCTCCATACCATTCTTGATATACTTCGAAAGGAGCAATTGTATGCCAAATTTTCTAAGTGCGAGTTTTGGATGAAAGAAGTTCAGTTTTTGGGCCACATTGTTAACGAAAAGGGTATTCATGTTGATCCTGCAAAGATCGAAGCTGTTAAGAATTGGAAGCCGCCTACGACTCCCACCGAAGTTCGTTCTTTTCTTGATTTGGCGGGTTATTGCCGTCGTTTCATTCATAACTTTTCCAAGATCGCATTGCCCCTCACCGCTTTAACACACAAAGGTAAAACATTTGTGTGGGGGTCAAAGCAAGAAGAAGCCTTTGAAACTCTTAAGGACATCCTTTGCAATGCTCCTATCCTTGCTCTTCCGGAAGGAAATGAAGATTTTATCGTTTTCTGTGACCCTTCTAACCAAGGTCTTGGTTGCGTTTCATGCAACGAGGCAAGGTTATCGCTTACGCTTCAAGACAACTCAAGGTTCACGAGAAAAATTATACGAGGCATGATCTCGAACTTGGTGTTGTCGTATTTGCCTTGAAGATTTGGAGACATTACCTCTATGGTACGAAGTGTGTGGTGTTTACCGATCACAAGATTCTCCAACACATTATTGACCAAAAAGAACTCAATATGAGACAACGTCGATGGGCCGAGTTGCTTAGCGACTACGAATGTGAAATTCGCTATCATCCTGGAAAGGAGAATGTCGTGGCCGACGCTCTCAGTCATAAGAAGCAATTCAACTCGATACTTCTTACTTGCGTTCTTGTTCAAAATGATCTCGAAAAGCGTGTTCTCGATGCTCAACATGAATCCATCACCGAAGGCAATATGTATGACGAGATGTCGTGTGGTGCCGAAACCCAACTTGAAACTAAACCCAATGGTCTGCTTTACTTTCTGAACCGCTTATGGATCCCTGATTATGATGATCTTCGCACATTTATTATGGACGAAGCTCACAAGTCACGATATTCCATACATCCCGGTGCGGATAAGATGTACGCTGACCTTCGTTATGTCTATTGGTGGCCTGGAATGAAGAAAGATATCGCTTTGTGTGTTTCTAAATGCCTCACTTGTTCCAAAGTGAAAGCCGAACATCATCGACCTTTTGGTTTACTCGAGCAACCTCCCGTCCCCGAGTGGAAATGGGAAGGTATTGCTATGGATTTTATCACTAAGCTTCCTTCTACCCGCAAGCAGCATGATAGTATTTGGGTAATTGTTGATCGTCTGACCAAGTCTGCTCATTTCATTCCCATCAAGGAGACGTATACTGTTGATCAATTGGCGAGCATTTACGTTGAGAAAATTGTTTGTCATCATGGAACTCCGTTATCTATTATATCTGATCGTGATGGCCGTTTTACTTCTCGTTTTTGGAAGTCGCTTCAATCCGCTTTGGGTACTCGATTGGATCTTAGTACTGCTTATCACCCGCAATCTGATGGTCAATCCGAGCGAACGATTCAAACTTTAGAAGATATGCTCCGTTCTTGTGTCCTCGATTTTGGAGGAAATTGGGATATTCATCTACCGCTTATCGAGTTCTCTTATAATAATAGTTTTCACTCTAGTATTGGTATGGCATCTTTTCAAGAGCTCTATGGTCGTAAATGTCGATCTCCGATCTGTTGGAACGAAGTTGGTGAATCTCAAATCACTGGTCCTGAACTAGTCCAAGAAATGACTGATCGTATTGCTCAAATCCGTCAAAATCTCCTTGCTGCTCGTAGTCGTTAGAAGAGTTATGCTGATAAGAGACGTAAACCCCTTGAGTTCAGTGTTGGTGTTTTTGTTTTACTCAAAGCTTCCCCTTGGAAGGGAGTTGTCCGTTTTGGAAAGAAGGGAAAACTAGCTCCTCGTTTCGTTGGTCCTTTTGAGATTATTGATAGAGTTGGTCCTGTTGCGTATCTTCTCAAACTTCCTATAGAACTCTCTAATATTCACCCGGTGTTTCATGTTTTTAACCTCAAGAAGTGTCTTGCCGAGGGTAATCTCCACATCCCTCTTGATGAAGTTAGTATCGATGAGACTATGCATTTCGTGGAGCAACCCGTTGAGATTATGGATCATATGGATAAAGTTACTAAGCGAAGCCGCATTCCTTTGGTTAAGGTTCGTTGGAATTATAAGCAAGACGCCGAGTTTACGTGGGAGCGTGAGGACCAGATGAAACTCAAGTGTCCTCATCTTTTCATTGCTGATTCTCTAATTTCGGGATGAAATTCCCAAAAGTAGGGGATACTGTAACATTTCGGGTTTTCCACCTTTTCATTTGTAACCGTTACCCGACCCATTTACGGGTCCGGGCTTGATAATTAATAAAATTCCCGTATTTGTCGAATTATAATTACTATATTATTTATTTATCGCTACATCTTTATAACTTTGACGTTTATAGCCCAAAATATAAAGTTCTATCCATTTCTTTATCCATCTTCTAACTTGAGGGGCCTATATGTGAATTTTGTTATAATCCATTTCTTAAAGTGGGTATCCATATTCAAACCCGACCCACATTCAAGTTTTCTTGTTCCCGAATCAAGAAATCAATCAATTAGCTTTCCAAATTCGTTTATAATCAAATTTTGATTTAGGAAATCGTTTATGTATGTTAGGCGCGGCCTCACCGACGAATTAATTATGTTAATTTCACCATCTTGACTCGTTTTTCCTTTTTTAAGCGTAACCGACACCCAATTCTTGTTACACACGATAACCGCGATAATAATGCAATTAATTGTGAGGATTCATTCCTTGTTTGATCGCCGACAAAACCCCTCTATTTAATTGAATTATATTGCTCGTTCATAACTCGTTCATCTCGTTTTCTTGGCCGGCCCTGTTCCGCACTCGTTCACCCTCTTCTGCTCACCAATCAAGGTAATTGTTTACATGTATTAGGTCGCGTTTTCATAAGGATCAATAACCCTAAATCTTCTTTGATGGATTGTTAACGTTTTGGGGTTAATCGAATTTCTAGGGTTCTTGGTAAATGGGGGAAACCAGAACCAGATCATGTTCTTATTGTTTTGAAAACGAGATATGATGCATATGGCTGGGTAGCCTAGCTGGTCAACACTTGAACAATAGGGGTGGGAGGTCACGGGTTCGACCCTCCCACACCCCGAATTTTTTGGAAAATAATTGTTTTATGTTTTGTTAATTAATAAACCATTTTAATAATAATAATAATGATTAAAAAAATTTGTTTAACTAAATACCGACCTTTTAATATTCGTTTTTGTTCACATATATTTTCTAAGACTCGTTTTCAAGCATATATATATATTCATATATATATATATATGCATAGATATATATAAAGATACATTTTTTATAAAGATACATAAATATATAAAGAAGATTTTTACTTAAAAACTAACGTTTTATTAAATATATAAATCAAGTAATTTAAGTTATAAAACCAACAGTAACACTTTATTAAGTATATATTTTCATGAATCAAAATAACGGTTTAATAATAAATCCTTACAAAGGTAAATAGTGCCATAATTCACATATCATACAACCATTAAATTGTTCATTTACTAGTTAGTCAATTTGAATATTTGTATTAATTTGTTAATTGAATTCAAGTAATATTTATAATTTTTGTGATTGTGAATTAAATTATACATTTTATAAACCTATAGACTTCCTCAATTAAATGGTTGTTTATATTATATTTAACATTCCGTTAAACTTTGAAGATTATTTAAATTGCAATGTTTGCTTATCATTTACATATTTTACTTTACAAAGATTACATGGTTTTATATAAATATGAACATAGAAGTTCTATGAATAAAATTCATATTTTAAAACTACCACGTGTGGTTTGAGCCACAAATGTGGTTCTACCAATATTTATTGATTCCTTATTTGTTGAGTATTGAATATTTCTAAATTCCAATAATGATTTATTAGGGTGTTGGTGATTTGTTAGATTTGCATAATCTCTAATTCAATAGATCTCTACTCGGTTGTTTCGTCCCAAAGAAATATGGGTGTTCTTTTATATGATTGTTGTTGACAAAGTAGAATGTTTTAACAACTAATAAAATTATGCATGCATTGAATTAAAAAAAAAAGGTTTTACATCTACTAATTACAAATATGATGTAACATGATAATACCTTAACTCCTTTGTGCCAATTATCATGAGTGTAATTTATAATGCTATAATTACATCTACTAATTACAAATATTAAACCATGTTTATTAGTATATATAATAAAAATGAAGGTTCACTTTATATGGTTTTACATCCCTATATCGTTTGTGCTTAGTTTCATAAAATCAAGAAATAATAACATATTTAAAATTTTTGATAGCAACGCAAGATGTTTTAAAATTTCAACGAATATATCAAAATATCATATATTATTATAAAGTTCAAAGGAACTTGATCGAGATATTTGAGTGACAAATATTTGTAGTATTATATTGTTGTGACTAATTATACGATAATACATAATTGTGTGTAAGTGATTAAAAAAAAACCTTATGCCATCAATTTTGTCAGTATATTATGACGCTATGTACAATTTAAAGAAAGTTCTTGGTAAGTGTTTTTTTAAAGATAATTTGTGACATGAGGAAATCAGATTTATCAAACTTCGTTTTATGTAAATGAAATTTCGTGATTGTATTACACGTAGAATGTGAAAAATGGATATGAATTTGAAGGTTTCCAATTACAATTTCATGTTTCATTTTGTGGGAACCATAAATGACGTAAGAGTTTAGTGAGTAACATACATATGTGCCAAATTTTAGTTTCAATCCATGCTTGTTATACTTGGTGGTTCATGTTTTCGAGACATTGTAATATGACAACTTATTACAAATTGGTGTATTGATATTATGTCAGACCTTGTATATTGAATGTGTTAGCTATCATGATATATTATAAGCGTTCATTCTTAAAAGGCCCGCTTATTTGAAAAAAAAAATAATAAAGGTAAATGCATGACTCCTGTAAGCTCATATGAAATTAGCATGAAAGATTTTAGAAGGATTAATCTTAATGACTAGATCATAATATAACTTCTCGATACTTTTATACGATGAGAGGTCCATTCATAAGAAAAGGTTGGATAAAACAATATACTTTATTACAACATGAAATTGATATTATTGTCAAATAAATGAAAAAAGAGGGTTGAAATAACCACAACATGAGAGTTGTGTGGTTCTGATCAATTACATTCCTGGAAGTAAATGTGATGATAAAATGACTAGTGAAAGGGTCGTGATCATGTACATAACTAAGAAAGTTGTAATGTTGTTACCATGAAAGTCATCGGGATAATAATTTATTTCTTGAAGTGAATGTGATATAATATAATAATCGGTGTAAAGCATGTGATCATGGTAATTGAAGAAGTTGTTGTGATGCGCATGCTAATAGTGAGATTAATTATGCTAATAATGTGATTATTGTACAATGATCATTATAAAGGTCATGATCATGGTAAATGAGTTTTAATGAACCTCGCATTGATTATGAGATCAACTATATTAATTAAGATTGACCACAAGAAGTGGCACACTAAAAGGTGATTATACAAGAATAAAATACGGGAAGCATGTTTTAATATGAATGTTTGGAATGATAATACACTATTATCTAGTATGTTATGTCGTGTATTAATAACCACGAGGGAAACTAAAGCATATATGATCATAACCGGAAATTTATGGATCATGATTGTTTAATAAATTGGCCTGACCGGATAGACCATTCCGAGTATTGATGATGTGAAAAATTGAAGAGCCAGAAGATTCTTGTAACATTTTGGGTTTTCCACCTTTTCATTTGTAACCGTTACCCGACCCATTTACGGGTCCGGGCTCGATAATTAATAAAATTCCCGTATTTATCGAATTATAATTACTATATTATTTATTTATCGCTACATCTTTATAACTTTGACGTTTATAGCCCAAAATATAAAGTTCTATCCATTTCTTTATCCATCTTCTAACTTGAGGGGCCATTATGTGAATTTTGTTATAATCCATTTCTTAAAGTGGGTATCCATATTCAAACCCGACCCACATTTAAGTTTTCTTGTACCCGAATCAAGAAATCAATCAATTAGCTTTCCAAATTCGTTTATAATCAACTTTTGATTTAGGAAATTGTTTATGTATGTTAGGCGCGGCCTAACTTAAGGGGCCATTTTGATTTATAAAGATACATAAATATATAAAGAAGATTTTTACTTAAAAACTAACTTTTTATTAAATATATAAATCAAGTAATTTAAGTTATAAAACCAGCAGTAACATTTTATTAAGTATATATTTTCATAAATCAAAATAATGATTTAATAATAAATCCTTACAAACATAATATTATTATAATATTAAATGGTTATCGTTTAACTCGTATCGTGATCCTTATCTCAAGTATATCCTTTATTCTCTTAGGCTTTAACGTTGTTCGCGTGTGATTCGTTTCCTCATTCTCACTATCTTATTCATCCTCGTTCGTCTTTGAGGTGAGTACCACATTTCCCATTTTTACTCGTTTTCATACTGTTTTGGGGACATATGCATAACTTATTATATTTTCAGACTATCTATACACAAAACTGCAATTGTTGTCTTATGTGTTAACTAATCTCATGCCATACTTGCTATATGTTTATGTGCTCAATGTGAACCGCATTCGGATAGGTCCAACATAATCTCAGAAAATAGTATGATCATACGCTAGTCGATTTAGCTTTGTGCTTTTCGACATCTCATTTTATTTGCTCATTGGTTGATTTGTTAATCTCATTTGACTCGTTGCAGCTACGTATTTTATTATATATATAAACTGAACTGGTGTGTTGCTCACTCAACCTCGTGTTGACAAAATATATTATTTTCACGCATATGCAAGTTAACGTTTGATGTGAAGTGTGGATTTAGAAGATTTGTTTAAGGACTTGTGTTATAAGAGTTTATTTTGAGACTTTAAATGTTCATTTGAATTATTGGATGTTTTGTTTGTTTGGATTCCTTTTTGTAATAAATAATGGTGTTATTTGAATGAAATAAATAGATATTTGAATTTTATATAATTGCATGATAGTAACCTGCGAGTTGTTACAATCAGTCCGCCCCGGCATTTCCGCCGTAGGTTGGGGTGTGACAATTCTTCAGGGTAATTAAAAATACAATGTTTGCTCTCAACATAACTTAATTGTTACCCAACTAATTTGGGTGAAATATCTAATATACTATCGAAATGACACACATATACATGTGTCCCGACATGATGCCATTTAGTGTTTTAAAATCGATGCATCGTCTAAATGGTTATCAAATTCACAACCTGAAGTTTGCGTGACTTGTGACTTAGCTGATAGCGAGCACATTATTCTAGTCTATTTTGAAAAATATGGTGATCTTGACTCACATTTTAGTAATAATTATTGGAATACGTGTTAAACTACATGTGATGAATTTTTGCTTTTGTCGATGACGATGATATAACGTCTATGATTGATTGCAAAACCAATAATCATGAAAGCAAGAGTTCATATTTGTATGTTGCAGCATATGTTTTTACGTGACATATTATTAATTTACATATGACCAATAAGTTATAATAATCCATCCCCATTACAATTGGTTTTCGGTCAGAAACCAAATATTTTCTATTTATAGTTTTTAAAAGTGCATAACACATTGCAATTACTTCATCACAGTGCACAAATATAAGACATCAAGGAAGCTTGGGAATATATGTTGGATATGGAAAAGTATTGATAATTATGAATATAGAGTTATCAACGTGGGATTCGTTTACGACTTAATATTGATTTTTACTTAAACAAAATAATATTTCCAACAAGAGGGGGAAATAAGAAGCAGTTGGAAAATTAAAAAGTTGTATTGAATTATCATTATGTTGATCCTCAAGTTAAAAAGTGCAAACAAGAAGTTAAAAAGATAATTCGTTTACAAGACTTAGCGAATTAACTACCGGATGCATTGACTGACATAGAGTGTGTAAGGCCCCGAACCGGTGGCCCTACTTTAGCGTCGGATTTACTCATAAACACAATTCTTGCAATCAGAGTTAATTAAAACTTTCGCGGAAACGTTTACTTGAAGCATTCGTTACAAAACATTCAATCTCTTCTTTGATACTATAAAACAAATCATTATATTTAAAACATCTTTTCTTCCATCTTAAGATGCCAGCCGTTCAATCCATGCCATGTGCCATCCTCATGCTAGTTCTTTGGTCTGATCACCTGCGTGCATACTAAAAGTCAGCTACGCTAAGTGAGTTCTAGTTAATCAAGCAACTTATCATACAACCACTACATGCATCATATACGTATCCGAAGACACGTAGTCCGCTATCTAACCTGCTTACCTTACCACTTAGCCTCTTATTTACACCTACCACCTTGCCACTTTGCCACTTTAATAACGTATAACGTTATGCCACTTTGCCACTTTACCGCTTTAATAACGTATAACGTTATGCCACTTTGCCACTTTGCCACTTTAATGACGTAGTCACGTATAGGCTTACCCTACCACGTACTATCGTCATGCCACTAACACTCTTACTACACTCCTGTCACTTCTAACATGCTCTACCTCTACTTGTCTACAACATGCTTCATATCATTTACATATAAGCAAGTCACATCATAGCATTCATACACACTAATAACCACTTGGCAATCACTATCCTTGGCGATGCGTGCAATATCCGAAGATCGTTCACGCACAAAAAAGTATTATATAATAGCTACCTCGTATAACATCTATAGCATACACTTACCACTTAAGGTAAGTGTATTCACACTTCACATCGAGTATGCACACAGCCCCGAAAACATAACAAGGAAATGGGGCTAGAAACTCACCTGAACTCTGCTTCTTCCTCCTATAGTTGTAAATCCCTTCTTTAACTGAGCTCGGCTGACTGTATAAGTTACACGTATCAATTAATTACTACTACTCATGTTGTAATTCTATCTTTATATGACCCACAACGAACGGGGGTCCGGGGGCAGCGCCCCTGGCAGCGGGGTCTAGGGGCGGCAGCCCCTAGCAGGGTCCAAGGGGCAGAGCCCCTGGCTGGGGTCGAGCTGCCAGGTCAGCTTGGAAAAATTTTATTTCCATTAACTGTCTTAACACATTTTTCATTAGGTTTTTAATTTATTTTCTAATCGAACTTGACTTTAGGCGAACTTAGCTTTAGGAGAAGTTAAACCTTAGGCGAACTTAGCTTTAGGCAAAGTTAAACCTTAGGCGAACTTAGCTTTAGGCGAAGTTAAACCTTAGGCGAACTTAGCTTTTAGGCGAAGTTAAACCTTAGGCCAACTTAGCTTTAGGCGAAGTTGAACCTTAGACGAACTTAGCTTTAGGCGAAGTTGTCATCAAGCGAACTTAGCTTTGAAGGCGAAGTTGTTATCAGGCGAACTTAGCTTTGCAGGCGAAAATCATCAGGTGAACTTAGCTTGCAGGCGAAGTTGTCGGCTGCAGCTATTATTCGTGCTTAAATCCCTTAATCATTTTCGTTTCTTAACCAAATAACTCGATTTAGGTATCTACGGAATCGTCTGACCAGCGCCTACAAACCCCAACCATCAAATCGACCTAACATCGATGTTTAAAGGGTGCGATTTAGGCGTATAGGTTACGGGTTCTTTTATCAATCGATTAACCCATCAAATCATAACCATTTTCAGTAAGTTTAGCTTTGTTGGATTCGTTTTTACCATACAAACACAGATCTATCATTTCTATACTAATCCAAACCTAAACGAACAAGTTCTCGATATAAACGTACCGTAAATGAGTCGAACTACTAACACGAGCTGGTCTTGTTGCTTTGGTTCGTCACGACGATCTAGCACCAACGAGCTCGGGTCCTCGCCTTTGGATCTTGGTTCGGGTTGTGTGTGTTTTGGGGTGTGTAGAGATTAGGATGGATAAATGGATGGAATGGAAAGGATTGGGGTTTAAGGGGGTATTTATACTCCCTTAAGCCCATGGACCGAAGGCCCATATTTCCTTTTTGGTCCCTATCTAATCCCATCTAATTATCCTACTAAGTCTTCATATTTTGCTATTATTATTATCGTTCTACTAACTCGTTTATTTCACCCGACAAAATAATGTATTATATATTACTTTAGAAATTTCGGGATGTTACAGAGTGACTAACTAAGTCACATATAACAACTGCTAGTGCTCCAATTTATATTATTGAAAGGACAACCATACATTGGTGATGAGTCTATGGCACGCCTGAAGCGTGATAGATTATTCGGTTCAAAGAGAGCGTGATAGATTATTCGGTTCAAAGAATAAAAATCCTCGAAAATGGAGCAAGTAATGAAAATGGTCAAGTCGAGGTATAATGAAATGTTCTCTTTAAGAGACGATAGACATGATGGTTCTAGAAGAGAACCTCAGGAACCTGAAAATAAAAGAGATCTCAACAAACTATATCATGTCTAGATATATATGGAATCGAAAAAAAATCGACGTCGTTGATAATTTTCTATAGCGCTTGAAATATTGAAAACGTTGAGGATTAAGAACTAAATTCTGCCGATAAATGAGATATTAAAATGATTGGCCAAAATGAACAGATGCAAATGGTTCAGAACTGAATTCTCTCACGAACCTGCTAGTTGAACAAGTGGTCCATACAATTAATTGTTGTAATATATTGGATATAAAAGAGTCTTTCCTGCGAAAGCATGATAAGAAAAATAAAATTATGCAAGGTAAGGCATAATTAATGGCACAACAATGAGGAGAGATATTCTCTAGTGGTGGATGCAACACAATTTAATCTAGTAATACAAGAGATAAATGATATGCATCTGATAAATATTATGATAATGAAATTTATCCTTGAAGGATTTAAATTGCCAAAATCATATATAATAAGTTCTCGAGAACGATATGATTGTATTATATAAATTTGGATCCGAGTACATATTATTCTTATATACATTGATGAATGGAATATATATGGAACTCCTGGTGAGTTAGCTAACATGATTTATTTGTTAAAAGTAAGCATCTTAAGGATGTAATTCCTATGCATTAATAAGCATATGGTGATATTGAATAAACTATGTACAAGAATGGTACAGTATGGAATTAAATTAAAATAATTCTTGATGACATCTTTAAATATAACATAGAAAAGAATATGCTAACCAGATGAAGTTTATGTGCCAAACCCTTGAAGAGTAAAATTGTATACATGATTGGTTAATATGGAAATTCATGATGGATTGCAAAATCTTTTGAGTTGTATATTGTATACATGATTGGTTAATATAGAAGGAAGTTCATGATAAATTATACGTGCATGAAGCATTTTAGCTAAAAGTTTAAGAAATTTATTATATGAAATTAACAAGTTCTATACGTGAATTATAAATGTTGAGTCAGAAATGATATAATCAACTCGGTGATTATCTCTTAGAAAAGAGATATGAATATGATATATTTGATCCATGTATGAAATATTTTAATATTAAATCAATAATATCATATTGATGATAGCAATGTATCTTATAAGGAGATGGTATGCGTGTATAGCATTTCTATAATGATATTTTTATCGATCAAACTTCATATATAAAATGTTAGAGCATTTTAATATGAATGAAGTTCATCTCATATAAACAAATTATCTTAATTCTAAATCCAACCTCTTGGTCAAGAAATACTATAGTTTATTACAATTGGTGCAATATTTCTTGCTACTTATACACAACTAGATATATTATTTATTTATATTTATTGATATGATATAACTTGTTTTAAGTGAAGAGGCTTCGAAATGAGCTAAACATAAATATTTTGACACATTCAAGGTAAAAAAGATACGAGTCTATATTTTACTTTTGAAATGAGCTAAACATAAATATTTTGATACATTCAAGGTATGAAAGATATGAGTTTATATTTTACTAACCCGTAAAAAAGGAGGTCTGGTTAATTATGTTGATGCAGGGAATGTAATATAACAAAGTCATAGATGTTGTGGTACTTATTTACAAGATATATGAGGCATTACAAGTCACTTATTTACAAGATGATGTACTTTTAGTCATACACGAAGATAGTACGTAATTTCTCCAAGTAATGAAGTGTACGCTACAAGATCAAGCGGCGGATTGTTAACTATAAAAGTCTTAGATAAACTTTCGCAGAAGATCAGAACCCACCACTTAAAGGATGTAGAAATGAGGGGGAGCATTATACGCGTTGCACTCTTTTTCCCTTAGCTATGGTTTTATCCCACTGGGTTTTCCTAGCAAGGTTTTTAATGAGGCAACATCATTAAGCGTATATCATTATGTGGATAGTCAATGGGGAGTGTTATGAATTATCCATAATATGGTGACTTTCCACATACATAACTTACATCCTTAATAATGTTGTATTAATGTTCTAGCCCTATAAATAGTGGCTCTTGTATTTGGTATTATATGCATCTCAATGAATAAAAACTTCCCCTTTCTCTACTTCTTATTTTCTCTCTATACTATGATTACATACATATATGATGAAGCTAATGGGTTGTTGTTTTACAATATATGAAACTTTTAGGATAGGAGATCTTAATTTGGTTGATTTGGAGAATTAAAAGAGGATAGCCTATTAGCCTTAATAGTTATTACACGTCTTCTTAATCGTCATCTATATACTTTGTTTCCCATTCTATATATATATATATATATAGGATCAGGATCATGAGATAACTTTTTTGAAATTGAGAACTATGAGAACCATTTTAGACCACAAAAAACCCAAAAATAAAAAAACCATAAAATAAAAAAAAGCACAAAAATCAAAAAAGTAAAAAAACCAAAATTTTTATTTTATCATCCCGGTTTCATAAAAAAAAATAACCTCAGTTTAGCTAAATTATATACACATATGTATAATATATATATATATATATATGTACATTTACATGTTTTTTTATACACATATGTATAATTTAAGATAAATGATACTGTACATATGTGTATATTACGTAACTAAAGATTATATAAAATTATACATATGTGTATAATACGACGTTTTTTTTTATTTATTTATTTTTAATGAAACCGGAATAAAATATAAGAATTTTGGTTTTTTTACTTTTTTAAAATTTTTATTATTTTTTGTTTTATGATTTTTTTAAATATTTTTTTAAAGGTGTTTTTAGTGGTTTAAAATGGTTCTCAAAGTTCTCAATTTGCAAAGGGTTCTCTTAGGATCCTTACCATATATATATACTAGGTTAGGAACCCGCGTATTACACGGGTTGGAGAATAAAAACGGTATAATTGATAAATGTTTTTAAATACGTTATATGATTAAACTTACATATTACATATAATAATGAAAAGTTCATAAATCACTAAAATTACAAATAAATTGCAAGTTTTATATATACAAATAAATTGCTATAATTTTATTGAAACATTAACAAACCATACTTTGTATAGCAACAAAACATATACAAATCATATACAATTTTTTTTATTTAAACTAATTGCTAGTTTTTCTAACCATTGATGAGACCATCTGATGGCTAATTATTGCTTCTACTATTACATGCAATTCATAACAAAAAATAGACAAACTAACCATAATTTAATACCCAACACTTGTCTCATTCATTCAGTTCGATTTGTACATTCATAATCAGTCAAATAGATCAAAAAGAGAGACAAAAAAAAAGATTGACTAAATTCATTTCAGCTCGATTACAAAATAATAAGGCTTTTGTATTCATATGTTATGTGACACCCATATTGCTAATCAAAATATTGGACAAGGAGTGTTCCGGTTCCAACCGGTCCATACGAAATTAGTCACTTTAACCTTCTACCCAGCCCGTTTATGTTTTTGATCTTGTAAATAAGGTTTTTTGGTCAAAATAACCTAGAATAATATGATCAATTGGTTTCTACCCAACTCGCTAATGTTTATTATAATGTTTTTATCATGGTAACATCCAAATTTGTCATTAACAAAGGGGATCTATTGCACACAACTTGGAACAAAATATAAACCAAGAGTCAATATATTTTATGTTTGTGAGAAGAGTAAATAATTCATTCGGGCAATCATAATCAATAAAATGGGTGGTGCAATAAACATGACTTTATAATATGAATCAAACTCACTTAGTTATAATCCACAAAAAGGCTAGATAAAAAATAGATAGGATAATGATAAGGCTAGATAAGGAATCTTTTAAATCTTAATTAAATTTTAGCTTTAAATTAATAAATTTAAATAGAAATTATAGTTAATACATGATAGTGCCACTTGGCAAACTATTAGGCCAATTAAGAGGTTTGTGGTTCAACCAACATTTTTGTTTATTATAATAGTATATATATATATATATATATATATATATTTACTAAAACTTAACACAAATAGTAAATATCTAGTTTAACCAAATCCAACAAAAACTTTTATATATTGGTCAAAATAGGGACGGAGACCGAAGATGAAAATACATGGGATCGAAACCGGAAATGTACCGTCCATAATCCTTTTGTTTCAGAGAATATGAAACCTAAACCGGATATTGGTTCAATAGAAAAAAGTACGAAATTCCTCCCCTCTATTCTCGGTCCAGCTATCATGTATCTTTAATATTTTACGACGTTGACGATCGAGAGATGGTGGTGTTTGTACCGTAACGAATCGAAATGATACCGACCGGATAACTTGACTCAATTATTTTTTATGCACCTCAAATATTTAACTAATCAATTTAGGTTTTCTCTCTCGGTTTTGAACACACTACGTATGAATATTTTTTTTGGTTTTCACTTTAGTTTGTTATACACAGTAAGCGCACTAAAACTGAAAAGGTCCCGCCCACTTAAATGTGTGGGTTTCACACGACTAGTTTATATTACCTTTTTTTTAATAACATTTTTAAAATTTTCATTTTATATTAAACTACACTATTTTGGTAATTATCTACATTAGAAAAATGGGGGAGCTATAAACATAAAAGTCAACAATGCATTCTTATTCGTTTCTTACTTTTCAATCGTGTCATTATCTACCATTCAGCATCACAAGAAGCAATTTCAGAAGGGGATTTTGGTGTGTCAAATATCATATGCCCAACCAATCATTAACTTTCTAGTTATTTCTCTACTAAGAATCACTTGAAATCACAATTTCTCTCATATTTTTTCATCACTTGAAATCACAATTTTCTCATATTTTGTCGTATATCATAGGATGTTTTTCGTGGATGATTTAATACGTGAAGAACTTAGTTTGACTTTAGTTAGTTTGACTTTAGGTTATTTAATAAAAAGATAAGTTTGTATATTTTTTTGTTATTAGATTTATTGTGTTTGTCGAGATGATGTGTATTTGGTTTATTTAATAAAATAGTTTAGATATAGTCATAAATATTACATGACAATGTTTTGTCACTACAAAAAAAGTGACCATTAGATACTGAATTATCCGGGACTGATATATCAGTCTCGAATACCTAGGACTGATTTATTAGTCACAGATAATATTATGGACTGATTTTTATGTGACTAATGTTGGTGACTAATAACAGTCGCTAATACTTTAACACCTTATTCGAGACAAAATTTCAGTCCCAAATGTGTGCATGAAATACAAGGTTTTGGTTGAAACTTATTGGCGACTAAATTTCAGTCCCAAATGCATGATGAAAAATTACTCAAATACACAGCGACTGATCATTAGTCTCTAACATAGATGGAGCATATTAGAGACTCGAACTAAAGTATTTTGGACTGATGTTTCAGTCTCAAATGTTTGGTATTCGGGACTGATTTTTCAGTCATTGCTAATATGGAGATTGATTTTTACGTGACATATTTTAGTGACTAATAATCAGTCGCTAATATTTAAACACTTTAATTGAGACTAAATTTTAGTCTCAAATATATTCTACTATAATGGGTAAATGTAGAAAACTTCTACGACGCTAATCTCTCATCTCTAATTTTGAGGGATTGTATTAGGGACTGAATATCATGAACAACTAACAAACATTTCTCATATACTAGGTTTTTCATAGTGCTATTTACGAGCTGAACTCGAGCTAGCTCGAACTAAGACGAGTTGGCTCGAGCTTGTTACATTTATTGAGCCAACTTATTATTTTATTTTATTTTATTTGTACAAATATTTACATAAAATGACAAAAAAAACATTAACTATTAAGAGCATTCTCAGCAGCTCCTCTAAAATTTTGTGAGAGAAATCTACAAAATTTAGAGAATTGTAAATGATTGTGAGTGGACGAGAGAAGTTTTAAAGAGATGGGTAAATTTTAAGTAAATTGAAGGCTCACTGTTCATGCTCTATTTATTTTTTTAATATATTTGAAAGTAGTTTTGTGAGGAGTAGAGAGAAAATATAATGATAAAGATGTTAAAAATATTATCTAATTATATATGAGAGAGAAGATGTAATATTTTTTAATGTAATTACAGAGATAGAGATAGAGATAGAGAAGCTGTTGGGAATACTCTAACGCACATCTAATACCAACAAAAATAACATACGGTAGGACAAAAAACCAGGTGGACTTGGGATTTGAACTAACAAAGTTGTAGAAGGCTTAACTCAATTCATTCATTGTCATAATGCATTGAAAATGAAACAAATGAGGATTGAGATTGGTTCTCCTGCCGCCTTTTACCACTAGGCCACTAATAGTGGGTTATCTAATACTTCTTTTAGTATTGTAATTTATAATATGAATATTTTAACTTTTAATTTTAACGATTTTTTAATAATTAGTTTTGTTATATTTCTCAAATTCATTGAAATTTTGAATTCTTCCCACCATTTATTCACCGACGAACCTTCACCAATATATACATATATATATATATATATATATATATATATATATATATATATATATATATGCGTGTTTAAGTTTAAGAAATAAATTAAAATATTTCAAAAGATGAGAGAAATGAATATGAGCCACTAGTTTTATTTTAGGTTTTAAATATTTAAAAATAAATAAAAAAGTGCAAATGCAACAATAAATGTACTATCTCTCTTCAATTAATACAACTAATATAACTATAATAAATATCTCTAATTAATATATATAACTAATTTAACTATAATAATTAAAAATATAAAAACACTACTTTAGTTTTATTTTTTATTTACACATTTTTCATTTTATTCAACATAAATACAATTTATTCATATAATACTATTTCTTTATATTAAAAAAATAATTTCCATTCAATATATTAGCATATATAAACGTATTTAAGTTCAATATATATACAACCTACACAAAGTTATATAACCTATACTTTTTTTGAGCAATAAAAACGTACAACATACAAAAAGCATATAGTTTACATATGTAATTCGACATCAACATTATATAAACCACACAAAAATACACATACCCTACACATGCGTAGGTCATATGCTTTTCGTATGTAAGCTATATGTTTTCTTATTCTTAGAACAAGTGTAGTTATATGTTTTTGTGTAGGTTGTATATTTTTTATTGACATTTAATGCAACCATGTGTAAGATAGTTTTTTGTATTATTCATCACAATGTAACTATGTGTTGATGGATATTGATATGTTGAATTTGAAGAAATTGGTTTTGAAAAGAAATTAATGTATGAATAAATTGTATTTGTGTAAGATAAAATTTTCGTGTGTAGGTTATATGTTTTTTGTGTGTAGGTTATACGTTTTCGTGTGCGTGTGTATTTTATTGATGATGAATTTTGTGTGTAGGTTAAATGTTTTTCGTGTGTAGGTTATATGCTGTCTTATTCTTAGAACAAGTGTAGATTATACGCTTTTGTGTAGGTTGTATGTTTTTGTTGATATCTAATGCAAACACATGTAAAATTGTTTTTTGGTATTATTCATCATAATATAAGTATGTGTTGATGGATATTAATGTATTGAGTTGGAAGAAATTAGTTTTTGATAGAAAGAAATTTTAATGTACGAATAAATTATACTTGTGTAAGATAAAAATTCAAGAAACAAAAAATAAGTTATAAAAATAAATGAGTTCCTAACATTTTCTAATTAAAATAATTTAATTAGTTATATTAATTAAATAAATAAGTATTATGGTTTATTAGTTATATTAATTGAAGAAAGAGAATAATTAATAGTTTCTTTATTTAGCTTTAAGCATTTAAAACTTAAAACAAAACTAGTGGTCCATATTTATTTCTTACATTTCTTGCAATAATATCATTTCTTTCTTAAACCATCCTTTCTCTCTCTCTCTCTCTATATATATATATATATATATATATATATATATTAAACCAAAATTTATTTCCCGCACTAATTTCAATATTCATCAATTGTACCACAATAGTTCTTTACGGTACATCTCCCCGCTGTAGTTGACGTCCATCTAATGCATTTGATGTACACGTTTTGTAACCTGCTCATATTTTTATGGCATCAAAAAATCATTTTTCCCCATTCACTTTCCTAATAATTATGTCTTACTGTCGACTTATCCAAAATCACCGTTTAATTCTCATTACTGACGATCATTTAACTACATCAATATATGGTGTCGGATTAGTTACATCTACTTTGTTAAATGTGGTGGTGGTTTTGTATCGCCGGATGTTTCGTCTATGTATTTTTGGGGTTTTCCGTTGTCCGCAATTGTTTAATGATACATATGGTAGTGGGTAACCAACAACCATTCAATAGAGCCAATGGTGGCGGCTGGGTCGAAATATAGAAGGCAATATAGAGACTTTAGAACAAGACGCTTTGATAGAATTGACACACTTAGGTGTGGCCATTGATTTTATTAGACCAAAGGCTTAAAAAAGGAAAGGGTAAAAATAAAAACTGCTGAGTTTTTTTAAGAGGGAGGGTAATGTTGGAATTATTAAAAACAAGCATTTCTTTCTTCCGTCTTATCACTCACTCGCATCAATTCACTTATTCCCAGGTCTAGGGTTTCAGTTTTTCGTCAATTGATCGTTGGTTCATCTAAATTGACTGCAAAATCAAGCATGAATCTGAAGAACACCAATAGGTAAGAGATTGTAATTGTAGATTTCCCATATTTTGTGTCAATTGGGGTTATTATACACCAATCTAGCACATATCAGAGGTTATCGCGTTCGATAGAGACTATTTTTGTTTTGTTTCTTTTTTTTGTTTAATTGAATAATGATATAGCGTAGCTGAACATTAATTTGTAGATTGATGCACATATTGACCGGTTCATATATTTTACATGATTTTTCAAGTATTGCATATATGTATTACTGGTGTACTGCGTGTGTATATAGTTTTGATGCATTACACACATGTAGTTATGATGTTTGCATATTTGGATTACATATATAATCTCCGATTGTCGTTCAATTCAAACATTATTAGTGTTAATTAGGTGTCAGACGCTCGACAATCTAACACGTCCAGTCGATCGCAAAATTAAGCAGGAAAGAACAAATAATAGGTGCATACTCGTAATCTGTCAGTTCATATGTTATTAGTGTCAACTATGTGCACTACGTTCATATAGTGTAGATGCTCTGTTTTTTTTATTGAGCGTATATGAAGTAACAAAATTTGATATCAATTTAGGTGTCTTATATGATAAGACGAATATTATATACATGCAGTTCGTAAATGATGTATTAGACTGCATATTTCTAGCTATATTGCATATATAAATTGTTTAATGTAGTATTATAGTGTCTATGAATATTATATTGATCATGATTAAGATATGACGATGCACGTATTGATATCAGTTTGTGTATGTTACATTACTTGTCAATTCATCAAGATCTGCTGCAAAATTGAGCACAAATCAGAAGAACAATAACAGGTAAACCATTTTAATCTTTAATATCACATATTAACTTACCAAGAAGGCGCATTATATCCCAATTGAGCAAAACAGAGGTAATTGTTCACTAGGCTATGTGTTCGTTTTGTTTTGTTTTGTTTAATCAAATTACAATATAGCGTCGATGCACATTAATTTGTTTACTAACAACAAGCGAAAGCTATGATTCTATGAACGATGAACATCAACAAGCGAAAGATATGGACAATGAGCATATTTATTAGTTCATGTATTTACATGAATTACCAAGTATTACATATATGCATCTTTGTTGTACTGCATATATATATGCAGTACTGGTGTATTACATATATCTAGTGATGTTGTAAATACATGTATATGCAGAGTTGACAGATTACACATATGTAGTCCTGCATATTTTTAGTTAAACTACGCATATGTAGTGTTGAACGCAGTAATGCTAATGTAATTGTATAGTTTTAGTTATATTGCATATATGTAAATGAAGTTGTTTTAGTTATATTGCGTATTTAGTTGTTCAATTTTGGTGCTTAATTGAGTAACATAGGCTTGATTTACTATCTGATTCGTATGCCCTCCAACTGTTTGATGAAATGTCTAAATGAACTCGTTTTTCTAATCACATGTTTGATTGATTATTTTTTGTATGGAATTTTTTTTGAGACTTAACTTATTCTTCAAGGTAAAACACCTTGAAAAAAAATCTTATTATGGTTGTAGTTGTATATTTCAGCTTTTAGTATTGAATCATGATTCGTTGTAAAACTTATTCGTCATTAATTTCTTGATAATATGCAGCAGCATGGTAGAGCAGTAATAGCAATGCATCACCGAAATCTCGGGCCACCTATATCCTCATAAGTTGCAGGTTTTCTTGTTATACAATTCTTCCTTTTTTAACAGTTTTAGATGCTCGATAGATCTGTTGTTCCCTCAGTTTGATATATGTTATTAGGTTAATTCTGCAAAATACTATCTAAATTGTGATACGTGCATTGAAATTAAATTGAGTGACAATTAATTTTAATATGCGCATCCTTGAGAAGTTAACAAAACACAAAAACATCTCAACAAACAGTATTAATGAATAACTATTGCTCTTAACCTTGTAATTTTGTCCGACCCTATAGCACTAAGGTATTACAAATATGTTATTATTGTATCACATACAAATAGTTACTGTTTGATTTAGTTTGTAACTAGGTTATGAAAAAACTAAATCAAAGATAAAAAGAAACCATGATGTTGGATTATATATACGTGCAGTAATATTATATAACATATGTTCAGTACTGTTATATTACATATATGTAGTAGTATTGCATTTATATATGACTATTGTATCACATGTATGCAGTAATACAAATATACAATGTGTGTAGTACTACTACACATGTGTATTGTTGAATAAAGTAAGGGTAATGAACCATGTTGGCATGTTGTGTTACGTATGTGAAGTGTTACTGTATATGTTATATTGCATATACGCAATGATTAGCTATTACATGTATATAAGGTGTGTCATATTACATATATGCATTGTTATTGTTTGTCGTCACACATGCATGCATTGCTTAGCTATTAGATCATATTAACCAAGTTATATTACGTATGAGCAATATTAATGTATGTTGTATTGTATATACGCATCACTAAAGTATTGTGTATATGTATTAGTACTTTATTATATATGAATACTAACTATTTGTTTTAGTTTATAACCAAGCTATGAAGATCGGACATCAAGGGAAGTACAAAGAAGAAGAAAATGCAGTGTTGGATAAAAAAAAGTTAATAATAGTAAAGGATAGCCTAGTATACAATCTTGTTTGGCGTTGTGTAAACAATTTGTTGGTGTTTCTTCATATTCAACTTAGAACCTTAATTCAATCTCATTTGTTTGTATTACATATGTGCAATGTATATTTTTCTTACATTTTATAAATTGTGTATTTTTATTTGCTTGTTGATGCTTCCTAACACTTGAATTGTAACCCCAACACAAGTTTATATATTTGTATTACATATGTGCAATATATATCATACTTACATTTATGCAGTGAATTTTATGTTTTTAGGCGGTTTAGAGACTGCTAAAACATATGTCAATGAACTGAAGTTAGGTTGTAGCCGGCGATAAACACTATGACAATACCAAATGGAAACACCCAAAATAAGAAACCAAAATGAACGAAACAATGTCGCCATTAAAGAACCGCCAAAAGTTAAATAATAGTAATAATTTCATTAAATGCAGCGAAAACCAGCTTCAATTTTATATGAAATCTGAAAATTTTATGCATATCCAACAAACAGAACACATCCTCAAATAAATTAAACTAAACTTGTTTAATTACACTAGCAATTTGACCCGTGCATTGCGTCGCCTACGCTAGCAAATTTACACAAGTTTTATGCAAAATTCAAAATACAAGGTTGTTCAATTCCTAATATCACCACTAATTTGTCGTGACTTGGATGGGGAACACACCTTAGAGTATCGACATATCATGGCATCGTTTATGTGTGTTTGTAACTGACATATATTTCCTCACTATGTGAAAAAGTAAACTATATTTACAAAAGGTAAGTAACAAAATTTGAATTGATGTACAAAAGGTAATTTCCAAACCTGCTTAACAATGTGGTATTGCAGCTACCAACTTAGTATAAAAACAATTATGGGGAAAGTGTTTTTATGGCCATCTTTACTCCGACCCGTGTAAAAAGTTGTGATGTTGACATGTAACTTGACAGACATATTTCAAAATATTCCTAAATAAATAAAGAAATTGTTACAGTATCAAATCAGTGAGGGTTGCAGCTTAAAGACACAAAGTAAACCTTTAGAACATAGCAGTGACCAACATAATCATTAACCATACTTCCTTTTAATAAACAAAACTAACATTGCATATTAAATATAACACTCCATTTAAACTAAAACTAGACTGTTGTTCAATTACCAATTGATTTGGACACTACAATCTTCAACAATAAACTAGTGAATCATGTCCTTAGATTTAAATTTGTAACGGTTAATATATTTGAACAAATTTTACAATTATATAAACAATAATCCTTGATGAAATTGTATTTGGAACTCCTTATAAATAAACGGGCCAATTTTGCTTGCTGTGTATAAAGTTCAACTGCACATGCCACTAATTGTAAGAGTGACCATAAAACTAAAAGTCTAATTGTGCATGTCACTAATTCAATCATATAGTCAGCAACTAGGAAACCTGAATAAGAGATTTACTTACCTATTTTATTGAAGCGATTCCTATCAAATCAATGAGTTATCGGAGAACTTGCCGACATACGTAGCATATACGATTATGTATTCAATTAAATATCAAATATGCTAGAAGAGATATACTTCTTATATATTAATCTCATGTGAATTTATTTACATGTGACACTTTTATACATATATGTAGTGTCACACCCCAACCTACGGCGGAAATGCCGGGCGTGAGTTGATTGCCACAGCTCTCAAGGTACTATCATGAAATTATAAAGCGACAATATCTAATTAATTAATTTATTATCAAACAACATTTAAATACAACAAAAATAAGGAAAATAACAAATACTAAACCAACTATTCTTGTATATGTTTTTATCCTAAAGTCATCTCTACGTGAGCTTCAGTTCTATAAGCAAACCAAATCTATACCCTGCAAATGTGTACAAAATATATATTTGTCAACAACACATGTTGAGTGAGTAGATCACCAGTTTTGACACAAACAAAAATAGTAATATATAATGATACAAATGAATGAATAAAAATAGGCAAAACTGTTATATGTGAGTATAAACAATGAAATCGTTAAGCAAGTAATGAGTGTTGGTGAAACCATTGCCAATGCGATCGGGCTCCGGCCACTACGATGGTCGTATGATCATACAATAATGAGATTATATTGGACCTCTCCGAATGTGATTCAAGTAAACAAGTAAACAAATAGCAAGTAACATGCAGTCATTCAATTGATACACAACACAAAGATCACAATTTGCGTTTGAGAAATAATAAAATAAATAATTTGATAAATGGTACGCAAGTGTCCCCAAAACATTTGAAAACAAGTAAAATAGGGGAGTGATTACTCACGTGCTCGAATGAACGAAATAAGTGACGATGAGAGAGAGATTAACCCTTCGGTATATACTGTCAAGGATTCCTAATTAAATAATAATAATAATAATAATATTATGAGTTATTAACAAACGAGATAACACATATAATGGATTTGAGATTTCGATGTGAATTAAATTATGTTGTGATTAGAATGATTATTGATTGATCAACGGAAATCTATAGTATTTAGTCATTATTTAATTAAAAGAATCGTTCGCTTATCATATAATTTAATTTGTTAATAATTAGTTTAAATAAATATGAGTTGCGATAAACTATAATAATAAACGTTTAAATAGTTAATTATAATAAAATTTATATTTTAGAATCTTTAACGAAACCCAATGGTAAAAATATAGTTAATACGTTTAATACGTTGATTATATTTTTGTTTAAAGAACAATACATATAAAAATATAAGAAATTTGTGAAAACATTCAATGACAAGAAACGTTAATATTGGTGTCGGTTTGATAAAATCATGTTTATTTAATATTTAATACTAATTAAATTAATTTACAAACCATTAATTTGATTAAAACAACAATGCAAAAATCAAAGACGCAAAACGGGGCTGGCCGAATTCGAACCCGCGACCACCCATACTTAACACCCACACCAAACCTACTGTTCTATACTGTCAATTGATGAATAAACGATAATAATTTATTATATACAAACACAAGCAGAACCCCTAACTGATATAAACCCTAGATCTTACAATCCGCTAATCTGTTCAATATTTTTTAGATTTAGGTTAGGGTTATTTATTCACGCTTAAAAACGATCCATATGCATATAGGAATTACCAGATTTGATTGCGTAATGACAGAGAACAGCCATTCCTTCTTCACGGCTCGTTCTTGAGTTCGTTAGGGTACAGAACGACATCGTTGGATGAAATTGGGTTAGGGTTTTAGATCTTCGGGTCTCCAAGATGGTGTAGATAGATTTAATTGTGATATAATCGATTCTGTATGGTATATAGGTGTATTGCTAATGACGGGTTTGTTTTATATACGAAATCATAACTAATTGATCTATCTTCTTAATTAAATTGACGGTGTAGTTTGTTATACACGTATAAACGATCTGAAAAGATCAATTCCAACTAAGTCACGAAGATTGTGGTCCAAGAATGATATACAGGTCTCGGGTATGGAAAATGGATACGGGCTACGGGTAACGATTATTAAAATAATATGTGAAATATCCGAGTTGTTACATGTAGTGTGCAAAAACAATTAAGATGTTATCTTATTATTTGACACCATTAATTTGCAAAGATATTATTAGTAGAATTTCTAGAACTTGAAACAATATTAGCGTAGGAGCTTGACTAGTCATTCTAAACAAACAAATCATATGTAGTTTATATTAAATATGTGCAATACGTAACATCATATTACATATATGTAGTATATAATTAAGATGCTACCTTGTTAGTCATTACCAACAGATTGCAATAGAATACAATTAGATTTGCTAGAACTTGAATCAACATCAACAAATGAACTCGGGTGGGCACTCTAATAAAACAAATTAGGGAGTTTTCATCAAATAGCATCTGTTTTTGACCTAGACTTGCCTAAATCTGGAATCACGGTGTCAATTTTGTTTGTAAACCTTTCAGCCAAAGCAACACATGATCAATTTACCAGGTAAACAAATGCAAAACCTTCAATTACCATATTTAACGATTGAAATCAAAACTACAGAGTTGACCTTCAACAATTCATACATGTAACAATCCACAGAGAGAATCGATCCAATTAGGGTTAGAATCGATGATTATGGTTGATAATCGATCTTCGATGATTGTTGCATGGGAGATAAGGAAGACGATGTTAAGGGGTTCTCACGATGTATCTGATGTAAGATGTAATTGGGAAGCCCATTTACAAAAATAACACTCTAATTAGGAGTTCTCTAGTTCCCTCTTTAAAAACGAGTTCTCTCTTGATCATTCCCATATATATATATATATATATATATATATATATATATATATATATATATATATATGATCCTTTAATAGTTGCACTTGATATCAGGTGAAAAACCAAACTTTAGAGCCCCGTTCTCGATTTTTCGCTGTAACTTTCTATCTCTAAAAACTTAAAAAAGAATGAAATGAAGATGACAAGTAGCTACACATCGTTTCACTTAGGGCTACTTTTAGGTTTCTTATCAGCTGAACTTTAGTCTATAAACTTATATTACATGTTAAATCTCCAAACTTCTATTTTTACCCAAATAATCCAACATAAATATACAATATATATTTTTTATAAAAAAATATCCATAAAATTTCAGAAGTACAATAATCGAACTAAATTAACCATAATTGTTTAACCGGAAACCAACCAATGAATAAAAAAAACTATTTAACCGAACCTTGTGTTTTGGTTCGCCAATGTCTCAAAATCGAACATGTTTGACCTGAAGGGAATCATTTACTAGGGTCCCCAAATGAAACCGTGCATAACATTAGTGGTGGATGAGACAACAATATGGTTAGATGGCGTCAGTGGCGACAGTTGTGGAGTGATGGTAACGTCGACAATGGTTGTGTCAGTGGTAGACTGGAAAAAGTGGTGGATCCAGTAACTTTTTTAGGTGGTGCACTGCTTTTAGATGCTTTAGTTTCTTCATGGAGTCAGATATAAACAATTTCGGGTCAGTTCGATGGTTCGGGCAAAATTCTCTATATAATAAAAGGGGAAAGTGAATACGGTGCTGTCATGCGTGTAAGCTTAGGCGCAAAACTCATCAAAACTACGTAGTTTTGATTAATGATACTCAAAATTTAATCAAAACTACGTAGTTTTGATGAGTTTTGCGCCTAAGCTTACACGCATGACAGCACCGTATTCACTTTCCCCATAATAAAAATACGATAAAACAATAAAAAAACACCGTAATTAGAAATTGAAAAACACATAATATAAATACAATGGTCTTTACAAAAATGATTACAAAATTTCACCCGAGACCTATTCCAACATCACACTCCTTCACTCATAAATTCATCATTTTGTCTACATTCCTTAAACAAGTAACAATGCAAGCAATACACTTCATCTACTTTGACACTATATTTCAACCAATTTCCAAATTCACTAGTGTACCATTCCACATTAAAACGTCTTAATTAAGTACCAAAATTTGTTTGAGGACAATCATTCATGGTTGGCAGACATGGACCTCTAAGTAGATATGCCCGTCTAATTTCATCTTTTTGACTTGGGTAATAAGATGAAATTGCTTGCCTATAAAAGGATCATATAAAAGATCATCCGAATCTATTTTCGACGGTTTTCTACTTGAAATGATGATCAAAGTTTTGATGATTTTCTTTAGAAATATCTCTTGATATTCATGATATCCACAAATCAACAATTACACACTAACATAAAAACTAACAAACGAAAAGTAGCAAACTAACAAACTATAAAATTGTTCAAATAATGAGTTTGAGACGATGAATGTCAGAAGTCTAGTTAAGCTGGTCTAATTTGTAAATTATAATGTTTTACCACTGGTTGAATTGATTACAACAACAACAATCATACTCAACATATCTCGTAAATAGCTAAAGTTATCTGTATGGTTTGGGAAGGGTGAGATGTAGATATACCTTACCTCTATCAATATGGATAGAGTGGTTGCTTCCGGTGAGACCCTAACTCAAAATAAGTAATAAAAAAACAAAAAAACATATAATAAAATAATATAAAATGATATAAAATAACCGAAAATAGTAGGATAAAAATACTATACTAAAAGCAATGTACTATTGGTAACATTTAAGCCACAAATATAATACATAGACTAAAACAATGTCAAGGTAAAAAAATAAATAAATAAATAAATAAAAAAATAAAATAAAAAAATAAATGAAATAATATTAATAAAATAATATAATAAAAAGTTGTAACAAGAAATAACCACTCCTCCTATTGTCCTTAACTTTAATTCTACGTTTTTGGGAAGTCATATCCTGAACCATGTCCTTAAAGAGGAGCAAATCTAGCAGATCATGTCTAATCCTCTCATCCCAACTCAATTTGGGTCTACCTCTACCCCTCCTCCCTTCTATAATGAGAGTTTCCACTTATCTAACGAGAGCCGTTTGTTTCCTTCTTTACATGTCCAAGCCATCTCAGTTTGCCCTCTCTTATCTTATCTGATATACTAGCCACCCCTATTCTTTCTTGAAACGCCTCATATCTTATTCGATCTAACCTTGTGTGCCTACACATCCACCTTAGCTTCCTGTCGGTTTAAATTGATTATAAACTAAAATCTAACAAATAACTTAACAACTAACAAATGAATTTAAACACGTAACCATATTATGAACAATTAACAAATGAATCTACACTCACTATCACGGTCGAAAGATTCGTGGAAGATAAGCAAGGCCGGAGGAAGGCAGACAAAGAAAGGCGCGAGCAGCAGTAAATGGTCTAGAGTCGGCCATAAGAGCAGCAACGTCCAACGATGGTTGACGACAATGGTCTGTTGTTGTCGGTATCGAGTAGTCGTGGTGGAGAGAGGACTAGGGGAGAGAGCCGCGTTCGTAACTTTGTATAATTTTTAACAATTATCTTTTATGTAACTTTGTATAATTCTTTAACAATTTTGTTTTATAAATCCTTAAACCTAGAAGATTGCATTAAAAAAAGAAAAATAAAGAATAAGTTTATAAAAAAGATAAAAAGAAAAAGAAAGAATAGGTTTATAAAAAAGTTGATTGACAGGAATCGAATCTGTGACCTTCAATTAAGAAAACCGGTGGCTTATCCACTAAACCAACCGTTTATATTGTAAGTAATATGGTTCTCTCCCAATCTGTATCAATACACTATATTTTCGAAACTTGGGTGGTTTCGATAAGCTTCCCATTCTCTAGATAAATTCACCCATGAGTGGAAGGGTGGGGTTGGCAACGGTGGCCTTAGAGGGGTGGTGGTGGCAACGACGCTTGAGTAATAGAATGGTGGCGATGGCGTTCGCCTCCACTAGTGGAGTGGTGGTGACGGTGATGCTAGTGCTACAACAACGGCGGGTAAACGGTAGAGACTAATAATGGTCATTTGAAGTGGATCGACTTTCAATTTTTAAATTATGTGATAGTTGGTTATCTCGGCATTTGCAATAATCTCAGGTTGACCATGTTGACCTGTTGGCAATTTGAAGTGGATCGAAATCGATCGACTGACTAATTTGAGATAACTAAACTCAATAACTCAATGGTGATGCATTATCCTTTTTTAGTAACACTCATACACACTTTAGTTTTTCCCCAACTCAAAATTGCCGCATAGGGGGGGGGGGGGGTGGTTCATGTTTCTCCCAGTAAGGGTCATTCAATTTTAGTCCACAAGTGTAATAACAATTAAAACTAGACCAAATAAACTTACGCCCCTTCAAAATTTATTGAAGGGCCCCTCAATCCAGTACCTCGTTACTACCGCTTTGCGAAAATTGAAATCCTGGTTGAAATCGGTTCAAGAAGTTCGTATACGGAAATTTGCATCCGCATATAGTCCACCATTAATTCCTAGTTCTTGCCACACCCAGATATTTTCGTGTTCTATTGTTTGCTAATTTTAATTAGCATAAAATTGATTTTTTTTCTTCTTTGCATCAAATTAGATTGCAAGTTGTTGAACTATTCACTTAATTTATATCTTCTTTTTTTGTTTGCTACTGTATTTTCTTAGCAACTATTCATTCAATTTAGATTACTCTATGCATTTGGTTATCTGTTCAATTTGAATTTGGTAATCTGTTCTATGCTATATTTATTGGTAATTTAATATTCTTGGTTGTGGAAAGGTTTATTTGATTTAAAGACATAAACCTCTATAAATTGGATGTGGCTCAACGGTAAAACACTCAATTTACTAGTGAGAGGTAGGGGGTTCATGTTGGACTTAATCGGATCGAGCAACACGAACAACACCGATATTTTGTGAGAACTCATCACGACTCTTTCAATAATATTATTAAGAATGAAACCACACAAAATACAATGACCCTAAACCATTTATTTATACTAAAACTATGACTTGCTCACCAAGAAACCTAATTAGACTCAAACTAGGAAACTAAATAAATTAATAATAATAACTACAACTTATTCCTGATTTAATAAACTAAACCGACTAAAACTCAAACTCTTTAAACTTTAAACCTTTATCAAGATTAATCCTTCATTCACCCCCTTAATCTTGATATGGACTCGTTACTCTTCAAAATAGTGTTGGATTCAAATCTTCACAAACCAAATTAGTAGCTTCTTCTTTCGGTTTTGGCCCGGGGCACTCATATGCAAAATGACCATACTCAAGACAATTATAGCATCTGATATGAGCTTTACCTCGACCCATACCTTTCTCCTTTTGATTTTCACTAGGTTGGAATCGACTTCCTCTACCTTGTCCAACACCACGTCCTCTACCTCGGCCACGTCCATGGTCACTTTTCCCTCGTCCACAACATTCACAAACATCCTCTTCTTTCTTCGAACTTTCCTGTCCATCAGTTTTAGTTAGCAACAACTTACCTTGTCCGCTATCACCCGTCTCATCTTGCTCTCTGATTCGTTCCTCATAGGCCTTCAACCTGCCTATTGCTTCTTCGAATGGCATGGTGTCAAGATCTGAATACTGCTCTATAGAAGCAACAATCTGAAGATATTTCTTTGGCACCGAATCTAACAGCTTTCGCACTAACACTTCATCTTCGAGATTTGAATCAAGACTAGTATATCTTGAAATAAATCCGGCTAACTTTCCAGCAAACTCTTCAATCGTATCTGTCTCCTCATACGGAGTTTCTCAAATTCTCTTCTTAAATTTGCTAAACGTGCCATTTGGACCCTGTCAGCACCAAGAAACCTTACACGTAAAGCTTCCCATATGTCTTTCGCACTTCGGTTCCTAGCAACTTGAAGGAGTATATCCTCTGGTAAAGCTTGATAGAGAATTGCTCTTGCAATCTTGTTCTTCTTTTCATCAACGACCCCACCGGTTACCGGCTTAATTGTCTCCCACAACCCTTGTGCATCCAAAACCGACTCCATTAGAATTGTCCATGTGTTGTAGTTCGTTGTTGTCAACCTTGGTACTTGAAACGAGGTGTTGTTGTTTTCTCGAACCGGGACATTCCCTGCATTGTTTGCATTATCACCCAGTCTTTTCTTCAAATCTTCTTAACGTCACACAAATCGTCCTCTTTGATCGCTCACACAGATACGATCACAGCGAATCACACAGATTTACGCTACTTCTTCTTTCAACGAATCACACAGATTAACGTTGTGTCTTCTTCTTTCAACGAATCACACAGATTGACGTTGATTTTTCTTCTTGATCGTTCACACAGATACGACCATCCTCGTCTTCTTCTTGATCGTTCACACATATACGATCGTCTTCTTCACTGTTTGATTGCTACACTATTGCAATCCGTCTTCTCAGGTGGGTTCGTTCTTCTTCCTTGTTGATCTCTAGTGATGATTCAGGATTTATAAACAAAACTCCAAATCACGAGACATACGAGACGTCATATTAATATACCCAAACTAGTTTTATCTAATTAATTCTCTTCTGGTTCATAATTTTTCCTTCCATCCACGTGACTTTTCTTTAATTCCAAGCTTAAATAATTGTGGTGTATGCTTGTTATTCCACTAAATAAGTTGTCTGCCTTCTTTAATTATTATACCTTCTCGATCCTTCTGTAGCGCCAACTCTCTTGCTTTCTTTTTTTTTCTCTCGATCGACCCACTTGTTGTCCTCTCTAATTAGATCAACTCTATCGTGGCTTCTTTCCTTCCCCCAAGCTAGCCAAACTCTGATACCAATTGTTGAACTTAATCGGATCGAGCAACACGAACAACACCGGTATTTTGTGAGAACTCCTCACGACTCTTTCAATAATATTATTAAGAATGAAACCACACAAAATACAATGACCCTAAACCATTTATTTATACTAAAACTATGACTTGCTCATCAAGAAACCTAATCAGACTCAAACTAGAAAACTAAATAATTAATAATAATAACTACAACTTAATCCTAATTTAATAAACTAAACCGACTCAAACTCAAACTCTTTAAACTTTAAACATTTATCAAGATTAATCCTTCAGTCCATACATCACTATCACCTATTGATATGGGAGATATGACTGATGACCTTGGCTTTCCAGGGTTTGAGTCCTGATCTCACCCGGTTTTACCGGCTCCTTGCTGTCGTGTCGTTTGGCGGGCGTTTGGGTCGGGTTTTATCCGGGGAATCCCTTAATAGGTGGACCGCTGGGGGCTCCGTCCGTCCGAACTCGTGGCCGGCTCGGGCTAGCTTTAGCTAATGAAGGCCGCTTACGGAGTACCCGGTGTTACTTAGTTGTACGTTTAAGAAAAAAAAGAAAAGACATAACTCCCTTTTTGATTTCTTGATTAAATTTTAATCCATGTGGAACTATGCATATGTCATGAATGGTGTTTTTGCATGATGTTACCGAATTGTTGGTGCAACAAAAGTCAGCATGCATCTTATAGTAACATCGTAACTTATTTAATGAAACCCTTCGACACTCTCAAACTAACTTATGGGCATTTAAAATATTATTTATTCAGATTTGGTTTGGGCTGTTTGATGGCTTCTTAATAGCCATTAATTAAGATCCTACCTCATATAGTTCATAACCTTTTAATGCTTAAAAGATAGTCTGAAATATGAATGGTTAAGAGGTAGCCTTTTAATCATTCAGACTTAAGGCTGTCTTTTAACCATTAAAATGTTATGAACCATTAAGAGTCGCATATTAATGACCATTAAAAGACTACCAAATATAATCATCTTACTCCCAAAATTTGAGAATTTCGTTCATCGTTATAATTCACTATATCTTCTTTCCGACCCATTCTGACTTTCATGTTCTAACGTGATCTTGTTTTTTCACACCCACTAAAATTAATGTTCCTGATCCGTCGTTGTATTGCCACCTAAAATGTATTATTATGAGATATTGAGATTACAATATCTATGGCTATTGGATAAGAAAATTTTTACACAAGGAGTTTAATAAATACTAGACGGGTGCTCCGCGATGCAACGGGAAACACAGAATTTAGTAATCACGTAATAGATTTATGGGCGTTTATTGTTCTATTTGAAACAGTGAAATCGTTTGTTGCTATATGTAGATTAGTGTTTCTTATTTTAAACTCAACTTATTATCAAAGTACAAACCAAATCAGAACCAAATCGTTGGTAATGATTCAGTTTGGTTGTATTTAATTTTCAACGGTCCGGTTTTAATCTTTAATAAAAAAGTACCATTACTAACGATTTGGCTTACAATTTAATTCAAAATCATCAAAACCGGACCACAAAAACCTATACATAACATAATATTTCTATAACTCAAACAAACTATGATAATGCCATACTCAAATTAAATATAACATATTGCTTGTTTATATAGTGCAATTTAAGGAAAAAAAATTATTAATGTACGACAAAGTTATGACCGTTTAAAAATCGTGAGAAAAGTCGAGTTAAAAGTGAAATTAAAAAGAAGAAATAGATAAAAGATATAAGTTGAATTTGTAACTATTATTTAAATTTACATAAAGTTAATTAAAATATAAGGACTAAGATTGTAACTATATTGTTTAAATGACCACTTTGTCCCTATTTAAACTTATACGATATGTTTAAACAATTGTGAAATCCTAATAATCCACCGTCTTAATTTGTCATTGACTCCTCATTTATATAGTATAAATATAGATATAGAGAATAGCATATACGTAAATTGGATAAATGTGACTTATTTACAAATTGTTCGTTAGAATTAGTTGCAAGTAGTTTTCGTTAGATATCACCAGATATTGGTAAATCCAAAATCCGACACAAAAGTTATAAATAAATCAGTGGTTTCGACGCTAGAGCCAGTTGACTACCACAAGTTTTGCCGTTTTGGTGGAAGTGGGTGTACCAAAATATCTATTACTTGATGTCACTTAATAAATTATTGATTTATTTCATGTCACTCTTTCCTTTTCCTTGGTCTAATTATATAAAATTTGGACAACGTAGTATAAAAACAAGGTAGTAGTCCCGGAAATTCAATTATTTTATTTTAATACAAGTAAAAAAAACTTATCGGTTTTAAATTATTCATTCTAGTCTAAAAGTGACATTTTTAACAGATTTATGCAAATCCTATTAGGGGTGTTTGGTAGAGGGAATTGAGGGGTGAGAAATGGAATTGGAAAGAATTCTCTTGTTTGTTTATGAAAGAAAGAGGTGAGAAATGGAAATAAACCATTTCCATTTCTCTGGTTTTGTTTCTCTACAAAAAGCGGAGAAATGGATTTCTCTGATTTCATTTCTCAGCCTCACGCCTCTCCCTGCCATCTGAGCTTGCCGCGTTTCACCGGACCAACAAAACCACTGGTAACGATTGCTTTATCTTCAACGGATTCAAACTATCCATAATCTGTAATATATTTTCAATTCAAGTTTGCAACCATTTGATTTTGATTTCTAGGGTTTTGATTCCTAAACATGAAACAAGCAGGAGTTCTCATTCTTTCTACAACACAACTAGGGTTTCTCTTTCCTCTTGAAGAACAAATCCCAAATTTCAAAACCCTCAAATCAATCTCTTGTTGCAGATCGAATTGGGAGGATGGGAAGAGGCAAGTTTAAGGGCAAGCCTACCGGCCGCCGTCAATTCTCCACTCCCGAAGAGATGCGTATGTCAATTCAATACACTCCTGCTTTTATTACCATTAATACTCGTTTCTATTGTTGATTGATTGTTATTCGATTCATATCTGATGTATGTAAGTTTGCAATTCATGAGTGGATCCGTCTTACGCTGATTTAGGGTTCAATTTGGGGTTTTAGCTGAAGTTAGGTCTTGTGATTGGTTAATTTAAGATTGTGATTTCAAATTGATGATTATATGTGATGGTCATTGGAATAATCAGTTTGAAGATGTGAATCTGTTTGATTAATATGGGTTTAATTCACTACATGTTAAACAGAGGAGCTGCTGCTTTATGTATTAATTTATTAATTAATGTTAATATAAAATTAGTATGCAACAAAGGAGCAATGTTTTAAAAGATTCTCAATATGCCAGATGAGTGTTGACTATCGAGCAAGGTTGTGGTAGTCACTAGTCGGGCGGTGGGGGTGGAATATCTCTGGAAACTGCTGATTTTGGTTGGAATCAGGCCAGAAAACGCCGACCAAGTCTGATTTATTCCGAGTTTGGTTGGCCGTTAGACTGATTAGACCAAAATTAATTAGTAGGGTGGGGACCAATTATTAATCGGGGATTAATAGGCGCCTAGTCGGGATTTTACAACCATGCTATTGAGTTTTGACCTTGTGCATGATCAATGAACCTTTCTTGTTAAATATATCTTTTTGTTGTAACGGTTGAAATTTGATAATTCTTTAGCGCGATAATTAATTTTGTTTTGTTTTTTTCTTGGTGGTTGCAGTTGCCGGTACTTCTTCTCGCCCACGCACGTTCAAAAAGGTAAATATGGAGGTTAATTTGTGACGGTTAGTAAATTCTTTCTTTTTTCATTTTTATTTCTTTTATATCCACTTTGGTGTTTTAAGGAAGCCACAAGTATTGAATATGTTTTGCTTGAACTGGGTTTGGGCAAAACATGCCAGCTTTTCTCTGAACCACTTGAGGACTCCATGTATTAAATATCATCACAAAAGCTATTTTAGAAAAGTAATGATCTAATTTTCACAAACAAAGGGATTTATGATATTATACGCATTTGAGTAGTTTCAACAACTTTCAAGTTTCAATCAATTCACTTGTTACTTTTTCTTACCTGTTTGTTTTGCTATTGGTTTAAGTAAGCATATAATTATAATATCACCGGATGCTCATGAAAAACGAGGAAGCGCAAATGCATTTAAATCACGTGTTTAATTTTATGTTGCAGTGAAGAAATTGCGAAACAGAGGGCTCATGAAAGGTATATGAAGTTGCAAGAACAGGGTAAAACAGAACAAGCAAGAAAGGATTTGGGTGAGCATTCTGATATTTATTTGAAATTATATAATTGTTGTGCAAAATATGCACATGAAATTCATATAGCATTTATATATGTATATTTTTTTGGAAAAAAACTTGATAATTTTACTAATTTCTAATGCTACTATGGCCAATATATATATATATATATATATATATATATATATATATAAATTCCAGTAAATGTGACTTATAATTTAGCTCTTTTATTGAGTTTTTATTTCATCTATATATATTCAAATGGTGACTTTGATTCGTGTATTGTATTTGCCAGAGCGTTTGGCTCTTATCCGACAACAAAGAGCAGAAGCTGCTAAGAAGCGAGAAGAAGAGAAGGCTGGTAATGTTCAAAGTTCTTTTTGTTTTTTAAAAGCTGGGTTTGGTAACGGGTCAACGATGGTTTCCATCAAAACGGTTTTTTTAGTCTTGTTCATGATTTGGTTAGGTTAACAACTTGACACAAAACACTATTTTAGAAGTTATAAATAGCAACTATGTTAAATAAAAACTATATTGTACACTGGTATACTTTTCAGATAGTATGAATGTATGATTTTGGTTAATGATGCTACCTATTTGGAACTAGATAGAAGTATAAAACATACTTTTTTGTACATAAAAAGTTGAACAAACTAAAGTGCTAACATTTATATTACTTAGTAAAGCAATCTTTCGCGCTAGGCGCTCACTGATTATATAACCCCATTTTGTGTTTTCAGCCAAAGACCAAAAGAAGGCGGAAGCAAAGAAATGAGGCTGTTTGGCAACTGATGAATGATGGTTGGAAACCGGTAGTTTTTTATATTATGTGTAACGTTTAGTTGGTTTTATGTTGGAGATTTATACATGCCTATTGTTGGGGTATCTATGTTTTTATCATTTAAATTATCTTAAAAGCAACTTTGCATAAATCATTGATTTGTTTTGGTCTCTTGTTAACTCTGGTTATTTTTTGCCAAAATTTTCTCAAGTTTTAATGTTCTTTTTCTGTATGTTTTAATAAATGAAAACATCTTACATATTTATAAATGTACAAACATATATTATTCAACCTTGAACATTAGCTAGAGCAACACCCTGCATTATTTTTATTGACAGTAGGTACATCATCTTTCCCTCCAACATCAATTGTTTTGCCTTTTGATGGTATCGTAGAATCATTACTGACGTCGAGCGCCCGTTTGCTCACGACATGATAAATCCGAGTCAACACTTCGGTGAAAGCGTTCTCAACGTTTATCGATTCGAGTGCTGATGTTTCCATGAAAAAGTTGTTCTCTTTCTGCGCAAATATCTTTGCATCTTCTGTTTGAATGGCCCGTAGGTGTCGAAGGTCCGCTTTGTTCTCCACGAGCATGATCACAATGTTGTGATCTGTGTGGTCCCGAAGCTCTTTAAGCCATCTTTCAACGTTTTCAAATGTTACGTGCCTTGTGATGTATGGTTGAAGTATGTTTTGTATGTGAATTGGTTTTAACTATGGTTGATGTTTTTTGCTTAAAAACTATGTTTTGTATGTGAATTGGTTTGATCAATGCATATTTTGGTTGGAATTTATGCATCTTTTTATATGTTTTTTATTTTTTAATAAATATTTGTTATGAAAAAAATACTTGTGCTAATGATAAAGTTGATATAATTCTCTGTTTATTTTCTATGTACCAAACAAGAGAAATGATTCTCAGCTATATTTCTCTACTGAAATCTCAGTACAGAGAATGGAATTGTAGAGAATAAAATATCTTAAGGTTCAATTGCATTTCTCTACACAAGCCTCTTAGACAAAATATCTTAAGGTTCAATCCGAGACGAAGAGTAGTTTGTGTTTAATTTGGTATAACTTAAATTCAGCCGTGGAGGCTAACATTCCCCTTCTGAAAAAAAAAAAAAAAAAAAACTTTTTATGTCCTCTTCAATTCATTAGTCTTGATGAAAGAAGGACTTATTCAGAGCTCAAACTGACACTTCTAGTAAGTACGTGATTCACCCTCTAAAAAATTTGGCCCAATACATTCAATATATTAAAAAATGGGTTAATTTGGGGGCCTGATCATTTTAGGCCCTAGATTGTTGCCTATGTTTTTTAGTAGTCAAATAGAAACAGAAACAATCTCAAAGCATATATTTAACTATACAGAAACATGCAACAACGAATAATGAGTATAACTTCGATAAGGCTGTAGCATAATAAGGTATCAATATATGAACTAAAGAAAAAGAAAATAAAGAATAATAAATTAGAGGCTCTAAAGATTAACATACCATATGCCATACGTACCCCAAAATTTAATTCAAGCGCTTAAAAAAATTTCATTTATTTAGTGACACATTTTAATGATATGTAACTTTTGTGTACATAATTTAGGTTTTTAATGGCATTATGCATATGTCATCTTCGCTTATAACACATGTTTGTAACTTAGTTTTAATGCCACTAATTTATGTTTTAGTAGCACTTAGCATATAACACTAAAAATCTAGTGTCACTCGTATTTAATGACATTTAGCTTTTATGCTGTTAATTTCGGTTTTTAATGACACTTTGAACATGCCATCTTGAGATAGAGTTTTAATATGTGGAGCAAGGTTAAAATAAGAAATGTATTTTTCCTAAAATGTGTAGGAAGTGATATGAACCATTAGATACACAAGAGTAGGATCGTAAACAATGATATTTTTAATTATAGCATTTAATTATGAAATTAATTCTCATCCATATTTTTCCATTTATTACGGCCATGATCATTTTTATGATTTGAACCAATCATACAATTATACAATATCTTCTTCAAAATTCATTTTTTCTAAAATCACAATAAAATTAAAACAATACATTCTTTAACACAATAAAAAAGTTTGAATGCTCCGTGTGTTATGTATTCTACAAACAAGTACAAAAGCAATAACAAACATTACTTTATAGATGATTTTTACATAAACACACTAACTTTACAATTGTAACCTCTAAACATAATTACTTTCTTGACATGTTTCCCACATCTATCATTCTTCAAACTCGTGTTACATGCTCTGGCTTTTTCTCACTACAAAAAGAATAAAAAAAAAAACACATAATTTGGCTACCTAACAAACCCTACTTCACACTAAAACACATGAACACACCACTAAGATTATAAAATTCCATCACCAGGGGAGTAAATACCATAAACACAATACCATCACAAACCCACCAACCACTAACATAAACACACCACCACACACTTAAAAAACATTTCTTGGTGTGTTTCTGTAACGATAACGAACATCATCAAAATCTCCTTAAAACACAACAACGAAACCTTAGAAATTGGGGGGAATAAAATAAATCGATTTACTAATTCAAATTAAATAACACACCTTTTTGTTTCTTCAACAGAATATTGAATTCATAACTCGGTGATCACTTCTCCATCCAGATACGACACACCGATGTTTTCCGTCGACAACCAAACCGTCGACATACGGCGGTGTGTTTCTAAACACAATTAAAAAGATGACACATCTTGTTTCTTCATCAAAACAGAAAGCGCGTTCGAAGGGGACTTCTTCTTCATTATCGTTCACTGCAAATCGGAATTACAAAAACATCAGACAGCCGGCCAGAAACTTGTCGGACTTCAATTCCGTTAGATTTACTCTTCATTGGCGCTAAAAAAACACAACGCCGGTTACCAAACACCATACATAATAACACACACAAACCAATTTAAAGAAATACACATCCATCGTTGCTCACCTTTGTCGTTTTATTGTTTTTTATGTCGACAAATATCAACCGTGAAGAATAAAAACCAATTAAATACTAGAAACAACTCTAAAGACAAAGTTGGAGTAAGGAGATAATGATGGCATATATATTTAGGAGTTTCTTAATATATTTAGTCCACTACTATGACTAAAATACCCTTTGACACACTCTTTTTGACCTTTAAACTAAAACACTCCCCCAATTATTCCATCATTTTATCCTAACCATTGATTGACAAGATCCAACCATCCAGATTTCTTCTTACACTTTTTAGACACTCGCATCTTTTTAGAATAACTCCTCCCTTAATATGTGTACTTTTATGATCTAAATAAAGGATTAATAAATAGATAATATACATATATATGGTTTCGATCAAATACAAATGAAATTAACGTGCTACACGGGAGAATCAAGTAGAGTAATTATATATACAAGTAGAGTAATTAAATAATTACATTATAGAGTAATTACATAATTACTCAATTTATATATATATAATTACTCTACTTGATTCTCACGTTTAGCACGTTAATTTCATTTGTACGTTAACATTCCCCTACATACATATATATATATATATATATATATATATATATATATATATATATATATATATAAATTATATGTGTCACTCTATGTTTGTTTTCAAGCCACCAAATTGCTTGATTTATGATTTGAGGCTTCTCATTCGTATGACTTAAATTCGCGGGTATGGGTCTTGTAGGTCCTATATAATGGATCTCAACACTCTACTCGGATCAAGCTGTGTTTTTAGTTAGCGGAAATCACTAACAACACTCGGATCTCGAATATTCGTTTTGTAATAACAAAAAGAAGGAAAAAGATGAAACTTTGTAGAGAGAGAAAGTGAAAAGTGAGATGCTAATTTATAGGGTCTCCATTTCTCCTAAGTTTTCATTTCATGGCCCCAAGTGGGCTTACCAATGGGCTTTTACCGTACAAAATAAACGTACTAAACACGTAATAGACCCACTATAAGCAAACTCAAAGACATATACAATCCTAATAATAATATAAAATATTAGCCATACAATCCCCCTCTAGGATTGAGTATGCCGAGATACCTTCATTAAGTTATTTGTTTCGTCTTTATTTATTGAAATTTAGGACTTGTCTTAATCTAAGAGCTTGAACGACATTGGATGTTGGATAATTCTTTATTTTTCATTCTTGTAGATTTGAATTTCAATCTTGTTTTCTAGGAATGACCGGTATCAGCAAATTTTGGAAACATTAGATGCGCGAGGCTTGATATCTATTTTTCTTTTGTTGACTTTCTTGAGCCGACTGTTTTCTTTTCTTTAACTTTCGACTGATCTTTAGACATGATTAGTTCATTTTTAGGTTCGATCACCAACTTTCACGTTCTCATTTTCTTTTAAGCGCTTCAGCATCTGCAACTTCAGTTTTTGAAGCCTAGCAGACTTGATCTTGATCTACTTATCTATGTACAATTGCATGATAACATTCGTTCACAGACCCGAAGATCAAAGAAGATGTGCCTTTTTCAAAACATGCCCATGGTTTGAAGTAGTTGTAGAATAAGTCTAAAATTTTAAAATATTTTCTTTTTTACTTTGACTTTTTATAAAATACCAATTAAAGTCCCTCAACATATAAATGATTTGTTTAAGTACCGGGTTTCCAACAAACTTTGATATAACGACCCTGACAACAAACACACGATTTTGAATAGAACAATGGCTTGATAAAATGTGTATGAAAACAGTAAAAACTTTAAATCGTTTTGGTATTTTTATATATTTTAATATTACAAAAGTATATACATAATATTTTGTATTTTACTATAAAGAAAAATCCAAATATAAACATTAGCCATAAATATTTTTATAAGAAAGAACGTAACATGAGATCATATTGACTAATAACGCCCTAAGCAACACTTCAATTCAACATTATTATTCTTATAACCCAAGGTCGATTGCAGATATAACTTGTCCACTTTAAACCCATACAAGTATTTCGGTAGCTTTGTGATATGTTAATTACGTATGGATTAGGCACATAACATATGTGGTCCCCACTCAATAGGAAGGCTACATTCTCCATCAAACATCTGGCTTAATTTGCTTGCACATATCACCTCAACTTAACTTAAACGTGTCTTATCTGATCACAACACACTTATTGTCACGCATTTGTGCTCTTTTTTGTTGCATCTAGAAATTTAAAAATAATGCAGAAGTTCATGGTCATAACAATCAAGTCGGATAATTCCATATTATCGCGCAGAGAAAATCCAAGGATTGAACAAAAAGAAATATAATAAACAAAGCAGAAAACACAAATCTTAACAATCAAGTTGGATAATTCCATATTATCGCGTAGAAAAAGTCCAAGATTTGTATTAAAATAATAAAAAAAATTAGTTGAAATATCTTTTTAAAATCCCAATACTTCTTTTTCAGAATTATAGTGTAGACACAAAAAAAAATTAAGATAATATATGGGTATGACATGCTATTAACGTTTATATTTTTTAAAAAGTCCTAATACTTGGGTATGACATGTTATTAACATTTCTATTTTCATAGGTAAGACTTTAATTTGAAACGTGCAACCCCCGCATGATTGTTGTAACCACCAGTACTAGTATATGATTTAGTTTATATCTCACTAGTACTTACTCATTTTTGAACCTATCTGCACATCAATCAATGATCTTCTACCTGTTTAATATACTATATCCATGTGCTAGGTGCATTAGGTCAATATACTATCATTTACCAAGCGTCGGTTTAATTTCTAAAAATTTTATAATCTTACTTACTCCCTCTAAATGGGAGAACCTTATTTTTGAGATACTTTTCAACAAATTTTAAATCTTTTTGGTGAGTTTTACTAACTCATTTTCTCCATCTAAACATAAGAAATTTCTTTTTGAAACGTTTTCTAATTTTCTTTAAAACAAAGTTAAAATATTTTTGGCGAGTTGTAGAAACTCATTCCTCTCTCTAGTATTGTGACATAAATGAAAGTATTTACAATTTTACATACAGAAGATATAATCGGTTGTTTTAATGAAAATTGATCATGCATGCCGAGCAATTTGACCAGAAATTCAAATCGAACATGATCGATGGCTTTAGTGAAATGGTGAGCAAATATGTTGTCAGATGGACTATCTTAAGTATTCATTATCATATTGTATAACAGAGTTGAAGATATTCAAACTAGAATCCAGCAGCTGCTAATGCTGGATCCATCACTTGAGAGAACTAGTTAGACTAGGTGAGTTTGAGAAACGCTTGACAAGTTTTGTTTGAGACATTTAAATAAGTTTGTCCTCCCTTGTCGATTACGGAAGACTCGAATTCGCCATCGAATGATTTAACGTCAAATAGCAAGGTTTCGTCTCCCATCATATGTCGGGTGCAACCACTATCTATGTACAAAATACTATTGATAATCCTTCTTGATTGACCCAGCATGCACTAAGCGTTTAGTTAGACATGGGCTCCCAAGACATTTTTGTCCGAGAAGGTTGACTGTAAACTAACCAAACTTGATTTTATTTCTTGAAAAACATTTATTTCTTGGTGAAGCCTCACTTGATAAAGTATTGTCATTAGGAATCCAAGCAAAAACTTGTTCCTTATTTTTGTCTCTTTAGGAATTTTCTTTTCTTGATTTTAAATTTGTTTTTGGTGAATCCTCAGACTTTAGAATCTTAGGATCTTTTTTGATTTTATTCTTATTAGTTTTCCAAAAAGGTTTATTTTTGCGTTTTACTTTGTTAACTTTGGATCTCACATCAATTTCACTTGTTTCACTATCAGTTTGATCAGTCCTTGACCCCGAGTAGCTAGTAGTTGATCCAAACTGACTAAGTTTCTTTTGAATGCCCCTTTGTTGCCTAAACTAGTGGTTTCAAGGTGAGATGAATTTCCACATACAAAGCTGCATATTCTATTTTAAACACCATAATACTCATTAGAACTATAAGATTGTTGATAGTGCCGATTAGGTGATCTATGGAAGAATGGATCATTACTCTGTTTGCTACATAATTTTTTACCACGATCATCAAAAGCATTTGTTTTCTATGACCATAGTAGCTGTTATCAGTAGAGTTGTAAGATTGAGGATTTCTTATGTGATAAGTTGTGTGAGAAAATATTATTTTGCAAGGTGGAACATATTTACTAGAAGTACTAGCTTGATTAACATTCTCAAATGCTTTGTTTTTAGATGTATTATCCTCATTCTCATAACTTGATGATGAGCAAATTAGCATGTTCATATCAACATTCTCATTCAAATTTACATAATTTTTGGCACACGAATCATCAATCAAATTAATACAATCAACATTAAAAATAACATCTATATTTTCATCCAAAATATCATGAGCAATGCCAACATTAACATTTTCACAATCAACACAATATCCGAAGATTAGTTTAATGTATTTTGCATGGAAATAGAGTTATTATCATTATAGACAAAGTTGACAAATGATTGTTTTGAAATCATATCACACTCAAAAAGTGATACTAAAACGTTATTCTTTTCACAACTCATCTCGTCTGCCAATGACGCCTTATATGCTAAACCGCCCGCTGAACAAGATAAATTGCCAATAATACTCAATGGTTCACTAATTGGATCAACGGTCTTAGATCCTCTAGGGACGAATATCTTAGGCTTTGGTAGATGATCAATTCCATTAACCATTTCGTCTTCTGGAGGAGTGTTGAAACTGAAGTGAGGTAGGGGAGTATGATATTATTAAACGGTGGTGGAACAACATTATACTCATATCCAAGACCCTTCTTTTGTTTGACCCCCAATTGTGAATCAGTTATACCATTCAACTTATCAGAGGCCATTTTAAACTTATCTACAGTTATCTTTCTTTTAGAAAGCTCCAACTCGAGTTCTTTAATTCTAACATTTATACTAGTTACTCGTTTTTTATGAGATTCACATTGTAAATTTGCTTCAAATAACTTTAGATGTAAGTTTGTCATGTGATCAGGATGAGTATTAATTCTATTAGTAAATATATTTTCAGCTTTCTTATACTCTTGATTTTGGTATCTATGGCGAACAAGTTCCTAGACATTCTAGCATTATGGGCACTATAGTTTTCTACTTTGTTAATATATATCGATTATCTTACTTTTATTTTCGTTACCATTTGATCTCACGCTTGAATAATGGACATTAATTTTTTATTTTTTTATTATAAAAATAATGCGATTTTTTTTGTGAGTACTGTTTACTGTGAGCCACTGTTCACCATGCGATTATTGTTCACAATGCGATTACTGTTCACAATGCGATTACTATTCACTTTGCGAATCATTGTTAATGCGATCGTGATAATGTTCCATGGGGGTACTGTTCACGCGGGGGGGGGGGGGGTTACTATTCACTGGCACTGTTCACGGACATGTTCACCGACACTGTTCATTGTACTGTTCACACAACACTATTCACTCAAGAACACAAAATTTATATATAAACAAAATCGAGCAGATCTAAGGTATGAAATTCTAAAAAAAAAATAGCGATGAAAACAAATCCATGCTAAAATCAAACAAAAACTTGGTCAAAATAAGAAGTGGAAGACCTGAAAACCACAAAAAGTTGAGCCGAAGCTCTGATACCGGTCATATATAATGGATATCACGAATTTACTTGGATCAATCCGTTTTGTTATTTAGCCAAAATCACTAATAACACTCGGATCTTAGTTTTGCAAAAACAAAAAGAAAGAAAAAGATGATGTTTTGTGGAGAGATAAACTGAAAAGTGAGATGTTAGGAAAAATGGGTGAAAATGACCCTTTTATAGGGTCCCCATTTCTCCTAGGTTTCAATTTCATGGTCCCAAGTGGGTTACCCAAGGGGCTTTTACCGTACAAAATAAACGTACTGTGTACATAATAAACTTACTGTAAGTAAACTAAAAGATATACACAATCCTAGTAATAATATAGAATACTAGGCTTACAGGTGTCACAAAATCTGGATGGGGAGATGAACCATTGTAGATTGGCAAGATTGGGGAGATGAACCACTGAGATGAACCGTGCACGGTTTTGTTGTCTCGAGTCTTTGTAACTTATCGGTTGTAATTTATTATTATTATAATGAAAAGGGTATATATGTTAAACCCACTAGTTCGTTATGTATCGGCTAATTTGTTAAGGAAGTTTAACGAATTAGCCTGTTCGTTATATGTAATGTCCATTCATTAAGGATGTTTAACGAATGGACTGAAATTCGTTATGTATGTTCCCATTCATCATGGAATGTTGACGAATGGGGGTTTAACGAATCAGCTGATTCGTTATTCTTTCCTTATCTATTATGCAAGTTAACGAACTGAAGCCAATTCGTTACGGGATGTGTAACGAATTGGTCTCCATCGTCTATTTAAGGGTTGTGCAAGCCCTCATAATTTAAGTTTTGAGTTTATTATTATCGAACCTTTGTCCCTCTTTTGCTTAATTCTTCCTTAAAGTATTACTAATACACATATTACAATTAATATTATATAACATAGATAATTAAGAACACGTCATAAACTAGATCCTGAGGTATTTGATCTAATCCGATTATCAATATTGATTAGATCTGGACTATTAATATGTAATTACAAGTGGTATCAGAGCTATTGGACGTTAGATTCCTCTTAATTAAGTATTATTGATATAAATTTGTTGCTTATTGATTAAGCTTCTGGTTTGTTTACAATTTATTGAAATTTGGTTAGAATTTGGATTTAAATTTGACAATTATGGATTGATTTTGGTTCGGATTGTGCTTGGTAAGGTTTTATGAAAGGATTGTGGGAATTGGATTTTGAATTGAGGTTGATTGGATTGTTTTTTGGACTACATCTGTAAGTGTATGGAACAGGGGATCGTTTTGGTGAAAATTGGTAATCGATTGTGTGTTTAATGTATATGAGATAAGTGTGGTTATGCTCGCGGATTATTTATGAGTAGTTTGAGCTTTGATTTGGCTAATTTGGTGCCGATTTGAGGTTGTAATACACGATTATTGTTTGGGTGTTGATTGGTATTGAATCTTGAAAATTTCCAGATTTCTGGAAATTTGCTTGAAGGTTTGAATATTGCATTGATTCGTTATGAACAATTCGTTACACACGTGCCTTGATTCGTTATCAGTTTCCTAACTAATTCGTGCCACGTGGATAGTTTGTTACAACGGAATAACAAACTAGTTCTTTATTCACTGTAGTCACTTCGTTAATCTACAGTAACTGATTTGTGCTTATGGTAGCCCATTCGTGTTCACTACTTCGTTACTTTGTCATCACTGATTCGTTATCAGTTCGTCTATTGATTTTTTCAGTAATTCGTTACTTATTTGTCCTTGATTCGTCATCTTAATTAGTCAACGATTCGTCATTGAGTCGTTATACTGATTCGTCAGTGATTCGTTGGTGACATGTCTTTGATTCGTTACTAATTGATTAGATTTAATTCGTTATTGGTTCGTCACAATACTGCTCCTGATTCGTCATTCACATTTCACTTAGTTCGTTAAGTTACTATTCCAAATTCGTTATCCTTACCTCACTCAGTTCGTTAAGTTCATTGTTCCTGGTTCGTTACTCAAGTTTCAGTTTTAAACCTTAAGTTTGGATTTTTATTAAAAATAAAATTTTCATTTAAATTGGCTGGTTTTATGTGTTGGCATCTCAAATGTACTTATGCAACAAATGTTACACCTTGATGTGGAAATTGGATCTCATTCGAAATGTCCACAACTAATGAAATTCAGTGATTTTGCCAAATGGGAACCACGTTTTCGTGCACATCTTGGTTCTGTTCATCATGACTGTTCTCATTGTCTTGATGAAGTTTATACTGTTCCGGTGCTTGGTAGTGAAACAACGGGTTTTACCCCAAAGGCTTTTTCTCAATACTCACAAGAGGAAAAGAAAGTGTTAGAGATTGAGACCAAAGCTTACTCTACTCTGGTAATGGCATTACCCGATAACATATTTCATCATGTTGGAAATATTAAGATATGTGCTTCATTGTTCTAACATATTAAGATGGGAAGCAAGGGAAATACAGAAGAAAGCAAGAAAGTGATGTTGAAGTTTCAATTTTGAAACTTTATCTTATTAAAAGGTGAAACTGTTGAAGAGATGCTTACTCATTTTAACCATTTGATAGCTGAAATGTTCAAATTGAAGATGGAACCCACTGAATCTGACAAAATTGATACAGTGAAGAATGCTTTACCTAGTTCCTATTCAACATTTCTCACGGTCTTGAAAGAAAACAACTATTTCAAGAATGAAAATCTAACTACTTCAGAATTTATGCAAAAAGTGGAAGCTAGAGAATATGATTTGAAGTGTCAGAAGTCGTCAAAAGAAATTCAAGTTCCATCTTTTTATAGAGGATGTATGTCTTTAGCTCCGATCACTGCATTTCTCACTCAAAATGTAAATGTGGGTTCATCAAATTATAGTGATCCAAATGTATGCTTTATGGAATCTGGATACACTGATAAATCTGGTGGATCTTCTTCTACAAACAATTTCACTCCATCACCAAACTGTACATGAAAGAAGCTCAGCAGAACTTCTCGTTTCTGTTTGCTTTTATGACATCATATGAGAATCTGGTGGGTAGCAAGATTGCCATGAGTGAGTTAACTGATGAAGATTATGATCAAATAAATCCTGATGATTTGGAACTAATGGATCTTAAGTGAAACATGGCAATGATTGTGAGAAAAGTGAAGAAATTCATGCAAAGAATTGGTAAAGATCTACCAGCTTTGAACAAGAAAATTGGGTTGGATAAGCTGAAAGTCAAGTGCTTTAACTGTCAAGAATTTGGTCACTTTGCAAAAGAGTGTGATAAGCCAAAGAAAGAGTATAATGGACCGCGAAGTAATGAAAGAAGTACTATGAAAAAGGGTAATGATGCTGACAAATCTTCTAGCGGTAAACCTTCTGTTTTGGGATCACAAGCTTTGCTTTCTGCTACTGATGGAACTGATTGGACTCAAAGATTGTTGTGCAACGATAATCAAGCTAACTGGGCAATGTTTGAGATGAATGACAGATTTCAAGATGCAAGTGGGAATGAGCTGTCATCTAACAATGAAAATGAATTAGATTCTGATAATTCATGTCGCATGCAACCAACTTCTTTTGCTTGCATGGCAAAGATTGACGAGGTTAGTTCTTCTTCCTCTTCTTCTGTTAAATTATCTGCAACTGTGCCTTATGTTGAGTGTGACAGTATTAAGCCCATGTTAGAATCGTTAAAAGAGTAGAATGACATATTGATAAAAGAAATTGCTTCAATTAAGGATACATATAGACAAACATTAGAATCACAAATGATATCTAGGGAGAAAATAGAAGCATTGTCTGTTAGTAACCATGACTTGAAAGCTGAATTTTCTGTCAAAATGACAATTAAAGATCAAAATATCAAGAGATTTTGAAACATCGAACTAAGATTACCGAACTTGAAAATGAGGTTCTTGATTTGAAAAGAAAATTGGGAAAATTTAGAAATTTATCATTTTTGTTAAATGAAATTATTGAAGTGACTGGTAAGCAAATAGATTTCAAGAAAGGTGTAGGTTTTGTTGAAGTTCCACCACCATTTCATAATTATTATACTGCAAATCCTTTTGCGGGAAAAGAGGAAACTATTGTTAATGAACCTGTTGTTGAGACAAAACCTAAAGTGGTTAAAAATGACAAATTTGAATGCTCAATCTTCATCACAAAAACCTCATATTCAAAGCAACAAAGGGTTTGTTGAAAATATTGAGAATTTAATCATTGAGGATGTATTAGAACCCGAAGTTTCACACAAAAACCAGGACATTCCTTGTTCAAATCACATTTTATGTGAACCTCATGAATTTGAGGAGGCTATGTATGGTTCAAATGCATCTCTAGTGAAACCGGAAAACCAGTTAAGGTTAAAGCCAAGAAATCAGAAAAACCAAAGATTTCTGATGAGGACTTGATGCGATTCATCAATCCTGTTTATTCTAAACCATCTACTGGTCAGGTGTTTAAGTTGAAAGGGATTAGAAAAGTTTTCACTGAAAAAAAAATTCCGCTTAACCTAATCAAGCCTGAATTGATTGAAAGTGTCTTTCAAAATGAAACTTCCAAGATACAAGATCTTGAGCATAAGTTAATGAATTCCGATTTGTCAAATGTAACAGATCCTTTGATAAAAGCTAAACAATTGTTAAAATCTGCTAAAAACATGCAATTTGTTAAATCAAATGGAACTGACATGTTACAGAGCCTTTCAAACTGTTCGCATCTTTTTCTACATGAAAAGGAAATCTGTGACATTTGATGATTTGGACAAAGGTCCAATTGCTGGTGTTTTTCATCAACCTTTGGTTGCACAAGTTCCTGCTAAACCACAACGTGAGCGTGTTGACATGAGAACGTGTTTTCTTTATGCTGAACAAGGTCATGTAGTCAGGAATTGTGGACTGAATAAATCACAAAATCTTCATGCATTTATCAAGGAACAATCTAAACCCGTTCCTGTGATTAAGGAGATTTTGAAAAGACCTATGTCTTTTGATGATGAAACTCATATCATGTTTTCTGATGTGAATCCTCGAAAGGTGGTTCATGTTAATGAAAATTCAAGTAGTTTAAAGCCCAAATTCGTTCCAACGGAATCTATTTGCAAAAATGTTAATACAAATGTAGGTCAAGCTGCATACTTAAGACGAAATTCTAAACGACCCGTGACTTATTCACAAGCGGCTAAACCATATTTGAATTCACTAAACATTAAAACTTCAAGTGAAACTCAAGAGGTGCCCAAGACTGAGATCTGGGCTGCCATTTTGAACTGATCATTTTTCATTCATGTGCAGAGTTCATCCAAAGCTGTTTCTGGTGAAATATGGATAATGTATAATGGATGATCTCGTCATATTTCCGGCAACATTAACCTCTTAACAAATGTAAAGTAATAAAATAAAATAAAATAGGATTCGGGCTTGTGTTGGGCTAAGTAATATGGGTAATGAACTTGGGTTAGCAAAGAAGGAAGATGGACTATGGGCTTAAGCCCATGACCCACATATATAAGCCTTAATCCATTTAATCCTTCCATTTACACATATTTCATACACCACCCAAAACACACACTTAGCTCTCTCTCATCCTACTTCCTATCTCTAGCATAAATAGAAGAAGAAATCGAGCATCAACCCGAGGTAATGATAGTATGATATTGTAGAGATCCAAACCCGTTAGATTTTGTCACGAAACGATGAGCCGACACCGTTAAACCGTTGAAGTCATGAGATCCGGGGTGGAATCGGGTATGAACCGAACCTAAGATGAGCTTAGGGATCACCCTAGCTTAGATTTGGATCGAATGGGACAAAAACGGTGAAAACGGTGGTGCAACAGGCGAGATCTCACTTTTCCGGCGAGATCCCGTCATTCCGGCAATGGCGGCGCCGGAGAATGTGTGTACAAGGATGTCAGAATATTCTGACATCCTGACCTAATCCTAGTTCGTTAACGGTGACTTAACGAACTAGAAGGTAATTCGTTACTCCATTTAGTTAAGAGGAAATAACGAACCAGAAACAGTTCACTAAGTGATTCGTTAAGGAGAAAAGACGAACTAGGATAACGAATCAAACCATGCTAGCTGCTTCGTTAATCGTCCATTCGTCTTGTCAAGATAACGAATTGGACTGTGTTTTGATAACGAATTAGGCAGTGTTTTGGATAACGAATTAGGCTTATTTCGTTGTAGAAAACAAGTGGGCGAATTAAATGATAAATTAAAATCGTAATGGAAAATATGTTAAGACGGTTAATGGACCCTAGCCAGGGGCTCTGCCCCATGGACCCTGCTAGGGGTTGCCGCCCTTAGACCCCGCTACCAGGGGCGCTACCCCCGGACCCCCATTTGTTAGGGGTTATAAATAAACTAGAGGCACGTTATGGGTAGCGATAGATAATTGATACGTGTAATTGTTAAACAGTTAGTCGCGCCCAACTCAAGAAGGAACAACCATTAACGGAAGAAGTAACCGAGTTCAGGTGAGTTTCTAGCCCCATTTCCTTGTTATGTTTTCGGGGCTGTGTGCATACTCGATGTGAAGTGTGAATACACTTACCTTAAGTGGTAAGTGTATTCTATAATGATTGATGCGATAGTAAGTATTATGTTATGATGAATGTTTTGTCGTGGTGTGAATGATCTTCGGATATTGCACGTACCGCCAATGGGAATGTTCTCTAAGTGGTTATTAGTGTATGTCAATGTTATTATGTAACTTGGTTATTATGTAAATGATGTAATAATATAAAGTGTGTTGTAGACAAGCAGAGGTAGAGTGTGATAGAAGTGGCAAGGGTCTAGTAAGGGTGTTAGTGGCATGACGATAGTACGTGGTAGGGTAAGCCTATATGTGCATTCGTTATATAAAGTGGCATGACGTGAGTGCATGGTAGGGTAAGCCTATATGTGCCTCCGTTATTAAGTGGCATAACGTGAGTGCGTGGGAGGGCAAGCCTCTATGTGCTTCCGTAAAACAAGTGGCTAAGACGTAGGGGACAGTTAAGTGGTTAAGTGGTAAGGCGAACAGGTCAGACGGTGGACTATGTGTCTTCGGACACGTATGTGATTGCATGTAATGGTTGTATGGTAAGTTGTTTGATTAACAAGAACTCACTCAGCGTAGCTGACTTTTAGTATGCACGCAGGTAAACAGGTCTAAAGAGCTAGCACGAGGACGGCACATGGCATGGATTGAATGACTAGCATCTAATGATAAAAGAAATGATGTTATAACATGATGTTTTATGTTATGATCTAAAGACAACTTGTAATGTTTTGTAGAAAATGATTGAAATTTTATTTATTTCGCGAAAGTTTTAATAAACTCTGATTTGTAGAACTGTATTTATGAGTAAATATGACGTTAAAGTGAGACACCGGTAAGGGGGCCTTACATGGTGAAATTTGGATAATGGATAATGGATGATCTCGTCATATTACCGGAAACATTAACCTCTTAAAAAATGTCAAGAATATACAAGGAGGGTATGTAGCGTTTGCGGGTAATTCGGGTGGATTGATCACAAAAGAAGGAGATGTGTAAAATGGGAGTATCACATTTGAGAAAGCTAATTATTGTGACAAAGTTGATCATAATTTGTTGAGTGTGTCACAAATTTGTGATAAGAAATATACAACCGTATTTAATGATAAGGAGTGCATAATACTGAAACCAGGATACGTCATTCCTGAAGATATGGTAGTTATGCGATCTCCTCGATCAACGATATTAATGTGTTAAACATGACTTCTAAGATATCTACTTCTGTCGAAAAGTTTTTTGTTTCTAAGGCAACAGAAAAGGACACGATTTTGTGGGCACAGAAGGATGGGTCATATTCATGTTAGAAAAATGAACTATTTAACGACCAATGATCTGGTTGATGGTGTTTCCTTGAAACATTTTAAGTAAACTGACCACTCTGTTGCTTGTAAAAAGGGCAACCAGAAGAAATATTCGCACCCATCTAATTAATCAATACCATTGATACTCTACTGGAACGACTTCATATGGATTTGTTCGGTCCTGTGAATCGTGCGAGTATCGCTGGTGATTGGTACTGTCTAGTTGTCACTGATGACTATTCAAGATATTCTTGGGTTTTATTTATGAGTTCAAAAGATCAAACACCTATTCTGGTTCAAAATTTAATCACGAAGATTGACTCACTGTATAAACTGAAAGTGAGACGTCTTCTTAAGTGATAATGGTACGGAGTTTAAGAACAATGTATTGGATTTCTTTTGTATTTAGAAAGGAATTCATCGAGAATACAGTGCTCCTTATGTACCTCAACAGAATGGTGTGGCAGAAAGAAAAAAAGAATAGAACATTGATTAAAGCGGCTCGAACAATGCTTGCAGATTCTAAGCTTCCTGTTCAATTCTGGAACGAGGCTGTGAATATTGCTTGCTACACGCTTAATCGTGTTTTGACTATGAAGAAGCTTCAAAAGACAAGCTATGAACTTTTGAACAAGCGAAAGCCTAATTAAAAGTATTTGGAACCATTCGGGTGTTCTTGTGCTACGTTGAAGAATGATGCGGGTAAATTTAAGGAAAACACAATTGAAGGTTATTTCTTAGGTTATGCATCACCTAAGAAATGTGTGTTTAACTTTACTTCGGGGTGTGTTGAGGAGTGGTACCATGTTGATTGTCAAAAAATATACCACACCTCCCCAAGGTAAAGGACCTGATAGGATGTTCGATTATGAGAGTCTATTTAACCCATTCACTCAAATAGTCGATCAACCAAATGAAGACTTGGTGCGTGCTTATTTTGAAGATCAATTCTTACCACCAAGATCTTCTGTTCCTAATTATCATGATGTATCACAAGATGATCTTCCTTATGTTTCTGATTTGATTTCTATCTCATCTGATGATAGTCATTTTGTTGATTCTTCCTCGGCTCCATTTCCTGATACACATGAGATTGGTGAAACATCTCATGATGCTGAGGAGAATTTAACTAATTTATCTGACAATGTTGTTGTGCATAAGAATCCAATTCTTCGGATTCATTCGTAACATGTAACGATTCCGGCAAATTCAGGTATACCCTAGCCGGTATATACTATTTATGTGTTATTTAATAATGAATATATGAATTATGATGTGTTGATACGAGTATGTATGATTCACAGTACGGATTATACTCGATTATACAGTTAATCGTATTGACAATACGATTGACCGATTAACGGTTATTGAAGCCCGAACGAATCGAGGATTACGTTATAGACGAGATATATAATATTTAGTGATGTTTACGAAAAGTTAAAGCTTCGGGATAAGTGAATTAAAGCACAGAAAAAGAATTTCGATTTAATGGTACGTTGGTACGTTAAACAAAACTTTTAATACCAAACCAAGCAAGAGATAATCGATCAAGCCGAAAAAGATGCGCAATTATTAATACTATGATGTTTTAAGTTAATAAATGTCATGGTTTAAGTTTTTAAAGTTTTTAAATCGGTGTTATATAAATTTCATTTTTAAGCCGAAAAACGACCGTTTTAGCCTCGTTTTAAGCCGAATTAAACGTTTAACCGAAAAACGAACTGAACCAGATTATCCAAAACATTAACCAGATTACGGAAATCTGAATGAATGGCTAGAAATGGAGAGGTGGGTCCCACCCCACCTCACCATGTGGACCGATCGGATAAGGAGGGGGGGGGGGGGATAACCCCTTTCCCTTATTTTTTTTCTAACAAACAATTCAACAATCTTCATTCTCTCTCAACTTCATGACCTAAAACCGAGATTTTGTAGCAAGAAAACAAGGTAAAGATCGAGATATTTAAGTGTTCATCTTCGTTTCTTGAGTTTAATTGCAAGAAAATGAGGTTTCAAAGATGAAAACCGATTCTTGCATGATCAAGTGATGTATACGGCTTATACAAGGGATCTTGGTCCAAGAAAGGAGTTAAACGAACCAAAAACGAATTTTTACGGTTAAATCTTTGTTTTTAAACCATAACCGAAACCATGAAAGAAATGGCTTGATTGTGAGTGTAACTTGCTTGGTGTGGTGTTATTGTGCTTGTAGGTGTTGTATCTAGTTGTTAGCAAAGGCTAGAAAGCGAGATCCTTGCGATTTGAAGCTAGAAACACAAGGTAGTTCGGTTTTTGTACGATGTTTGTGATTTGGACAGATTGTGGTATATTTAGAGTTAGGTTACAAAATTTCACAGAGATGATCTATACATGGAAATATGAGATCTGTGAAATTTTGGTAATTTTTGGACAAAGGATGAATATTTGGTGAATTTAATGCTCGGTTTTGGCCAAAAATGGTGAAAAATAGTTAAATATCATGAACAATTCTGGAAAATTCCAGATAAGCTTTTTATAATATGTGAAAGTCACACACAAAATTTTTGGTCCGTTGGAGAAGTCTAAGTAGGCTTTTCGGTTAAACGAGTTCTAGGGTTTTCTAGCTCGGTTTTAGTGAAAATGGCATGTAAAAAGAGATTTTGGTTCTGGAAAAATTACAGGGGACTATGGGGATGGCAGGGGTCATCCAGGAAAAATTTGGGATTTTTCTAAGATCGTTTGGTATTTACGACATATTTATTGTTTAAATGGTGTTTAAAAATAGATAAATAAATTTTAAATATAAAAATTAATTCTGGAAATATTTTTATAAAATTCCCCACTGTCAAAAAGTGATTTGTGAAAAATTTCAAGATCCGAGATTAAACGGATAATTATTTGTGCTAAAAAGAAGATAAAAACAAACTTTTAAAGCTTAAAACGCGGTAAACCGGTAATGTTCGCCTAAGCGAGCTGACTGGTGTATAAAAACCCTAAAAATGAAATATTTTCATATAATTGAGTTAAACAAGTAAAAATGAATCATCCAAAAATAATTCGGATGATTTGAGTAATTTTTATCCGATTTAACAGTTTCCGGTACACTACAGACGGAAACGGGTCCCGCGGCCAAACGGGGCGTCTAAACCGAGCTCTAATTTCACATCTTTAATTAAATTATCAGTCAACCACTATTTTCGGGTCGTGTGTGACCAAACTCATTTTTGAAACGTAAAAACGGATAACCGTGCTAGGCACGCAAAATGGGAAAAACGACTAATAGTAATTTTAACTAGTGAACTCTAAACGATATCACAATCTGAGTCCGGAGAAGTGTTTCTTGGTTAACTTTGCCTCCGGAACGGTTACAGTACTGGGTTAACAGTGTCCCCAGATGTACCGGTTAACACGGTTAAAGTTATATTAATAGTGATTGTATAGTAACGAACTTAGGGATCGTATTACAGATCCGGATTAATAGCTGGTGTACTGTGATACCTACTTGTTGCGATAAGGTGAGTTTCACGAGCCCCTTTTTCTGAATTGTTTTTAAATATTTTCCCGGGGCGGAAAGCATGTTACTATTGAAATGTTTAAGTACATACTGAACGCATGGATTTGCATGTACTTATAAATATTTGATTGTACGGGAATCGTACGAAATGGGTACAGTCCTGGGTTAACAGTGTCCCCAGATGTCCCTAGAAGTGTTTCTGGGTTAACATTGCCCCCGGAATGGGTACAGTCCTGGGTTAACAGTGTCCCCAGATGTCCCTAGAAGTGTTTCTGGGTTAACATTGCCCCCGGAATGGGTACTGTACTGGGTTAACAGTGTCCCCAGATGTCCCTAGAAGTGTTTCTGGGTTAACATTGCCCCCGGAACGGGTACAGTACTGGGTTAACAGATGTTTCACTTGTGGGCTCAGCATAATTACATCACTAATATATGATTATTATAATGATTTGTCACAGTTGTTTAAATTAGTGAAACTCACCAACTATTCGTAGTTGACCCGTTTTCTTTACATGCTTTCTAGGTACTCCCAAATTGGAATAAGTGCTACATGCTTGACGATGCGTGCTTTTTGTGGAAGCTTAATGATATTTTTTGTATTAAATATGTTAATGTATTGTTGGTAAAACTTATGTGTTAACGCCTAGATGGTAACTAAACTCGGAACAATGTAATATGATGTAAATTAATGTAGTGGTGTTTTCTTTACAAGCAATGCTGTTGATATCAGACGTGTCTGTTGCATCCCGTTTACGTTTCCGCTGCGGTTACGGGGTGTTACAGAACTTGGTATCAGAGCCATTGGTTATAAAGAATTAGGATGTCATTAAAAGATACCTAAAATATAACCAGTAGCTCAAGTATTATAGGATCTGAATATCAACTAATAATTTATAGTGACGAGATCTGGATGAACTTGGATGGACAAGTGAGTTATTATGGTCCGGAACATAATAACAGACTTGTCCGCACGAGGGAATTCAGGGGAAGTCACGGGGAACATTAATAGGTAAAATCGGCAACATTTGTGTAAGTATATGATAATATTTTTATGTGACAAAGTTGTATAAGTATGTGTATATTAATCATGATTTACATTATGAAAGAAACTATATGTTCGCTAACTTGTGTACAGGTAGGGATGTCGAGATCACGAAGCCTGTCAGTGGAGGAGGACCCGGAGGAGGTCAGTTCCGGGAACTCTAGGAGCTTACGCTTAGCATCCAGCACTGAGCCTAGTGAGACTAGCCGTAGGAGTGCTAGCTTGTCCTCCCCTACTAGGGTTGCCAGATACCCCACCCCACCCGCACCACAGGTCACCCCTACCCCTCCCAGACCTGGACCCCGCCTCACGGTGCGGATCAGTGTCCCCTATGTCCCACCTACCTCTACCCCACCCAGACCTACTTACCACAGGAGCGAGTCCTTCCGCCCCCAGCCTGAGCCTGTGCCTCCACCCATGTGGGGTACCCCCAGGCTGGAGAGGGATGAGCGTCCCTCCGCCGAGGCTGCATGGCTCCGAGTGCTCACCGAGCAGGTGGTTGAGCACACCATCGCCTTGACGGTAGGGATCCAGAGGAGGAGACACCTGGCGGACTGCGTACTGGACAGCCAGTACGCGATTGGCCAGCTGAGGAGGGAGGGCGCATACTCCCAGTGGATGATTGACCTGATGGAGACACGGATCCGGGGTTTTATGGCGGTGTTGGTGGTGATGGTGGCAGTGTTGGTGTGGTTGGTATACCACCATGTTTAGGTTATGTTAGGGTGGTAGTAGTCAGGGTCCGCTTTTTGATACTCTGTGTAAGCAGTTAGTGGCGATGCTAACATAGAGTGAATCTTGGGTAGTTATAGTTCAGCCACTAGCCCATAGGGGGTCTCTTTTTGGGAATATCATTGTAGATACTTTTGATGTATCATTCAAGCACTGACCCATAGCGGGTTATGTCGAAATGATGCCGATGTAAGACTGATGTATGAAAACTTAATATATGGGCTGATGTTTATGTAATGTGTACTGATGTTTATGTAATGTGTACTGATGTTTATGTAATATGTACTGATGTTTATTAATGAATGAAATATGTGTTGTGTATCGAGATTGGAATTTGTATTAATCATATTTATTTTCTTAATGTTGTTTAGAATGGCACCAAAACGGTCAGCTCAAATGTCAGAAGTGGATGTGGACCGTCTGATTGCTCGACAGCTAGAGGCGACGATACCGGATATAGTATCGTGCATCGCCGCCAGTATTAATAATACGACCAATCCAGCCCCTGCGAGCAATCAAACGACCACCAATAATGAGGGGGAACAAAATGTTAATCCTCCACCGAGCGGTAACCCGATTCCGAGTAATGACGCACCGCCTAGGGTGGTCGTTACAGACAGTAATGGCCCTATACCTAGTGTAGAAACGAACCGCACTGAGCCGACTCGTGCAACAAAGGGATGTTCAATCAAAGATTTTATGTTGTGCAAGCCCCTAGAATTTAGCGGGTCTGAGGGACCAAATGGGTTGGTTAAGTGGATTGAGAAAATAGAGTCTGTTGTGAACATCAGCAACTGCCCTGAGGATTACGTTGTTAAGTATGCTACCTGCACGTTCACGGACCATGCCTTGACATGGTGGAACACAATAGTGCAAACTCGCGGTCAGGCAGCGACAAACCGCATGACCTGGGCAGAGCTCAAGGCCCTTGTACTGGAGCATTTCTGCCCGAAAAACGAACTGCAGAAATTAGAAAACGAATTGTGGAACCTGGAGGTGCAGGGGGAGACCACTTGGGTTATACGAACCGATTTAATGAATTGTCGCGATTGGTGCCATGGTTGGTCACCCCAGAGTCAAAGAGGGTTGAGCGTTATATATGGGGACTAACTCCAGTAGTAAGGAGTATAGTCAACGCTGGGGGACACAAGACGTTTGAGGGTGCGGTGACGCAAGCTGGTATCGTCACATACGATTTCGTGAGGACTGGGTCACTGAAGGTGGCAGGAGAGTCTGCTGGGGGGAAAGCGGGGTACGTATGACCATAGGATCCAGGAGAAGCAGCAAAATAAACGTGCTAGGCCCGCTGCCCAGAACTACGCCATGACTAGTTCAGGCGGAAGGCAGGAATCGCAGAAAGGGACGTTCCCTAAGTGTGGGAAATGCGGTTACCAGCATGGTGGCGTGTGCAAGGAGGTAGTGTGCCACCGTGTGGCAGGGATGGGCACTACGCACCGAGATGTAGGACAAACCTGAACAATCTGAACCGACAACCGCAACCTATCCGTGCGCAGCCATTTAGGACCCAACCAGCCCGACAACAAAACCCCAAGGAAACCAAATGATGACCACCGGCCGTACTTGCTTTGAATGCGGCAGCACAGATCACTTCAAGAGATACTGTCCGAAACTGAACCAGGGAGGAATTGGGAGGCAAACCGTGGGTCAAGCATCGTCGTCCAATCCGGTGAGAGGCCGAGCATTCGTGATGGGGGCGAACGAAGCACGCCAGGACCCCAACCTAGTGACAGGTACATTCCTTGTCTCTGATCATTACGCTTTTGTATTATTTGATACAGGCGCCGATAGAAGTTTTGTCTCTGTTAAGTTCCTATCGATAGCAAACCTTCCGATTAGTGAAACCATAGAACCTTACACCGTAGAAGTCGCTAACGGTAAAACCATGATAGTTAATCAGATAGTTCGGAATTGCCCTTTTATTCTGAACGATCAATCCTTCCTGATTGACTTATTACCGGTAGAATTAGGTAGTTTTGACGTGATAGTGGGAATGGATTGGTTAGCACGTAACAAAGTGGAAATAAACTGTGAAAAGAAAATCGTCAAGATCCGGGTGTCGGATGACGAAGAGGTGTTAGTGCAAGGAGATAAGTCTGGCACAATGATACCATTTATATCCCACCTCAAGGTGTTAAAATATATACGCCAGGGATGCGTGGCGTATCTAGCGAGCTTGACAGCCACAGATTCTGAGGAGAAACGGGTGGATGATATCCCGGTGGTACGCGAATTTCCACAAGTTTTCCCAGAAGAACTTCCTGGATTACCGCCAACCCGACAGGTAGAATTCAGAATCGATTTAATACCTCAAGCTGGCCATGTTGCTAAAGCACCTTACCGACTTGCACCGTCCGAGATGCAAGAATTATCCAATCAGTTGCAAGAATTGATGGATAAAGGATTTATACGTCCTAGTCATTCCCCGTGGGGTGCACCTGTATTATTCGTGAAAAAGAAGGATGGGAGCCTTAAAATGTGCATTGATTACAGGAAGTTGAACAAGTTGACAATCAAAAATAGGTACCCTCTTCCCCGAATTGATGACCTGTTTGACCAACTGCAAGGTGCGAGCTATTTCTCAAAAATCGATCTTAGATCGTGATACCATCAGGTTAGAATTCAGGAAGAAGATATCCCAAAAACCGCGTTCCGGACTCGCTACGGCCATTACGAGTTCTTAGTTATGCCTTTTGGGCTAACAAATGCGTCGGCAGTGTTCATGGACCTCATGAATCGAGTCTGTAAACCCTATCTCGACAAATTCGTCATCTTGTTTATTGACGATATTCTGATTTACTCGAAAAGTAAAGAAGAACACGAGCAACACTTAAGAATAATTTTAGAGCTTCTGAATTAGGAGAAGTTGTACGCAAAATTCTCCAAGTGTAACTTCTGGTTACAAGAAGTGCAATTCCTCGGTCACGTTGTAAACCATCAAGGAATACACGTTGATCCGAGTAAGATTGAAGCAATTAAGAATTGGCAAGCGCCTAAAACGCCAAAGGAAATCCGCCAATTCTTAGGTTTAGCTGGATATTATCGTCGATTCATAGAGAACTTTTCCAGCATTGCCCAACCTTTAACTCTCCTGACTCAAAAGGATCGAAAGTATGATTGGGGAGAAGAGCAGGAGACGGCGTTTCAAACGTTAAAGCAAAAATTGTGCCAAGCGCCGATTTTAAGTCTCCTCGATGGAGACGATGGTTTTGTCGCGTATTGTGACGCATCGCGTAGAGGGTTAGGATGCGTGCTGATGCAGAATAATAAGGTTATAGCCTATGCTTCCCGACAGTTAAAAGTACACGAGAAAAATTATATTACTCACGACTTAGAACTGGGAGCGTTTATCTTCGCACTTAAAATCTGGAGACATTATCTCTACGGTACGAAGTGCACCATCTTCACCGATCATAAAAGTTTGCAGCACATATTCGATCAGAAAGAACTGAATATGAGGCAACGAAGATGGGTCGAGATGTTAAGCGATCATGACTGTGACATCCATTATCACCCCGGCAAGGCTAACGTTGTAGCCGATGCCTTGAGTAGGAAAGATCGGGTTAAGCCATTACGAGTGCGGGCGCTGGGGATGATAGTCCAGTCGAACCTTTCGGACCTGATTCGAGTCGCTCAACGTGAGGCGTTGAAAGAGGAACAATTGGAAAAGGAGGGACTTTACGGCAATGAGAAGAATTTCGAACAGCGCGTGGACGAAATTCTCTACTTCAAAAATCGGGCTTGGATCCCGACCCTCCATGACCTTCGTGAATTAATCATGGACGAAGCGCATAGATCGAAATATTCCATACATCCGGGATCGGATAAGATGTACAAGGATGTGAAGGAGTTCTACTGGTGGCCGGGTATGAAAAAGGATATCGCAACGTATGTCGGTAAATGTACGACTTGTGCGAGAGTTAAGGCGGAGCACCAGAAACCCTCGGGGATGTTACAACAACCGGAAATTCCCGAATGGAAGTGGGAGCAAATCACGATGGATTTTGTGACACATCTCCCTAAGACGTCCCGAGGACATGATGCAATTTGGGTAATTGTGGATCGATTAACCAAATCGGCACATTTTATTCCGATTAGAAATAATTATAACACTGAGAGACTTGCGCAGATTTATATAAATGAAATTGTGTCTCGTCATGGGATACCTATCTCAATCATCTCCGATCGGGATAGCCATTTCACCTCCAATCTTTGGCAAGCTGTGCAAGAAGCGCTGGGAACGCGCATTGATCTAAGCACAGCTTACCACCCTCAGACCGATGGTCAGTCTGAGAGGACCATCCAAAGCGGCTCGAACAATGCTTGCAGATTCTAAGCTTCCTGTTCAATTCTGGAACGAGGCTGTGAATACTGCTTGCTACACGCTTAATCGTGTTTTGACTATGAAGAAGCTTCAAAAGACAAGCTATGAACTTTTGAACAAGCGAAAGCCTAATTAAAAGTATTTGGAACCATTCGGGTGTCCTTGTGCTACGTTGAAGAAAGATGCGGGTAAATTTAAGGAAAACACAATTGAAGGTTATTTCTTAGGTTATGCATCACCTAAGAAATGTGTATTTAACTTTACTTCGGGGTGTGTTGAGGAGTGGTACCATGTTGATTGTCAAAAAATATACCACACCTCCCCAAGGTAAAGGACCTGATAGGATGTTCAATTATGAGAGTCTATTTAACCCATTCACTCAAATAGTCGATCAACCAAATGAAGACTTGGTGCGTGCTTATTTTGAAGATCAATTCTTACCTCCAAGATCTTCTGTTCCTAATTATCATGATGCATCACAAGATGATCTTCCTTATGTTTCTGATTTGATTTCTATCTCATCTGATGATAGTCATTTTGTTGATTCTTCCTCGGCTCCATTTCCTGATACACATGAGATTGGTGAAACATCTCATGATGCTGTGGAGAATTTAACTAATTTATCTGACAATGTTGTTGTGCATAAGAATCCAATTCTTCGGATTCATTCGTATCATGTAACGATTCCGGCAAATTCAGGTATACCCTAGCCGGTATATACTATTTATGTGTTATTTAATAATGAATATATGAATTATGATGTGTTGATACGAGTATGTATGATTCACAGTACGGATTATACTCGATTATACAGTTAATCATATTGAAAATACGATTGACCGATTAACGGTTATTGAAGCCCGAACGAATCGAGGATTACGTTATAGACGAGATATATAATATTTAGTGATGTTTACGAAGTGTTAAAGCTTCGGGATAAGTGAATTAAAGCACAGAAAAAGAATTTCAATTTAATGGTACGTTGGTACGTTAAACGAAACTTTTAATACCAAACCAAGCAAGAGACAATCGATCAAGCCGAAAAAGATGCCCAATTATTAATACTATGATGTTTTAAGTTAGTAAATGTCATGGTTTAAGTTTTTAAAGTTTTTAAATCGGTGTTATATAAATTTCATTTTAAGCCGAAAAACGACCGTTTTAGCCTCGTTTTAAGCCGAATTAAACGTTTAACCGAAAAACGAACAGAACCAGATTATCCAAAACATTATCCAGATTACGGAAATCTGAATGAATGGCTAGAAATGGAGAGGTGGGTCCCACCCCACCTCACCATGTGGACCGATCGGATAAGGAGGGGGGGATAACCCCTTTCCCTTATTTTTTTTCTAACTAACAATTCAACAATCTTCATTCTCTCTCAACTTCATGACCTAAAACCGAGATTTTGTAGCAAGAAAACAAGGTAAAGATCGAGATATTTAAGTGTTCATCTTCGTTTCTTGAGTTTAATTGCAAGAAAATGAGGTTTCAAAGATGAAAACCAATTCTTGCATGATCAAGTGATGTATACGGGTTATACAAGGGATCTTAGTCCAAGAAAGGAGTTAAACGAACCAAAAACGAATTTTTACGGTTAAATCTTTGTTTTTAAACCATAACTGAAACCATGAAAGAAATGGCTTGATTGTGAGTGTAACTTGCTTGGTGTGGTATTATTGTGCTTGTAGGTGTTGTATCTAGTTGTTAGTAAAGGCTAGAAAGCGAGATCCTTGCGATTTGAAGCTAGAAACACAAGGTAGTTCCGTTTTTGTACGATGTTTGTGATTTGGACAGATTGTGGTATATTTAGAGTTAGGTTATAAAATTTCATAGAGATGATCTACACATGGAAATATGATATCTGTGAAATTTTTGTAATTTTTGGGCAAAGGATGAATATTTGGTGAATTTAATGCTCGGTTTTGGCCAAAAATGGTGAAAAATAGTTAAATATCATGAAAAATTCTGGAAAATTCCAGATAAGCTTTTTATAACATGTGAACATCACACACAAAATATTTGGTCCGTTGGAGAAGTCTAAGTAGGCTTTTCGGTTAAACGAGTTCTAGGGTTTTCTAGCTCGATTTTAGTGAAAATGGCATGTAAAAAGAGATTTTGGTTTTGGAAAAATTACAGGGGACTATGGGGATGGCATGGGTCATCCAGGAAAAATTTGGGATTTTTCTAAGATCGTTTGGTATTTACGACATATTTAGTGTTTAAATGGTGTTTAAAAATAGATAAATAAATATTAAATATAAAAATTAATTCTGGAAATATTTTTATAAAATTCCCCACTGTCAAAAAGTGATTTGTGCAAAATTTCAAGATCCGAGATTAAACGGATAATTATTGTGCTAAAAAGAAGATAAAAACAAACTTTTAAAGCTTAAAACGCGTAAACCGGTAAAGTTCGCCTAAGCGAGCTGACTGGTGTATAAAAACCCTAAAAATGAACTATTTTCATATAATTGAGTTAAACAAGTAAAAATGAATCATCCGAAAATAATTCGGATGATTTGAGTAATTTTTATTCAATTTAACAATTTCCGATACACTAAAGACGGAAACGGGTCTCGCGGCCAAACGGGGCGTCTAAACCGAGCTCTAATTTCACATCTTTAATTAAATTATCAGTCAACCACTATTTTCGGGTCGTGTGTGACCAAACTCATTTTTGAAACGTAAAAACGGATAACCGTGCTAGGCACGCAAAACGGGAAAAACAACTAATAGTAATTTTAACTAGTGAACTCTAAACGATATCACAATCTGAGTCCGGAGAAGTGTTTCTGGGTTAACTTTGCCCCCGGAACGGTTACAGTACTGGGTTAACAGTGTCCCCAGATGTACCGGTTAACACGGTTAAAGTTATATTAATAGTGATTGTATAGTAACGAACTTAGGGATCGTATTACAGATCCGGATTAATAGCTGGTGTACTGTGATACCTACTTGTTGCGATAAGGTGAGTTTCACGAGCCCCTTTTTCTGAATTGTTTTTAAATATTTTCCCGGGGCGGAAAGCATGTTACTATTGAAATGTTTAAGTACATACTGAACGCATGGATTTGCGTGTACTTATAAATATTTGATTGTACGGGAATCGTACGGAAAGGGTACAGTCCTGGGTTAACAGTGTCCCCAGATGTCCCTAGAAGTGTTTCTGGGTTAACATTGCCCCCGGAATGGATACTGTACTGGGTTAACAGTGTCCCCAGATGTCCCAAGAAGTGTTTCTGGGTTAACATTGCCCCCGGAATGGGTACTGTACTGGGTTAACAATGTCCCCAGATGTCCCTAGAAGTGTTTCTGGGTTAACATTGCCCCCGGAACGGGTACAGTACTGGGTTAACAGAGGTTTCACTTGTGGGCTCAGCATAATTACATCACTAATATATGATTATTATAATGATTTGTCACAGTTGTTTAAATTAGTGAAACTCACCAACTATTCGTAGTTGACCCGTTTTCTTTACATGCTTTCTAGGTAATCCCAAATTGGAATAAGTGCTACATGCTTGACGATGCGTGCTTTTTGTGGAAGCTTAATGATCTTTTTTGTATTAAATATGTTAATGTATTGTTGGTAAAACTTATGTGTTAACGTCTAGATGGTAACTAAACTCGGAACAATGTAATATGATGTAAATTAATGTAGTGGTGTTTTCTTTACAAGCAATGCTGTTGATATCAGACGTGTCTGTTGCATCCCGTTTACGTTTCCGCTGCGGTTACGAGGTGTTACAGAACTTGGTATCAGAGCCATTGGTTATAAAGAATTAGGATGTCTTTAAAAGGTACCTAAAATATAACCAGTAGCTCAAGTATTATAGGATCTGAATATCAACTAATAATTTATAGTGACGAGATCTGGATGAACTTGGATGGACAAGTGAGTTATTATGGTCCGGAACATAATAACAGACTTGTCCGCACGAGGGAATTCAGGGAAAGTCACGGGGAACATTAATAGGTAAAATCGGCAACATATGTGTAAGTATATGATAATATTTTTATGTGACAAAGTTGTATAAGTATGTGTATATTAATCATGATTTACATTATGAAAGAAACTATATGTTCGCTAACTTGTGTACAGGTAGGGATGTCGAGATCACGAAGCCTGTCAGTGGAGGAGGACCCGGAGGAGGTCAGTTCCAGGAACTCTAGGAGCTTACGCTTAGCATCCAGCACTGAGCCTAGTGAGACTAGCCGTAGGAGTGCTAGCTTGTCCTCCCCTACTAGGGTTACCAGATCCCCCACCCCACCCGCACCACAGGTCACCCCCACCCCCTCCCAGACCTGGACCCCGCCTCACGGCGCGGATCAGTGTCCCCTATGTCCCACCTACCTCTACCCCACCCAGACCTACTTACCACAGGGGCGAGTCCTTCCGCCCCCAGCCTGAGCCTGTGCCTCCACCCGTGTGGGGTACCCCCAGGCTGGAGAGGGACGAGCGTCCCTCCGCCGAGGCTGCATGGCTCCGAGTGCTCACCGAGCAGGTGGTTGAGCACACCATCGCCTTGACGGTGGGGATCCTGAGGAGGAGACACCTGGCGGACTGCGTACTGGACAGCCAGTACGCGATTGGCCAGCTGAGGAGGGAGGGCGCATACTCCCAGTGGATGATTGACCGGATGGAGACACGGATCCGGGGTTTGATGGCGGTGTTGGTAGTGATGGTGGCAGTGTTGGTGTGGTTGGTATACCACCATGTTTAGGTTATGTTAGGGTGGTAGTAGTCAGGGTCCGCTTTTTGATACTCTATGTAAGCAGTTAGTGGCGATGCTAACATAGAGTGAATCTTGGGTAGTTATAGTTCAGCCACTAGCCTATAGGGGGTCTCTTTTTGGGAATATCATTGTAGATACTTTTGATGTATCATTCAAGCACTGACCCATAGCGGGTTATGTCGAAATGATGCCGATGTAGGACTGATGTATGAAAACTTAATCTATGGGCTGATGTTTATGTAATGTGTACTGATGTTTATGTAATGTGTACTGATGTTTATGTAATATGTACTGATGTTTATTAATGAATGGAATATGTGTTGTGTATCGAGATTGGAATTTGTATTAATCATATGTATTTTCTTAATGTTGTGTAGAATGGCACCAAAATAGTCAGCTCAAATGTCAGAAGTGGATGTGGACCGTTTGATTGCTCGACAGCTAGAGGCGGCGATACCGGATATAGTATCGCGCATCGCCGCCAGTATTAATAATACGACCAATCCAGCCCCTGCGAGCAATCAAACGACCACCAATAATGAGGGGGAACAAAATGTTAATCCTCCACCGAGCGGTAACCTGATTCCGAGTAATGACGCACCGCCTAGGGTGGTCGTTACAGACAGTAATGGTTCTATACCTAGTGTAGAAACGAACCGCACTGAGCCGACTCATGCAACAAAGGGATGTTCAATCAAAGATTTTATGTTGTGCAAGCCCCTAGAATTTAGCGGGTCTGAGGGACCAAATGGGTTGGTTAAGTGGATTGATAAAATAGAGTCTGTTGTGAACATCAGCAACTGCCCTGAGGATTACGTTGTTAAGTATGCTACCTGCACGTTCACGGACCATGCCTTGACATGGTGGAACACAATAGTGCAAACTCGCAGTCAGGCAGCGACAAACCGCATGACCTGGGCAGAGCTCAAGGCCCTTGTACTGGAGCATTTATGTTTTGGGTTTTGGGGTGAAATGAAAAATACAAAAATATTGTGCTTTTGTGTGTATACAGAAAAACCAAAAACATTAAAAATTTTGAAAAATACAAAAATATTGTGATTTTTGTTTTGAAAATTGAAAAAGAAAATCCGAAAAGACAATAAGATTGTGTTTTTAGTTATGTACAGAGAAAATCCAAAAAGTTTTGCATACTTTCGCTTAAAGTTATGTCAAATACTCATATTTGAAGGACATATACGTGTATATGTTTGGTCCTGATATTTACTTATAAATGTTTGGGATAGCCATTACCTGACAATGGAAAGTAATTGGGGCGACTATTGTGCTTTTTTATTTAATTCTCTCGCTGAAAATTATCTCGGTTATTTAAGTTTGTGAAACATGCTTGCATGTTTTGGTCCTGTTGTCTACTTCTAGATTGATAGGATAGCCATTAATCTATAGACTGAAAGTGACTGGGGCGATTGAATTTATTTTTTATGCTCCTCAAAAATGAGTTTTGAAGCAAAAAGAGAAAATGATAGTCCATTGATCATCTGGTCCCATATCTAGAAAGAAATAAGCTTAAAAGGCCGAGTGCTTAATTGCATTGGTGCATTGATAGGTCTTAATCAAGACGTTAAAGTAAAGTATGTGATATAAACATAAAGAAACGCATTGAAAAAGGTGTTAGTCTCTACCAAAAATCTCGGTAATTATTGCAGAAATGTAATAGCCTATCATACTCAAGCCTTATATTTGTCTGATCACCAAAAATAAAAGTAAAGCAAATAACAAGCATTCAGATTCTGGACACTATGAGTCTTTATGTGGCTTAATAATCTGGGTGGGTATTCATATGCATGAATATTTCAAACGCTTTTGTGCAAACCCAAAGTCATTATACTTGATCATTGTTGTACATCGTACAAATTTAAACTACTGACTTAATCAAAATCCGCTGCTAGTCATACATTTGTTCTTCCCTTGCGCGCGTCTCAATACCAGTAAGAAACGAACCCTAGGGGATACAATGTATGTAAGCCTACAGATGGACTCGTGCATACTCACTCACAATAAAGGAAGCTTGGTGCTTGCTCAAAAATTTATATAATTTCAAAATTTGATCGACAATATAATGGTTTAAGTCAAGTTGGGGTGATACGGTAAAAATGAAATTAAGCTTGAACCGAGATTAGAGGCTGATAGTTTCTGATATTCTGTGCTCTAATTGAACATTTAATCATATCACAAAAATGCTTGAAAATTTTTTATAATATTTAAATGGAAATATCAATGACCGACTAAACGCCAGTCATAATAACGCTGAAATATATAACTGTGATGGAAGGGCAATTTGGTCAATATTATTCTATGCTTAAACTCACAAAAACATGTACTGCTTTCGTAAAACACTCAAAAATACAAAAATACTTTGTTTTCTAGTTTAGTTTGCTTTTCGGATCTAAATGTAAATATTAGAAAAGTTTATGAAAATTACCAAAAAGATTTTCTAATTTTTACATATTATTTAAGTCCTTTTAAGTTATTTTAAGTTAATTGTTCTGAGCGTAAAACACATTAAGGTATTACATTTTACCATGTCGGGTAAGATTCGTAAGGTAAAGTTCATCGGGACACGGATTTCAATGCATTTATTTAATTCTTTATTTAATTGATTAGTTAATTATTTATAATTCTTTTTAAATTAAATTGAAAAGGTTTTTAAATTAGTGTCAATTCGTTATCTGTCTGGATAACGAATGAGGGTCATGTTTGGTAACAAATTACCCTAATTCGTTATATTTAATTCGCTTCCGCCACTCTGTAACGAATGACCGCATTCGTCATTTGAGATATAACGAAGTACACCTAGTTCGTTATTAATTCGTGATAAGTTTTAACGAATCACTCATTTGTCACAGTGCCTAACAAATGAGATAACGGATTAGCTAATTCGTCAATTTTGAATTAATGAATTAGCAAATTCGTTCTCTTGGAAATTGTGCCAATTCGTCCTATATATTGAATAGTCGTGAACGAATCAGGTCAGTCGTATTCATCTACCGTTCTTCTTCCTATATTTACTCTGCCAAAATTTTCAAGAAATTCCGATCTTCATTAAAACACGATTCGAACATCATCTGAGACTCGTAAGGTATTGGGGATCAAAACGTAATTATTTTCGTCGAAATCCATGGCCATTTCATGGGTCATTGGCTTGATTTTTATTTCGGTTTTTAACTTATAAAATAACCTTCTTTAACCTAAGCTATACTTAGATTTAACCAAAATGGGTATTATAACACGACTGTCGATGTGTTTCTGAGATGATTAATGTAATCTATAGACCATTTCATCGTGTTACATGGTGTAATTGATTCTGGGTTGCATTTTTGACTTTCAATGTTCATCTCAATTTTGACTTTGACTTATGTTAGTCAAAATTATAATTTATTGATGACCATTCGTTATCACGTAATGAATGGACACACATTCGTGTCCAATTTGATATGTTAGTGAAAATTGTTTAACGAATCACCTTCTTCATGATTTTGATAACGAATTACCTCTCATTCGTTCTTTAATTCGTTATTCTTGTGGGGGTGATTCGTTATGCCTAATTCGTGGTCTGGTTTGGATAACGAATTAAGCATTTCGTTATAACGAATTACCTAATTCGTTATAACGTGTATGTCAAGATTTGTTAACGAATCACACTTAGAATTTTTTTGAAATTTCAAAATTAATCTTTTAAATAATTTATATTATATTATTTGACTATTCGTTTTACTAAATCACGGGTTTATTTATTCTCAGATATCGCTGACGAAGTTGTTCAGGAAGTCCCCGTGGCCGAGCAACAACCAGTACAACAACCACAAGAGCCTACATCTCCGTTATTATCGTTTGACAAGAAACATAATATATGTGCATTTGTTGGGACCAACTTTGCTGATGAAGATATCTTCGGGGATATGCTAGCCTTTATCCGACGATCCCGTATTGGCTATGCTGTTATTTTTAACCTGACGGTCCATTTCAGCATTATACGACCATTTTGGAATTCGGCTCGTTTTGTTGAGTCCGAAAACCATATCATTGTTGAGATCAACAGGAAACCAGTCGTTATTACGAGTAATGGTGATATATAAAATCACGAGTTTTCGGTGTGGCTATGTTACACTTTTAGCCACACATAATTTGTTATCTCCATCAACTTTGCTACTCTTTCGTCACACAACAATGTTTTTGTTGTGGCTAATGGTCATTTATAGACTTTAATTTTTGTAATTTGAGGTGTGGCTATTGTCTTACTTTTGGCCACAACTATTTAATGTGTTCTATGTGGCCAAATAGTGTGTAATTAGGTAATATATAATTATTTTTATTTTTTGTGCAGTAATATAAAACAGCTGTAAGCAAGCATGACAAAACAAAAATAGAAAGAAATTATATTAACAATAATATTCATTTAAGCAAATGTATACATCTTTTTGTAAGATATATGCAAAATATCTTACAAAATACAAACTAACGACTACCTATATACTAGCTAAGGCCGGTTTTCTTGGCACAGCTCCTTGTCTTCTGTTTGGTCACCCTGCCTATCGTTGTGTACTTTGTCTTTGGCTTCTTGCTAGCTCTGTCTCGTTCTTTTGAGGATGGGAGTGGTGGTAGCTGGAACAACATAATATGTAAAAAAAATATGTATAATTAATGTCATATTTTGTAATTGAATAGAACAAAATAGTAGGCCTGCAAACGAACCGAACATTCGTTGAATTGTTTGTGAACCGTTCAGCAGGAAGTTCGTTTATGTTCGTTTATTTAATAAACGAACAAACATGAACACAAAATTTGTGTTCGTTTAATTAAAAGAACGAACATGAACACATATTCCGTTCGTTCATTTATGTTCATGATCGTACGTTCGTATATGTTCGTTGATCTATGTTCAATTATGTTAGTTTAGATTATAAACAAACGAACATAAACGAACACAAGTGTTACATTTTTTAAATTAAATGAAAATGAACATAGATATTTGTTCGGTTAAGTTTTCGTATAGGTTTATACTTAAAAGGGAACAAACCTCCTGGTCACATAAGATAAGGTGTTCTTGCCAAGCAACAAAAGTAACAGTTGCGTTACCAATAGTCATAATTTCACCTGCCTCACAAGGAATATTGCTTGTTCCTTTATGGCTTCATCAATACTAACTTTATAGAAACCTTCCAGGATTTCTTTTCGACATGTTGTGGAACCGGTGACCAATGAACTCTACCATGTGCCACCTTGTTACGCTTGTCATTCAGACATAAACGACACTCATACTCCTATAAATAAGCATGGGAAATTAATATGGCTTAGTTGAAGTCAATATATAAGTACATACCCATGGATATGCCATGTTGGTGGGAAATTAACAATGTTTCACCCAATGCATACCTTTATTTCAGGAGGCCGGGAAGCTTCATCCGTAGATACATCAACTTTTCTTTTACGGCTTCTCCGTTTTACCTAAAAACCATTCAATGAATCAGCTTATGGATGGAAATCAATCAACAATTAAAGGGAAAACTGAAATTGCCAAATACTTATTGATGGTTTTTTCGAGCCGTTACTATCTGTGGAGACCTACCACGGATCTAGCCGCGTCGATAAATCAATTATACAATACGAACATGAATACTTTAAATACGGGTTTATTGATAAATAATGAATAATTACATAACAATTTATTGAGAGGATAAATAATAGATCTAGGACCCTCACACTCTCTCATGTGTGTGATGACCTACAAATGAGCATGGATATACCTATTTATAGGCCACATGCTCTACTTAGTTAAGTTACGTCTAATTCCTTATATCTTCATAACGAATTAGACTCCATTCGTCAATCTTAACAAACTAGCCAAGTCTATAACGAATGGACCTTATACAATCCATAGCGAATGGGCCATTTACATTAAATATACATTAAATATAAAGACTAGACAACCTATAAGTTATTCAATCGCTACGGACACCAAATCCGTGCACTAACAAGTATAACTAGTCAACTTGAAGAGCAAGCACGGGGTATCTCATAAGTTTGTTGATGAACTTCTGAAATTGTTGAAAAAGATGCAACTTGCAGATAATGAAATGGTAAATAATATGTATGATGGCAAAAGGATGAAGAAGGAAATGGGCTCAGGATACGAAAAGATACATGTGTGTATCAATGACTGCATTATTTACTATAAGGATTACAAGGATTTGGAAGCATGTCCAGTTTGTAACAACTCAAGTTGGAAGTTGGATGAGAAGACTAACAAAACTTACATAAACACGCCCGCTAAGGTAGTGTGGTACTTTCCTATTATTCCACAATTCAAGCGCCTCTTTCAATCAAAGACCACAACAGAGAACTTAACATGCCACGCCACGAGTACCAATAAACCCAGTGTTTTACGCCACCCATCAGATTCAACAACATGGAAAGCCATAGATGACAGGTACTCCGATAACATTGAAGCGATCCAAGAAATCTTTGTCTAGGGATTTGCACTATGTGGTCGACGTACATAGAGGCAACAGAAACCACAATGTCTGGCCTGTTTTAGCATTCATTTACAACCTTCCACCTTGGATGTGTATGAAAAGAAAGTTCATCATGCTTTCCTTATTAATATCCGGAGTGCCAGGAAACAATATTGATGTGTTTTTACAGCCTTTAATTGACAATCTGGCATCTTTATTTGAGGTCGGGGAGCCAACATATGATGCATATAAACAAGAAATGTTTACACTACCAGTTGTGTTATGGATGATTAATGATTACCCTGCTCTTGGTACACTATGTGGTTGCCCTTACAGTGGATTCAAAGGTTGTGTAGTGTGTCGGGGCGACACTCAGTGTGTTCGACTTTATCGCTCAAAAAAGTAGTGTTATACTGCCACAGAAGGTATCTATCACATGACCACCCTTTCAGAAAACAAACAAAGACGTTCAACGGAAAAGAAGAGATGAAAACTGCTAAAGAGCCTATGACAGGGGAAGAAATATACGACGAGGTCAAAAACATTAACAATGAATGGGGAAAGGGATCTGAATCCCTAAGTGGGAGTAAGAGAAAAAGGGATAACACAGTGCCACAACCATATTGGAAGAAGTTCAACATATGGCACCAATGGCTCAGCTATTGGAAGTATTTACCTGTCCAACATTGTATTGATTTGATGTTTGTTGAAAAGAATGTGGCAGAAAGTATTGTCGGGACGTTGTTGAACATTCCCGGTAGGACAAAAGCCGGATTGGCAGCTAGAAGGAATTTGGAGTTTTTAGAGATTAAAAAGGAGTTGCAACCGAAAGCAAAAGGCAACAATACAGAACTACCTGCAGCATGCTTCACATTATCAGCACAAGAAAAAGACATGTTTCTTGAAACATTGTATATACTGAAGGCTCCACTAGGGTATTGTTCTATCTTCTCTAGTTTGGTGAATCTTAAATAAAGGAAGCTACAAGGCCTTAAATCACATGATTATCACATGCTTATGCAACAGTTTCTGCCCCTTGCAATATAGTCCATCATGCCAGAACCAATGAGAAATGCTAAAATCAGGATTTGTTTTTTTTTTCAAGTCAATTTGTAGCAAAGAAATCATTGTAGAAGAGCTTGATAAGATGTAGGAAGAGCATATAGTTACATTGTGCCTGCTTCAGAAGTACTTTCCTCCATCATTTTTTGATCTCATGCTTCACTTAACCGTGCACCTTGTCACAGAGATAAAATTATGTGGGCCGCCATGCTTTCGTTGGATGTATCCCTTTGAAAGGTGTATGAAGATTATCAAAGGGCATGTGCGAAACAAAACTAATCCAAAAGGGTGCATTGCTGAGGAGAACATTGTGGAAGAAACAATCGAGTTTCTCAGCGAATACCAAAAAAACATCAAGAGTACTGCTGGTATTCCACATGATAAGCATGATGATAATGGGGAGACAATTCCTGTCACGGGCGCTAAATCAGTTGAAGTTTCTCCTGATCTCTTCAAGAGAGCACATTTCTATGTGCTGCAGAATACGCCTGAAATAGCGCAGTATATCGAGTAAGTATTACTAACACATATATTCAAAATTATATATATATATATAGGTATTGGATCATTTAGAGGTTTTTTTATAGCGAGAAGTGCGAGAAGTGAAGGTGTAACTCCATTAATCCCTAATTTCATTCCCTTTCTTATGTGTAGGTGCATTGTGTAGGTGCATACGTATGTGTGTAGGTACGTATGTTTGTATATGTGTACGTATGTTTGTATATGTGTATGTATGTTTGTATGTGTGTAGGTACATATGTTAGAATGTGGCTCGGTACATTTATATGTTTGTAGGTAGGTTTGAATGTGTAATTAAGACATAAATACAACCAACCTACATATATGTATATAACATCATATGAAAGGGAGTGAAATTAAAGATTAATGGAGTTATACCTTCACTTCTCGTACTTCTCGCTGTAATATCACTTCTCGCAAGATCCATCCCATATATATATATATATTAATTCACAATATATTATACTCCTACTTGCAGACAACACAAGACCTCTTTGAAAAACCAAATGCCTGGTAAACGACAAGCATTGTTGGAGAAGGAGCATACTTTAAAGTCTGGTGACTGGTTACGCGACAAGGTAGATCAATTTATTAAGTCTTCTATAATTTTTAAAAATCTTTTATAGTTTCTTCAATGTAGGTGAATCTAATACTTGTAATGAAATTCAGGTTGACAGCGAGCTAGCGGGCTCCCCAGGTTCTATATCGGAAACTGTAAAGTGGATTGCACACAGAGCACACCGCAACGTTTACAAATACGACTCATACGATATCAACGGTTTTGAATTTCGTACAAAATCTTATGATGGTAGAGTTTACCAGAACATCGGGGTTGGTGTAGAGGCGGATGGCATGCACATCAAAAAAGACGTGGTGACCTATGGACAAAACTTTTATTTTGGGGTTTTGCAAGAGATATGGGTCCTATATTATCATACTAAAAGAATTCCGGTCTTCATGTGCCGATGGTTTGACCGTAAACTTATCAAACATGATATTCTTGGTTACACGTCGGTCGACATAAACAAATTTGGCCACAAGGATGATCATTTCATATTGGCCTCGCAAGCATGCTAGGTGTTTTATGTTCAAGATAAGCATGATAGAAAAAAGCAAGTTGTCCTCATAACTCCACCCTAGAATTATAGGCATTCGTATGACGAGGTCGATGAGGAATTTAGTACGGTAACTTTCCCTCATGAGGGTAATGCATTGCCACTTGTACAACCAAATCAACTGCTTCGTAATGAGTCCCCGGATGATTACTGGAGGCCCGGGAAAAAATTTACAACTATTCGTAATGGAGATCGAACCCTGCAAAGAACTGCTGGTTACAATAACTGAGGGTTCCAGCACACATTTTATGGCGATTGACACCGATGTCGGGGTTGTCGACCCAGCAGTTGTGTTCGTTCGCCTAGTTAGATGTAAATAATGTTTAAATTTAGTTGTGATACATGATATCACCTTTCTTTACTTTGTACTTATAAATTCAAACTAAAGAAATATTGGTTGTTTTTAATACTATCACTACTTATACAGGCCGGTTTGTTGAATTCATTTCATCTTCTGGCTATTTTGGTCAATTGGTGTCAAGTTCAAACATACATCATGTTATATCAATAAAAGTCACAATTAACTTGTAGTGTATCATAGTAAGATATATAAAGTCATTTCACTCAGAACTGACTCGTGCTATATAAAAGTTACATTAATAAAAGTCATTCACAGTTTTTTACCAAGAAATTATTAAGAACGAAACCATAATACAAAGAAATCCCAAAAATGCATCATGTGTTCATGTTTGGTTGGAAACAGCGAAACCGCCCAAACCGACCATCGGTGACAGTCATCATTTCTCGTTGATGGTTTTGTTTCTTGCACAACCTCTATTTGGTTATGTTTCAACATACATTTCAACAGCTGGTTTCCAACAAAACATTATCAACTCATCTAATAGAAAAAGACCTTTATACCCTTCTTTTCACTAACCTGCATACCAAAATTGTACCCTCCATACTCAGATCTTTGACCAAAGCATCTGTGGGTCTTAGACTTTGAAGAAGCCTTTGAACAAATAAAATTCAGTTTTGAAAAAACCCTTCCAAACTCAATGCCATCACCAGTAACCTAATTTAAAATCTGGTGATGGCATCGAGTTTTGGAAGGGATTTTATCAAGATTTAAGATCTTTGGGAAGTTTAAGATTTGTGGAAACCTTAGATGTTTTCTGCTTGGCCAAGTTTGGAATTCACATAACATATATATAAGCGTAATAAATTTCAGTCAGAAGTTTTATTGCAGTCATTAAAGTCAAAATAGTTGGTTGTTGAGTAACTGCATACTACCTGTCAAAATGGTATCCACAAGCTTTGGAAACGCTCGCAAGCTAATTAATTTTGGAAATTAATTACATTTATGCCTACTACCTGTCAAAAATCTTGGAAATATATTTATGAAATGATAGCCTACATTAAAGTTAATTAAAATAAAAAAAACTATATCTAGTACGCTTTAAAAACGCTTACTTGAAATATTGGTTGTTTGAATACAATTAATATATCTATTACGATTTAAATACGCTTACTAGAAATATTGGCTGTTTTTGTTTTAATACTATTATTATATCTATTACACACATTCAAACATCAAGTGTAATGCAGAATAACCAAAAATATACTACTTAAGTTACATTACATTATAAAAAAAAACTAACACCTAGCATCAGATTCCAGTTCTGAATCTACATCAATATTAATATTAATATTAATATTAATAATTAATTCTATTAAATGACAGGCTCGTTTAGGCTCGCGAGCCGGCTCGAGCTCGATAATTGATATAAAATACACGCATGCAGCATCATCAACACAGTTAGTTATATGATAACCAAAATATATTAATAATTAATTAATTTACATGCATTACAATATATATTAATATAAAAAAACTAATTACTAATTATAAAAACTAAGTCCTACCATCAGATTCCATATCTGAATATATCATCTCTTCTGGAGTCTGAGAGGGCATGATCCTCTCCCACATGCCTTCCGAGGTTTAGGTGGAGTCCTTTAGCCTTTGCAGGTGAAGGTGCACATCAGTACGGAATGTCCCATAAGAGGACAAAGCCTTGAAGTCCTCAATTCTGTTCAACCCGATCCAGGCGACTTCGATGCCCCGGGCTTCCATCACAATGCTGAAATAATCGGGAGTGGTGTACCCAAGAAACTTAATCATTCGGTTAAGTTGTTGGTACCGGAAGGTTAGAGGTTTGACATAGTCAACATACCTCACCCTTTGATTCTTCCAGACGACGCCGGAAGAAAAGTGGAAAACAATGGTGAAGAAGGTGGGGTCGTAGTAGATGGGTGGAGCCTCACCATGTTCTCGTACAATCGAATTTTCCGGCGCCATATAATATTTTTGAAAACCGTGAAGAAGATGGTGATGAAGGCGATGGATTGATTGTGATTTCCTGGAATATTGGAGGCAATGTGGGGGAAATCGGAAACCATGAGTGGTATTTAAACACCATCATCGGAAACCGGTACATCCCCTGACAATTTGAATTTGGCGGCACAAGAAACTAGAAAGACAATGATGACCTAGCCACTCGTCAAATCAAAGTGTGGCCATTAATTACGTTTGGACATACTTAAAAATATTTAAGTGTGACCATTTATCACTTATAGCCACACAAAATAAGTGTACCCGTGACAATAAAAAACTTAGGAAAAATAAAACTAAACTATTCTTTGGTCACACAACCTCGTATAAGTGGCCATTAATTACATTTGGACACACTTAAATATATTTAAGTGTAACCATTTATCACTTATAGCCACACATAATAAGTGTATCCGTGACAATAAAAAAACTTAGGAAAAATAAAACTAAACTACTCTTTGGTCACACAACCTCGTATAAGTGGCCATATATTTTAAGCGTTTTAGCCACATTACTAATAAATACAATGGTTGTTCGTCATATTTTGCCACATTATTAAAAATGTGGCTACCAAATGTGACATTAGGTAACACAACGTAATATAAGTGGCTACATCTTTTACCTTTTAGACACATCTCTTATCAATACAATAGCCGTTTGTCACATTTGGCCACACTATTAAAACATGTGGCTAGTTAAATGTCACAGTTTTCCCTTAGAGTGTGGCTAATACATGGATTTTGGTCACATGTATCAAAGATCAAACAAACTATGACTGTAGGTCACATTTCGCCACACATTTTTATAATGTGGCTAGCTTATGTAAGAGTTTTTTTTCAAAGTGTGGCGAAAAGTACCTCAGTAGGTATAGAATGGTCACATGAAGAAAAACATGTGTGGCCAAAACTAGTCTAGAAGATTTTCAAACGTGGCCAAAGACCATTTAGCCACACATTTAAACCGAAGTGTAGTAAATCGCCCAGACCACATGTGTGGCTAAAAGGCGATTTTCACGTAGTGGTGCTGAAGATTAAGGAACAAGAGAATCTTATTCTTTAGCTCACATGCAAAGATGATGAACTGAGAAAGCTGAAGAATGATGATGAAGATCCTGATGCTTCGGGTGCTGGAGGTAGTGACCCGAAACAAGCTCACGGTTCATCCTCTGGTGCTGGAACGAGCGGTGTTGGTGATGTGGATAAACAGTTTGTTGTTTATCATGACTCGACGAATGCACAACCAATCGAGTCGATCAAGAACAACACTGTGCTATTTATAGATAAAGAGGGGGTGGTACAAAGTAAGGTCAATGCCGATGAAATTGAAGTGGGTCAGTTCGTTGATCGGTCCTTAACACGTGAGCAGATTTCGTTACTATTGGGACTGAATGATGAAGAACTCGATGCTTTAGAGGCCGAGGATGATGTGGAAGTAGTGAAAGACGAGGAAGTCTTATAGGATACGACCATTCCTCAAATGAAAACGTTGTTTATTTACGAGGATGAAGATATCGAGGTTGAAGATGTGACAGCAGAGAAATACTGTCAAACCCCAACCTACGGCGGAAATGCCGGGGTGCAAACTGATTGTCACTGCTCTCAAGGTTACTATCACGCAATATTAAAAGTGTCAATATCTATTAAATTTTATTAAATAGTCAAGTACATCAAGCTTATAAATAAATAAGTAAAATAAAGATTCAAAACAAATTCTTGTATCTTCTTCTCTAACATGCATCCTAAGTTGCTTCAAACAATCTTGATAATCACATCACACGATAACCTGCATATGCGTTGAAAATAAAGTAGTTTTGTCAACACAAGGTTGAGTGAGCAACACACCAGTTTGGATGTTCATATAGAAAAATAAGTATTTGCAACAAGTCATATGAGTATAACAAATTAACCAAATGAGCAAGTATAACTGAGATGTCGAGAAACACAAAGCTATAATGACTGGCGTATGATCATACTAGACTGAGATTATGTTGGACCTCTCCGAATGCGGAAGCATACAAAGTAAATAAGCACATAAACAAGTAAGGTATAAGTTGTTAACATATAAGACAAAGTTGCAGTTTTGAGTATAAGTATATATGAAAAGTAAATTTACGCACATGTCCCCAAAACGTGAGAAAACGAGTAAAATAGGGAAATGTGGTACTCACCTGATCGGATGAACGAAATTTAAGTTATGATGAGAAAAGTAAACCCTTTAGGATATACCGTCAACGATTTCTAGTTAAATAATATTAATATTATGAATTAATTAATAATGACTTAACACATATAATAGATTTGAGATTTCGACGTGAATTAAATTATGTTGTGATTATAATATTATTGAATTGAACAACGCACATAATTGAATTATCAAGTTCGTTAGCATGTATAATGAGAACGAGGTGGTGTCGGCCCAAAGAATTAAGCAATACGAATCCTCCTTGATCGTTATTACCAAATTCATATGTCGGTAGGGTCTTTTAAGGCAAGTGGTATCATAATATAAATCAATTCCTTGATTAGGACGAGAATTAAGATCCAAGAAACTTAAACGGGTATCGGGTTGTAAATGGATCGGGTTTGGTAATGGGCATATGGATCTGGATATTAGGTATGGGTTAAAAGAAATTAATATATCATATTTTACAAAATGGTCCCTCTACTATGTCGTTGGAAACATAAACTGGTTAAAGGTTTGTTTTGGATTAAAATTGTACGTTTTTCAAAGATGTTTTATATATTAAATAAATATTATAATAGATAATAATAAAGTAATAGTGACTCGAATAACGCGATATTTTGTCGTTTAAATTTTTCGAATATAAAAATGGGTCGGGTCTTGGTGTTTAATACGTTATATGGAAACCCGAGTTGTTACAAATACCCCGATATATATATCAACGTTCAAATGTTGAGCAGGGTGTTCCTACTTTTACAGAAGAAAACCTCAAAGCTGCTGAAGACCATTTGGAAAAGATATCAAAGAATAAAAGCAAGTCGTTTGATTAGAATCCTGATCCGTCAGTAGCTGATATTCAGGGTTGGTTTGCGTATGAGAATTAGAAAGCACGTAAGATTATTGAGGCGTACAGGTATGTTGATCGAGAACAGGAACTTGACGCTATCGCACGTGCCAAAGCTAATAAGAAGACCACATTCAAAGCCATGTCGACAGTGAAAGGTGACATTGTATCTTGGTTATTCGACTCTGATTTGAAGTTTTGTATTGTAAAGTGGGAGAACGGCGTGCAGTATTATTAAAACATTACTGACGTTCTCTCACTACCGCGTTTGGATGTTCGTACCCTCGCGAGTCGACCTTTCATTAATCGCGGTGGAAATCGTCGAGCAGAAGGGTTTCATCAACATTTGCTCTTCGAGGTAAACCGTGGTTCAAGTTCTTTAAGCCACAATTTCCAATCCGTAAATGTATTGATGAGATTGATCCTCATACGGGTTAGAGGAAACTCGTGTTTAAAGTAAAACCGCCGAAGACGATGAAACATGTACCGGTGAAGACGTTCCCACAGAATCTTCACCTATCGTTTAATCGATGGTACTATGATAATCGTACCGGCGAGGCCGTCATTGTTTTGGGCAAAGGCTTGAAGACTAATTTTATTAAAGTTACCGACCCGATGTGGCTCGTTAACTTATCCGAAACATACAATGACGTGTTGTTTGTGAACATGATTTTGATAGAGCACCATGAAGACTACAATCGAGCTATGCAGTTCCAACGTGTCGTACGTGTATGTCACGAGTACGGGATTCATAGTTGTCATGATTGGCAGACAAAGTGCTTCAAGTAATTAAATACAAAGAGCTCAAGACGAGGAGGTGTTTGTTAGTGCACGGTTTTGTCGTCTCGAGTCTTTGTAACTTATCGGTTGTAATTTATTATTATTATAATGAATATGGTATTTATGTAAAACGCACTAGTTCGTTATGTATCGGCTAATTCGTTAAGGATGTTTAACGAATTAGCCAGTTCATCATATGTAATGTCCATTCGTTAAGGATGTTTAATGAATGGACTGAAATTCGTTATGTATGTTCCCATTCGTCATGGAATGTTGACGAATGGGGTATAATGAATCAGCTGATTCGTTATGCTTTCCTTATCTATTATGTAAGTTAACGAACTTGAGCCAATTCGTTACGGGATGTGTAACGAATTGGTCTACATTGTCTATTTAAGGGCTGTTCAAGCCCTCATAATTTAAGTTTTGAGTTTATTATTATCGAACCTCTTTCTGAATTCTCTCTCGCTCAATTCTTCATTAAAGTATTAATAATACACATATTACAATTAATATTATATAATATAAATAATTAAGAATATATCATAAACTAGATCCTAAGGTATTAGATCTAATCCGATTATCAATATTGATTAGATCTGGACTATTAATACGTAATTACAAATTACAAAACCATAAGTCCTTCTATAATATTAATCGTGTATGTCTTTCTGTTTGTTTATAGTCGATGTATTACGTACTTTGTACGTTTATTTTGTGCCCATCTAATGTAAACTTGGAGAAATGAGGACCATATAAAAGGGTAACATTACCCATTTCTCCACAACAACCTTAAAGGAACAAAGCATCTCTCAAAAAAAAAACCTCTCTCTCTCTCTCTCTTTCTTTCTTTTGTATTTCAAGACTAAGATCCGAGATCCGAGTGTTGTTGGTGATTTCTGCTAACTAATAACACGGATTGGTCTGAGTAAGGTTGTGAGATCCATTTAGAGGACCTACAGGTCACCGTAGCCACAATCGATCAACCAGTTGCCGCATTTTCTCCTTTCATGTGTTAATTATAAATGAAATGATTTGTCACTTTGTTGTGTTCGATTGCAACCAAGAAGTAAATATCATCATGGTGTATTTAGAAGGACTATGCTTGCATGTTTATAAAGTTATCATAGTGTGCCAACTCTTTGATAAGCATCCTCACAATACAATCAAGGTAAAGTTATTATGTTCACACTAGGGTTGTGAGGCCGGGTTTATTTTTTGTATTGCATGTAGATCAATAGAGGGGTTTCTTGTTATGATAAACAAAACTTCATTATGTTTTATGAGTAAGACTAACATTTGGGAATTTCAAGAGTGTGATTTGTTAGTTGTTTAATTAAATTCAGTTATGCATACAAATATTTATTCATCAATTTATTAGCACTTTCTATATGAAGCGCATCATATATTAATTATTTCTTAGGTGAATTGAATTTTAATAATCCCAACTTAATGCAGTTGGCCGATAATAATCTCAACTTTAAAAATAGCTGTCACTGGTCCCAACTTTCACCCTATTTGTTTTCATTGGATCTCCGTTAAAAAAAACTTAACGACGTTAAGTTTTTTCCAAATTTTAAACTGATATTTTAGGGCTTTTGATTGGAATGAGGATACGAGTCGATTGGTGTAAAACTTACATCCAAATGGTGGCCCAAACGACTAAAGGATGCTTCAATTCCGGTGTTTAAACTTTTAATTAACAAAAATCAAGTTGATTAAAGCGTCATTTCAAGTTAAGTTTTACATCAATCGACTCACATTCTCATTCCGATCAAAAGCTTTAAAAATCAATTTGAAATTTAGAAAAAAGTTAACGTCGTTAAATATTTTTTAACGGAGGTCCAGTGAAAACAAATAGTGTGAAAGTTGGGACTAGTGACAGCTATTTTCTAAGTTGAGATTATTATCGGTCAACTGTATTAAGTTGGGATTATTAAAATCCAATGTTCCTATTTCTTATTGCTAATACTAAATTTCTATATGAAATACCTTGATTCTCATTCTATTTAGTCATTTACATGTGTAATCGTAAATATAAGAAGTTGAAATGGGAATGCCTAGATAGGTATTGCTATTTTTAACACAACCGTTTCGACCTAAATACATTTTAATCATAACCGGTTTCCGTTGACATGAACTTGTGATGGAGGCCCAAGTATTGAAGAGTGTGTCATGTTATATTTTGAGGTCCATGATCATGATTCCAAAGGTGGCACACGAAAACGGGCATAACTTGGCTTACGAAGCTCCGTTTCAAGCCCATGACCGGTCGAATCGAAGATTGAGACGAGGAGCACGTTGTGCCAAACCCCTTGTCCGAAGCCCAAAAACGTCTCCTAAATAAAGTTATGGGCCTTTTTATGTTTTTTTGTCAGTTTTTACATTTATATTTGGGTTTGTGTTTGGCCCATGGCCTATTTTGGGCCCATTTCGTATTAGGAAGCCTATTTATATGATGTTTATGCGATGTGAAATGTCATACTTGAATTTTGATAATAAAGATTTTTCACTTTAATTTCCTTGACCTTTGGGTGGGATTTGAGAGTTTTGGGAAGTTCATCACTGGTATTCTTAGAATCAACCTGATTCGATCTTCGTTATCGTTTTACCGCTGCATCAACTTGTTTTAAATTAAGTATGAAGCCTCCCGGCCCATTTAAATTATTATAAAAATTTAGCATTCATGAATAATCAATTCACAAAATCATAACATAAACTGATATACACATAATTTTTAATAACTATACCATGAGTCATGACAACCCTAATATGATGGTTTTAACTCACATGATTTGTGTTCTAACTCACCAGACTACTAGTAGTGATGGCCAAGAGCTAAATTTCATTGATAGTTATTTGACCAATGGGTTTTTGTCGGTACATTCTGACCGATGGATTTTCCACGGACTAGGCCAACAATGATACCGATCATACGTTTTATAGTTCGTGATTCAGTTTCTTGATATACCTTCTAATTCCGTCGAAAGATTACATAAAAACTCAAAAAACATAACTAACATGTAGTTAAAAGTTAAAACAATTTTAATAAATATAACATACTTGAACTGCATAATAATGCAATGTAAATACAAAGACAACTATTCCAATGAAAATACAAAGACAACTATTTTGTCCCCAGGATTGGATTAAAAAGCAATGATGATAGGTAAGATTTAGTTATATCAGGGCGAGCATGCCCATCTCCTTTGCCATACATGAATTGTGCCATCCTAGCCAAGTTTGATGCATATTCAACGAACTCTCGTGATAATTGAGAATTAGCACGTGCCCGTTCTTTGTTAAGTTTCTTCCACATGCCCCGAATCATTTTTTTGATGTACTTTCTAGCTTCTTCGGTTTCACCAGTCTCATGCATGTAACATTGGATTGATTTTGGAACGTCGCCTCTTGCAAGTTCATCCTTAAAAGATAACAAAATGTGTAAGTTTATTTATTTTCATATCATCATTAGAGAGGTGGATGAAGTTACTTATCCATTAGATTGAGATTGCCCTTTGCAACAAAAGTTACTGAAACTTATGAGTTAAAGAGTTATGATAGTCAAATTATTAGTATAATTATTATCGGCCAATGAATCATTATTTGAATACTAAATCCAGTTTGTCAAGAAAATGATATTATATATCCGATATGCTAATACTACATATATATATATATAGATATTGATTACTACCGTGGATGTTCCCAAGTCATCGGCGAGTCGTGAGATTAGCGATGAGTAGTGATCTATATTCTTATGCTGTGACATGTGCTGCAAGATTTCTTCTGTTGGCGCAACTGATGTTGCCAATTTAGCATGCATGAGTACTACACGACTATCAATTGATACACAACCATTATCTAAGTACTCTAGGAGTGTTGGTGTATATCCACTATAGTACCAGCGTGCTTCAACTAGATAAGCCTTGCATAATTTTTCCCACTACAAATATTACCATTCAGAAAATTAGATATACATAACATACCAAATGTAACAATTTTATGGTTAAATAAATGTTTCATTACTTCTTTCTTAAGGTACGGGAGGATTAGTATCTCCGAGTTCTTCAATGTGTTATACGAGATCTCGTTAATCGTGTTGTAAAATCCAAGGAAACATATCTTCATATAATCCGGGAGTTTCTCAATCGCATTGATATCCCATCTATCAATAATTGATTTTTAATCAGTTATTATAACCTTTGTGAACAAAAATTACCGTATTAGCAGATAAAAATGAGTTATAAGCTAGTACGTTATAAGTTACCTGTCTATAGCATCAGTAAATTGTTCAAGTTCATCCAAAGTGCCATACACATCATAAATATCATCTATGGCTGTAATCATGGTAATAGCCTTTGATAGTGAATTCCTTCCAAGGCTATAATGAGGTTGGTAACAAACACCAATAGTCCAAAGAAAACTTGGCACCAAGCTGTCTCGAATAAAGCTGAGCTTAGTAACCCAATTTGTATTTCTCCACCACCTATATATTCATAGTATAGTTTTTTTACTCTTAGTTTTAAAGGCCATTAGTACTTTAAAATGTAGTATATATGTGTAACATAAATGATACCTTGATTCGTGTTTTATATCTTCAATATGAACAGCCTGCACCATATTGAAATCCAATCTTGCAAGCTCCAAAAATGTGGGATTCATGTCAATTCTTTTCTTGTATACTTCGATAAACCACTTCGACTCTACTCTTGGCACTCTCCAGTGTAGTGGAAGCTCCAAAGCATGGCTTACTAATGATGATATAACCTCGTCCATCTTGTCTTGTTTTTCTTCGAGATGTTTTGCTGTGAAGTCTCTAACATCGTCCAATATATTTTCATCCTCGAATGAGTGATACGAAGCCTCATACAAGTTCAACAGTCCCATCATGTCCTTGAGTGAGTTTGCCTTAAGATTTTGATTCATGTCCTCAAAGTTGTCAAATATCTCTAAACATAGACCAAAGTAAAATAAACATTGTTGTCAATCTATGTTTTATGTTATCCAAGCTCAGTGGCGGAGTTTTATATTCTCTTTTTATTTCTGCGTGGAGGAGGGGGGGGGGGGGGTATGAAGAAAGTTACCTTGAGAAACCAGATAACCATGTTGTATCATTAGTCTAAATCCAAGAGCTTTAAGGTTCAAATCCATTTTGTTCCACTTGTCATGAGTTCTATAGTAATTGTTATAAATCACTTCCAATAGACTTCTTATATCATCCTCAAAATGATACGATATTCCTAGTCTCTGCAAATCATCAACCAACTCTAGGGTACTCAATGGACTTTCCACATTGTGTATCATCATCCTCACTGACTCCTTCAAAGTATCTACTCTTGCCTTATAATATTCTCCCTAAATGGTGTGTACACAATTGTTGATCATATATAATACTAGAAACTAGTGGAACATGTAAATGAAAATAAATTTGAAATCATACTTTGTATTTACTAGAAAGTGATTGAACATAATCAAATGACCATAACGATGGCGCATAGTTTGCTGATCTTCTAGGGATGGGTTCAATAGCTGTGACACCCTTCGCAATGACATCTTCCTTTGATACGGATTGTAATAGCCTTTGTAGTGACCGCTTGCGAATGTTAAATTGCCTAAATCTGTCATCATGATATTTGTGATGGAAACCTGCACAAGAATAAGAGCAGATTGAAGCCATCTGGAAAGATATATACTAAGAGTAATAAACTGCTATATGGTTTGTTTTGAGTTATTGTTAACATACAATTGCATATATAGAGGAAGATGTGAATGTTGCATGTGATGAAAGAACTAATACGATAATTATTATACATAAAACAAAATACAATATTGCCTGTGATGAAAGAACAAATAAGGCAACCCATTATACATAAAAAAATATAGTATTGCATGAGATGAAAGAACTAATAAGATAATTATTATACATAAAAAAAATACAATATTGCATGTGATGAAAGAACTAACAAGATAACATTATACATAAAAGAGATATAGTATTGCATGTGATGTAAGACCTAATAAACGCAGTATTGCATGTGATGTAAGAACAAATAAAAAAGCTATTTCCATATCCTGTATATGTTTCTGCCCAATGAATGGTTTATGCTTACAAATTGAGTTCTATTATGTTAATTATAAAGGATTTAAACTATATGTTTAGGTTGTAATATCTAGGGTTTTACGTATTTGATTTCGTTAATGTTTAACCTGACTCGGAATGTAATTCAGATCTTTGAATTATTTAAAATGTGTTTTTATTAGTATTTAACTTGGTTAAACTTAATTTATATTTTCTTAACTCTCAAACTCGTTAAACAATGCTTAGAAACTTTTAAAATCGCTTAAAACAGCTAAATATCGTATTTAAAAAGTACAGGGACTATTTTACCCAAATCCCGAAACTTAAGCCCCAAGATAAGTTATATAATATCATAATATATCCATATTCTTACCTCTAATATTAAAACTGATTGTTAATTGGTTTGATTTTGTCTTAATAAGCTTATTTGGTTTCAATAAACGAACTAGTTTCTAATAAACGATTTTGGAATATTATACTTAATCAAAACATATTCCTAAACCCTAAAATAATCTGGAAACGCAGCCCCCACCTCTAAAAAAATCGTTCATATTGTTTCATGGTGTATTCTTCAAGAACTTTCATCTTTCAGTTTGACTTTCAAGTTTCAAGACCCTTGACCTAGTTTATCTCTTTGTTCCACTCATCATTCGGGTAAGTTCTCTTCATGAAAAACGTGTATTTTTGTCTATTTAACAAAATCCCTCAATCAAATTTTACTGATAGATGCGGTTTTGTCAGTCAATTGCTCTCTGACCCGTTTTAGAGTATAATAGTCAAAATATTTAACTATCTGATTTCTCTATCTTCTGTTCAAATTTAGCTTTCAGGCCAGAAGACTTTTATATTTGTTTTGAAATTTTGATTGTACTAGTCAGAACCCGACTTTCAACTCGAAATTTGTATTCTGACAGCTCCCTTAAATCTATAAAATCTCATAACTTGAGTTTTATACATCTGTTTGATATGATTCCATCGGCTATGTTATCGTTTTTTATTATAGTTTACCGTCTCAAAGTTATAGGCCAGTTCGTGTCGAACGAGTTAGCTCGCCTAAGGCTCGGGGCTCGTTTAATATCTTTAATTTATCGTTTAACTCGCCTGATTGTTACGGTGAGTAATCACTCCCCTATTTTGCAGATTTTAAACCTTTTGGGGACCTTATGCGTACCTTACAATATTTTTATGTATCTTAATACATCACTTGCAAATCTCCAATATTGTGATGTTGATCAAATGAATGTTTATATGTTAGTTGCTTACTTGCTTATTTGTTTATTTGTCGCATTCGGAGAGGTACATCATAATTACATTAAAGTATTATCATACGCCGTCTTAGTAGCCATCGACTGTGTTTGTGAGTCATGGCCAAACTTCACCTTTATTTATATGTATTTCGTCTTAGTAGCCATCGACCGCGTTCGCGAGTCATTGCCAAACGACACCAATTACTTGCTTTCATTTAATTGTGGATACTCATGATATTTATTTGCATATTTCATATATAATATATTTATTATCAAAATTTGTTAATTACTTACTCAACATGTGTTATTGACAAATATATATATTTTGTACGCATATTGCAGGTTATTCTTTGGATGATTGAAGTATTTGAAGGTCATTTAAAAAAGACTTTAGGTTAATAATAAAATGACAATATTTTATTTTTTTAATTTTTTTGGTTTTATTTGTAATTAATTGAGACTTGTGTACTTAGGTGAATTTAAATAAAGAAATTAGATATCGTCATATAACTTTTGCATGATAATATCTTGTGAGCTGTGATCCAACGGTTCACGCCCCGACATTTCCGTCATAGGTTGGGGTGTGACACAAGTTTTATAAGTTAACATGAAAAAGGAAATTTTTTTTGTTGAAATTGGAAATTATATAAGAGTAAAATGGTTTCTAGGAGAAAGAAATGTTAGTGATGGTTTCTAGGAGACACGTCATTTGAAATGGAGGATATCAGATAATATATAGACCTTGTCAGCTTTTATCTGATGAGTTGGACATTCGGCAGGTGTTCCGCCATTTGAAATGAAGGATCTGGTACAGATTTTTTTGTATTCCGACATTTCAAATGGCGAATGTCATTTACTCTGATCCGCTCTTTGACCGGCGGTTCACCAATCCCAAAGTAGTTTACCCCTACTTGTAAAATATCTTTTGACAGACATCTGCCATTTGAAATGACAGGTGTCCTCTTGACATCCTCCATTTTAAATGGGTCCTGCTAATAAGACACCCGACTTCAAAATTCAGACTCCCTTCATAAGACTCGTATAGCTTATACGAGTCGTATAGATATCCGTACACTGACAGCCACCAGCTTTTTGAAAAAGGTGTTTGACAAAATTCTTATGCGAGTCATATGACTTATACGAGTCGATTCTAGTACTCATACGAGTTGTATAGCCTATACTACACGTATAATCACTATACACCCTCTCTACGACTAGTATAGCCCATACGAGTCATTTTGGATCATCATACACCCTTCTTAGACCGTACATACCAGCTTTTCAGATGTGTACATAGCTTTTGAGATAGTGTTTGACTAGACTTAAGACTTATACGAGTAGTATAATCTATACGAATTGTTAGTTCATTGTACCATGTCTGGAAAAACCCCGTGAATGACCAGTTTTATACGACTAGTATAGTTTATGCGACTCGTACAAGTAGGGTAATTATTTTACATGATATAATACTCAGTAAATTATTTGACGCGAAACAAGATTTCACCGTTAATTATATGACACGACATAATATTTTAACGAGTTAGATATGTCATTTTCTGATGATGGCAATCAAGACGATTGTGTTGGTGAAACTTCTGACAATGTCTCGCCATTTTCAACCAACGAGGTATAAAATAATTTTATAAAGTATGTTTCTATTATTTTATATTTAACGATATTTTCTTTAACAAAATGTTAAATTTGTTTTCAGTTGATTTTGTCTGTCGACGAACTTAAGGACCGGGCGAAAATGATAAGTCGTGAAGTTGGTGTTGTCGTAGTAGCCCAATGGTCGTAGACAAACGCTGGTGGGGAAGTCGTTAAATTTTTGCTAAATTGTGATCATGGCGGGTCATACAATTGTACTGCGACAATTAGGCGTTCATGTACAATTAAAACTGATTGCAATTTTAGCTTAATTGGCAACTATTTGCGACAATACAATGGTTGAAGGTTGTGAGTGGTTGATGATACACACAACCACGCACTCGTTCAACATTTAAAGGGTCACACGTACGTAGGCATACTTACTCCTGTTCAAAAGGTTGTGGTACATGATATGTATCAAAACTGAGCGCCACCACGTGACAATCTATGTAATTTAAAGTCTAAGGATGAAAGAAATTTGACTTGCATCAAAACCGTGTACAATGAAGGGCAAAAGATCCGTAAAGAGGACCGTCGAGGAAAAAGCCCGATAGAGGTTCTTTTCAATTTGTTTCCAGGCACGACTTATATACACAACCATCACACAAATCCTTCCACAAATGCCCTGGAGGACTTATTCTTCATTCATTCAACTTCGTATATGATATAGCGTGCACTTCGCGCATGTGTTGGTGATAGACACAACACATAATACAAACGTATACAAGATGTTGTTTGTACAAATCGTTGGTGTAACTTCAACCAGCAAGACCTTTCATATAGAAATGGCAGTTATATCCAATGAAAAGGAGGATAATTTCACGTGGGTGTTAATATAGCGATGGCAAAGCTTCTCTACCGTTGAAGAATACGAACATTTTCTTGGTCGATGGAATTGATCGGTTAAGTCTAGCATTGTCTCTGATTACGAGTCAAGATACAAGAGACTTTATGATACCTTAATTGTCAGCCACAAAAGTAATTTACCTAGTTCTCATATTAGGTGTTTGCTCTAACTTGATTCAAGAGTTGTTTATTATTTGTCATATTTACTGATTTTTTTTCAGGAGTACTTGATTATGTTAACACCAACTGGCTCGATAAGTATATAGAAAAGTTTTTGTCTGTGTGGATAGACCAAAATTTAAATTTTGGTAATACTATAACGAATCGAGTTGAGAGCGCATAATATCTTCTAAAAAACACATGGTGACCCGCAACTCTATGTTTGATAAACTTGTGGGTATTATCGATCGAATCATGGTGAGCCAGCTAACAGCCATAAAAGCAACCTTTGAAGAGAGTCGTAAGAAGAAAATGAATCACCACAACATACCACTTTTCAATGAGTTACGCCGTCATGTTTTATGTAAAGCTCTAGATATATTATGGGACTAGCTTAACCGGGTCAACAAGTGTATGGAGTCTGGTAGAGTGTGCGGGTGTCATGTTCGCACAAGAGGTGGTATGCCATGTGCATGTATGATTTCAAAGTATTTGACTTCAGATCATACCATTCCTTTGGATTCAATAGATATATATTGAAGGAAGTTGGATTTTGATTCGTTATTTGTTGACGAGGATGAAGGTCTTGACTCAAAAGCTAACGGGCTGCTAGAAGAATTTGTACAACAATTTAAAAAAGAGTCAAAGGGCGTAAAAAAAGTATGTTTTCAAAGTTCCTTTCACTTAATAACTTCAATTTTAATCTAATTATTTTATCCAATTTTCATGTAACTTATAATTTAGCAAGTTACTATGTTGGACGATGAAGGTTTGGATGGTGATGATGTTATTTATGAGACCCATTAGTATTTACAGTTCCCCACAGGAACCGCAGACCATCACAAACTTCATCGGTTTGCAGATAGGAAAATGATTAACCCTATCTCGATCAATTGGGATCTTTTACGGAATGTTGGAGAGATTGAGAGGGCCGAGGGGATTATAGGTGTGGGTATACCATGTAGACATCTTATAGATCTTGCTGGCCTCCCTTGTTATCGGGAGCTTACTTTAGAGTTTTTGTCAACGTTTCGTTTTACCCCTCAAAATAATATGCATGCTACTAACAGCGTGGTGTTCCGTTTTTTTGGCAAGGATCGTGGGATGACATTACCCGAGTTTGTTGTTGCATCAGGTTTGTAAACAGAGGAGCAGGTTCTTTTTCTGGAGTTCGAGGAGGGTATATTTGTGGAGAATGACCAAACTGTGACACGGTTTTGGGGTCAGATTGGTACCTGCCCATTTAAGATAAAGGTCAGGTCGAGTTCGATTATAGATCCTCTTCATCGATAGCTACACAAGGTCACCGCGTGTTCTATTACTGGTCGTGGGAATGGTAGGGAGTGGTGCACCTCACCTGATCTGTTTTACTTATATTGTTTGTTGACGCCGGTTAATTGCAACCTTGCATGGTGTATGGCTTCTTATTTTGCTACTCTTCATAGAAAAATGCAGGATGGTGAGATTATTTGTGGATCTTTTACTACAGCCATCGGGTGCAAGTTAGGTTTGCTCAACCCGGATTATGTTCCTAGCATGCATGTAAAAAAAGGCGAGGAGTTTAGATAAAAATACAATGAAATGTATGAAAATTTCTACGGAGTTCCCAAACTTGGTTTTACGTTTCTCTATGGTTCCTGGAGTTGTTTGACAGCCTCAGCAACATGAGCATGTTCAGGACTAGCCCCCATGACCACCATGTTCAGGACCAACACCATGACCCCACTCAACAACATCATCAATATCACCACATGCATGTTGATAGAGATCCGACAGTGCCACTCCAGCTTATTCAGGATATCCAGCATATTCATATTCAGGCGAGTCGGGTTTGGTTTCAAGATTGGATGGTTGAATGGGTGAAATCACAGGGTTTTAACCCCCTCCTACTCTTCAACATCCGGTCAGCAGCACCATCCATCTCAGTCTTCGGGCCAGCAGAACCAGCCATCTCAGTCTTCGGGTCAGCAACACTAGCCCGCTGAGCACCCACATCTACCAGCATAGGCCTTTCATTGGGAAACTTGTTTGTTTATGTGGACTTGTGTTTTTTTGTTCTTGGTTATGTTTTTATGGTTTTGTACTTGATTATGGATGTTCGTAGGGTGAACTCATATTTTGTTTTTATGTGGTATGCTATGTTATGTGGTATTGCTACTTCAATTATTATGTTATTTGTATGTGTAATTATAGATTCAAAATAATATAGTTAAAAATTATAGCATAATATAAATTGAAGATTAATATTACAAGTAACAAAGTCAAATGACACAACTTACAACTAATTTTGGATAACATAAAATAAATAGATGTACAATATCATGCCAATATAATAAACGCTAAATAAGGTAGGGTTCCACGCGCCATTTATATAATTCATGAGCCATCTGACGTCGGTATTTAACACATACCTCATCAACGTCATTTTCAATCACTAAGGGCTTCTTTTTAACCAGGATTTCCATCATCATACAAACTCGAACCCCTGAATTAGAATTGTTACCCTTGTCTTGAGGCACGTTAACTTCACTTAAACCGATAATCATTTCTTTTATCTCGTAAGATTTATTCGAGTTTTGCCAGTAGCGTATACGATCAAGAAACCATGGGAAAAACAATGATAACATCTCCATTTTAGCACTTTGAAGTTTTTCATTTTCCACCTTTTATCTGTCCAGTATTGGATAATTTCCATCGTTCGCATATTTATACGGACGAGTAACCAATCACCACCAGAATGGAACGAAAAAGGAATATACACTTGGTCAACCTCCCAAAGTCGTGTATATGGGTCTTTTGTTCCGGCTAGCTCTATGGCAACTATAGAGTCTTCGTTTTTCATTTTGCCATAAAAACACGGGGGCAACACCGTCCAACGGAGTCTTAAATCTCGATTAGTTCTTAATTTTGCGTATCGAACAATCATCAATCTTGTTGTCCACGCTTCGATGTGCTACAAACATATTTATCAAAAATATTAGTTACTCATTTATGGGAAACATATATATAAAAGTATATAAAACCTTAGAATTTTACCGTTTCAGAAAGGGAACCATTGGACTCGTTCCCTACCCTAAAAACTTCGATTGAGTTTTTTCATGGGTAAAAACTTTGTATAGCAAAATGGAGCGTCTTCGTTAATATAAAACGCAAGTACATCTCTTGACCAACTTTTTTTCGTTGCATTAGAAACTGCAAAATTATGTTTTTCGTGGGGGTTTTCGGGAACATATGAAGAAGATTTCGAAGTAATTGTATAAGGCCTAGTTAAACGCCTCCAAACATCATATGTCCATCTTGCCGATTTGGTAACTAGCTGTGAGGAAAAAATGCTTCATTTTCTTCTTTGTCTCTTTTATGCGCCATTTCGAAGAAAATTAAGGGTTTGAAAGATGGAATAAAATGGTATGGTTGACGTAAAGTATGTATTTATAGTTGAAAGTGGGTCGTGTATCGTTTGAAATAATATGTATTTATCTCGTACAAATTAATACCACTCATCTACAAATTTATCTCGTATAGTTCGTCGAAAAATGTGTTATGGCAGAAAGCAGGAAGCTTTGTAGGACCGATTCGGGACTCGGTTTCCCAACGATTCACGGGGCAACGTGTTAGAGTGCGGAATCCTCTAACACGGTGATTCGGTGGTGATCAACGGGCACGTAGGTACGATTCCTAAAGGGGTTTGACGCCTAGGATTGGAGGAAACGACCAAGAACACGAAGAACAGTCGAGGGAGTTTCTGTAGGCTGCTGGTTCGTGAGTGTGTATTCTGTTCTCTGCATGTGAAATTTCCCAAGTAACGTTTATATACCGAAGACTCATTCGGTCGAATGAGATACTCATTCGATCGAATGAGATCTGGTTCGATCGAATGAGATCTGGTTCGATCGAATCAGTCACTGATTCGATCGAATCAGCTTCGTTTGACATTTTTCAGTACGTTAACTTGGTTTCACGATCGTTGGTTTCATGTTGAACCAACCTGATAGAACTGGGGACATACATGTGACATTTCATGTCCTAACAAACTCCCCCTTGGAGCCAGTTCTATTTTCCTGTAACCAATCGAGTTCTCTTGCTCGATCGTAACTCCCCCTTGGAGTTATCTCACTCTCTCTTTTCTCAAAACTAGTGGTGCATACGTTGCATCCACAAACTCCTTTCTTCATGGAGTTCTCTCTTGATCAAATGGTACAGTCAGTCAGACTTACCATAGGTTCCGCATATCCTGAGACGCTGTCAATTGGAATTTTGGATTAACATTTAAGCACAATTGTATTAGATTTGTAAAATTGACATTAACGCATAATCTATCACAATATTCCAAATCATATTTCATTCAATTCAAAACAATTACAATCAGAAGATTTAACTTTGAATTACAACAAGAAACAAGATAAACGAAAGACATGACAATTAATCTTTAGTTTCTTGGGCATACTTCTTCTGTTGTTCTTTCCAATTTGATCCTGCATGTATGTCATAGGCAAAGCAAATCCTAATGACATTTCTGTACGTTAACGCTTGCTCTATGTCTTCAGGAGCATAAAGAATCTCTGTCTTGTACAACGTATAGACATCCTCCCTTGACAAATTTGTGAGCCACATTGGATCAAAAATACGAATTGTGCTCCAGTTTCCATAGTCATTGAGCACAATAACTGCCTCATGCAGTCTTCCATCATAGTACCAATGCCTGAATGATTTGTAGAAGTCCTGCTTCATCTTTCTAAGAGGAATCTTCTTCATTGTGAGTGGTGGCATGTACTTCAAAATAACTTTTGGCCTGTTGGTGATTGGATCGATCTCCTTTTTGCTTATATATCTCTTCGGCCTTTGTGGTGTGATCATCTTCCATTTTGTGTTGTACTCTTTTCGCAATACACTCTGATAATACGTGGCAAATGGAGATGAGTTGGCGTATAGCATATCAAGATAATTCAGACGGTTCAGATCATAAGTAGGAAGGGTCTTCAAATCAGTAATACGTTGAAAGTATTCAACCCCCCTTTCTCTCTTGACAGCTACACAGTTAAGATCCTTCAGACATGCCCAAGCGATAATTTCTCCTGAAGTTCTGCGACCCTTCATCTTATATGACGTTGTATGAGGAATGGTCGGCTTCGCTTGTCGTCTGGATCTAATCTTCTCAAGAATAGCATTGAATGCTTTCTTGCATTCCTCGGTTTTCTCTAAAAAATCGGCTTGATCCGCTTCAGAAGGCTGTTCCATATTGTTTGACCTTTCTTCAGCCTTCTTCTGTATTTCCTCCTCTGTTACATTTTGGAAGAAACTTGCAGAGTTAGGAAGATCGTCATTTTGAGACGTATAGTATTCAGGATACTCTTCCTTTGACAAGTCTTCCATTTCAACTTCATCAAATTGAGAAGGATCGACGTGTGAGGGATCAGTGGCCGTTGATGATGATGAATCAGGTGTAGCAGCAGAAGAAGACATTTGTTCTGTTGGAGGCAAAGCCAGATACTTGCCTGTTTCTACGTTGGATAATTCAAACATTTGTTCCAATTCTTCTTCTGTGAAATTATGAGAAATTTCACCTTCTTCCAAGTCTCCACTTGCGAAGTTTCGCTGCTCATTTGGATTGTCCAGTAGAAACGTGAAAAATTCTGCTGCAGTTTTTGATTGCAGCGGTTGGACATTAAACGGATCATCGTCACCTGTTTGATTAAACAACCACAATTTAACAGCAATTTTAAGTAAACATATGTAATATCATAAACATGAAATACAATATCATTACATATGAAACTGAGTCTATACAAAAATCATCATTTAACAAGATTTAACATTTAAATCCTCACTACATTCACTCAATTCACTCTCTAGTACCTTCACCTCCATCATCTGAAGAGTCAAGTTCGTCTGTGTCCACATCAACATTTGTTGGACCTTCCAAACGTAGAACATCTCCTTTCAATTCGGTTACTTTCGCCTCAAGGCTTAGATTTGACTCTCTTAGTTCCTTGATAGAAGAGCCCTGATCAGCGACAGTCGCATTCAGCTGACTGTTTTCAATTCTGAGCATGTCGTTTTCGGCTCGAAGTTGGGCAATCTGCTCATCTTTCAGTCGATTTTGTTCTTGCCGTCTGTTCAGCTCTTCTTGCTCAGTCTTGAACATGAACATCTTCATCATAGCCTTGTGAAGATCAGCCAGTTCTGTTGCAACCTGAGGAGGTATAGACATTTCAGGTTGAGGTTGAGTAGTCGGTTGTGGTGCTGATTGTGTTGCTGGTTGCTATGTTGGTGGCGGTGCTTGTTGAACGGGAGGAGCAGCAGACGAAGTCCCAACTGATTGTAACGTTGGAGGACGTGGGAGATCAGAAAATAAACTCCGATACTTCCTTGTAACCTTCTTCTTTTGCCTCTTCGCAGGCCTTTCTTCGCCCGCAACATCCTCGGCCCTAACCTCACCAGCAAAGTGCACATCCGATGCACTTGCTTCATCACCAGCATCCAGAACCTCAACGTTAAAGAATGAATCAGCCTCTTTTTCGGCATCTGTTCTGGTGTCTGCCGGTACCGCTTCCTCCTCAGTGTCAGATTCGTCGCTGGTTTTCTGATAAGGTAAGTTCTCGACGTCTGAATCACTGGCGGCATTCCTCCACTTCCTCTTCGGAGGAGCCTTGTAAGACGGATTTGTCAGGTGCCCAAAACACCGTTTGTGTGGTGGTCTTGTGGGGCGATCCTTGTAAGATTTTAAACGGTTGAGGGTTTCGTTCTTCATGTGGTCCAGTTTCACCACATCACCCTCATTTTCTTTCAGTAGACCCGGAGCTTGACTATCGACGATCATTTGCACAAATCTCGGGTACTGTAGAAATTTCTCGCCCGCCCCTTGTTTTATTGTCAGATTTTCCACCATATGGCTGAAGGTCATCTGCGAGAAGTTGTAGGGGCGGTTCATCACTAATGCAGCCATTGTGAACTGCATGCTTTCCCTCAATTTGTCAAAACTTGTTCTTTGAGGCCCTAAGCAGTGCATCACCACGTGTGCCAGATATTTGAACTCTGGACACAGATTGGCTTTATGGAGTAGACCGGCATTCAGGTCACCATCGTACTTCATTCTTGCAAAACATCCTTTGGTTCCAGCAGGATGTAACCCAGTAGGATCTGAATCAGCATCAGCAAATCCACAGACTTCCCTGAGGATTTGGGCAGATACAACAATTCCGTGCCCTCTAACATTGGAGCGAATTACCGACGGCACAACAGTTTTGTCGTGCGAGGCATTCCTCCAGAATTCCTGTTGAATTGACATAATGGGTTCTACTACCCTTGAGATAGGTCCGTGAATCCTGGACCGTTTCAGGAATTTGATCATTGTTGCAAAGTCTTTCCCATGGCTTGCCTTTTCGTCGAGAAAGGCTACAATGTTGTGCTTGATTGATGTTTTGAAGGGAACGAAAACATCTGCAACTTCAGCCATTTTATCTGCAAACATAAACGTGTTAGAACGAACAGATATCGAAAAGACTGAATGCGTTTAACATTTTCAAACATTCTGGACTTGTTCAATCGAATGAGCAAAGATTCGATCGAATGAGCTACTCATTCGATCGAGTGAGCTACTCATTCGATCGAGTGAGATCTAGTTCGATCACAGACAGTCGAATGAGATAGATATCATCTTTGACCTCTGATTCGATCGAACTACTGATCGAATAAGTCTCATTCGATCGAACAAGAGACTCGTTCGATCGAGTAGACTGATTCGACTCCTTCAACCTCAGCCCAGAATCTGCAGAAACCCGATCGACATTTTCGATCGTTTAAAGATACGCAACACACAGATAGCACCAGTTGAAGTTTATGAACATGTATCAACATTAAACTACAAGACTTAAATGATTAAAAACAGTTCAATATCAGTTTCGTTCTAAAGTCCGTTTCCGAGAACTAAAACGACCAAAAACATGATCAAACACGGTTAAAATCCAAAAAAACTTACATTTTATTGATGTACGTGAAAAATCGAATAAGATGAATGGATCAAAACGAGGGTTTCGCGTAAACAATTTTGAGAGTAAATTTCCGTAAATTTTTTTCGAATAATACTGACCGATCGAATGAGTCTGAGTATTTATACTGTTTCTGGACTCATTCGATCGAATGGACTTGTTCGATTGGACCAATCGATCGAATGAGAGTCTATTCGATCGAATAAGTCTCTCGCAACACTTCTCATTCTCACAACAACTGACTCGATCGAATCGGCTCATTCGATCGATTTACTCGATCGAATAGCAACATATTCGATCGAATGAGGGACAAACTTTGGAAAAATAAACTTTTAAACTTTTATTCCCTGCCATCGATCGTGGTGCCTTTGAACCTGCAAGAAAACATAAACTTTTGATACTTGGTTAGTTTTCTTAGACATTTTCCGATAATGAGAGCTTAGTTCCTACAGAACATATAGATCATAAGACATTAGTAAACACACGGAAAAATATCAGGCACAACCATCTTTGGGTTTTCTTGTCACTTCTTCTTTCTTTCATGCACAGTAGTCGGTTGCGCAGATAAACATTTAGCAACCTGCATGAAGTTTTCTTTCATTCCTACACACTGGATAAACATTTAGTATGATCAGACAGGGATCAGACTACCTGTCACGATGATTTCTCATCGATTTTTCAAACAAACAGAACTAAATAAAATGAAAAATAAATAGAAATAAGGGAGGGACAGGGATCAGACTACCTGTCACAGGATGATTTCTCATCAACATTAAAGCAGAATAAAAATAAAAATAATTCAAAATAAAAATCTTTTTTGAATTTTTATAATATTCAAACTGAAATAAATAACTGTATAAAATTTAAAATACAATATTTTTGGTTGAGAAGGATCTATAATAAGAAATCATACAGACTTATTTGACTATCTACTGAGACTTTTCGTGATTTTTCACATGTTTTTGATTTTTCTTAATAAAAGAGTATACAATATTAAACTAGACATAATGAACATTCTTTTTGTGAGAAAGATCCGAACATGGGATCAGTACTGACATTGTAGCACTCAGTAAGTTCAATATAATTTCTTTTGGTCGATGCATATTACCAATGCGATTATGGGTATATTTGTCCATTTAAACTTAAACAAACATCCTCTCGTCTGTCAATGACCATTTGATAATCGCTTGTGATCACAGCTATGTATCCCACCATATTTTGATTGACTCATGTAGGACCTCACACCATATTGAACAGTCAAATCAGCGCATCTTATTTATGACAAACGACCATAAGCTTATAGGATCCCCTTTGTTCGCTTTTCATCAAATTTTGTTGCTTTTCTCATTCTTGCGAATTTAATTAGCAACTTGATGATTTTATCATGTTTTCACATACGTGTTCGGTATTCATCTACTTGTCCCAAAATCATTTATTTTATATTTTTTCAGGAGATATCCAAGTTATCAGCGCTGTCCAGGTCGATACTTACGTATCACAGAGGGAGATAATAACTTTAGATATACCAGTATGGAAGAGCGCTGTCCAGGTCGATACTTACGTATCACAGAGGGAGATCAATCCAAACCAGTGGAGCATAAGATATTTAATACAGATATCCAAATTATCAGCGCTGTCCAGGTCGATACTTACGTATCACAGAGGGAGATAATAACTTTAGATATCACAGCATGGAAGAGCGCTGTCCAGGTCGATACTTACGTATCACAGAGGGAGATCATTCCAAAGCCGGTGAAGTATAAAATATTTAATACTCCTCCTTAATCAATGTTTAAAGCATTTGATTTAGAAGGGACTTTCGATGAAAGCAGACCTGCAACACGAAGATCTAACATTTTTTTTAAGAATTTAGCTTTTGGGGGAACCAATTTGGGCCGATGGTAATTCGTGTACGCGTGATAAGACATATCCTTAATTGATATTGATCTTTAGACAGTGACGTCTCGTCAATTTATCTTAGATGTACACCCACAGCTGACAATCTAAATGATTTAGATAGGTCAAATCCAGACTCATTTCAGTAAGATAAGCCTACCAATATATCACATTAGTACTATGCATGACCAATTTTTCACTTTATATCTTTTTAACATCATGCTACTGTCAGTGTGCCATCACTTCCCAAAGGTTGGATACAATTTCTCATTTTCTGAATATATGAATGTTTTTGGATAAAAAAATTTAAATTATTTCGCCCCGATCAAGTCAAAGTCTTCAGGTAAACGGCTATCCTGACGATCCAATGGATCAGCTGGACCGACCACATACGAGTATGTGTCCTTCTAACTAAGTATGAACGACTATTTTTCAGCGAAAGAATAAAAACACATCATAAACCGCCCCGGCCACTCTCAGTCATCTGGTTAATGGTTATCCTCATAATCTACTAGTAGAAGTAAGGACCAAACATATCCGAAGATATCTCCTTCAAACTGAAGCAACCGACATAATTCTAAGCGATAGTGACGTTTTCTTTTTTTTTTTTTTTTAATATAAGGAAAATGAGAATAAGCTATACAGAAATAAAAATCTTTTTGATGTCTCAGTATGATAGCGTCTGTGTACTATCATCTTTCTTGTAACAAGATCAACTTCTCAAAATTTTAAAATTTTTGATGTTTTTGGGTTTTTGTATTTTATATTGTTTTTGGTTTTTCTTGAAACCTTTCTCCCCCTAAAAATTATAAAAACAAAATCTTTTTGGATTTTTCAAATTTTTAAGAAAAGAAAAAATGAAAAACAATTTAAATGATATCTTCAGGAACATCATCTGATTGACGTTTAACGCCGTTGATCTCTAGCAAATATAAAAACCGTGGTTTGTCAAATGATTTAGTGAAGAGATCAGCGCGTTGTTCCTGAGTGGGGATTTTTACCACATCGATTAACTTCTTTTCGTAACAGTCACGAAGGAAGTGATATCGAATTTCGATGTGCTTCGTTTTGCTAAAATGGACAGGATTTTTGGTAATTGAAATTGCAGCAGAATTATCAATATATATGGGAGTAGTAGAACATTCAATACCGTAGTCACGCATCTGTTGCTGAATCCAAATAACTTGAGAACAGCAACTGGCAGCCGCAATATATTCCGCCTCAGCTGTTGAAGTGGAGACTGACGTCTGCTTTTTGCATTGCCACGTTACTAACCGACTTCCAAAGAACTGACATCCTGCTGTTGTTGATTTGTAATCGAGTTTACAACCACCATAGTCCGAATCACTATACGCATGTAGATCAAAGTTATCATCATGAGGATACTAAAGACCCCAATCTGGAGTACCCTTCAGATAACGCAAAATTCTTTTGACTGCAATAAGATGGGAGACCTTCGGCTTTGACTGGTAACGTGCACAGAGACACGTAGCAAACATTATGTCCGGCCGAGAAGCAGTCAGGTACATTAGAGATCCGATGATCCCTCTATAGTGAGTTGGATTGATCAATTCACCCTTCTCGTCAGGATTAATCCCGTGATTAACCTCTAACGGAGTTCCCTGTGAAGAGGAACTTAACATCTCGAACCGTTTCAAGATGTCATTGACGTATTTTGTCTGGTGAATGAAGACACCGGAGTCTGTTTGATCAACCTGAAGTCCTAAGAAGAACTTCATCTCACCCATGGAGCTCATTTCAAATTTTTCTTGCATCACTTGTTCAAACTCCTTGCATAGTTTTTTATTTGTGGATCCGAAAATGATGTCGTCCACGTACACTTGTACCATAATGAGATCTCCTTCTTTCTCCTTTGTAAATAACGTGCAGTCGATCGTTCCTCTTCTAAACCCGTTGTTCAGAAGGTGTTTGGATAGTTCCTTGTACCAAGCTCTCGGGGCTTGGTGAAGACCGTACAAAGCCTTGTTGAGCAGGTAGGCTTTGTCCTTGTGATTTGGGTCTTCAAAACCTGGAGGTTGTGCCACATATATGGTCTCTTCGATGTGACCGTACAAAAAGGCACTCTTGACGTCCATCTGATATACTTTGAATCTCTTGAAAGACGCATACGCCAAGAACATCCGGATTGCCTCCAAACGCGCAACCGGAGCATACACCTCATTGTAGTCTAGGCCTTCGATTTGCCTAAACCCTTGGACCACCAGGCGGGCTTTGTTGCGAACAATCACTCCACGATCGTTGCGTTTACATTTGAGTACCCACTTAGTGCCAATTTTCTTCTGTCCTTTGGGGAGATCCACCAGCTTCCACATACCAAGTCTCTTGAACTGTAATAATTCTTCTTGCATGGCTGAGACCCAGTTAGCGTCTTTCAGTGCATCGGTGATGCTGCGTGGTTCTTCTTGTGCTAAGAAGCATTCATGGGCATTTAGCGCAACTGATCCTGACTCCATCATTTCAGTGTAGAGGCCAAAATTCAGTTGTCGACGTGTTTTGACACCCTGTTGAATGTCCCCTATAATGTTGTCTTGTGGATGATCACGTTCAGTCCTGACCACCGGATTGTCAGGAACGACAACATTTTGTTCCAAGTTAGTTAAGTTCGGCTCAGGAACTGGAGCGGTTGGTGCCTCTGAAGTAGACGTTAGAGGCTGATCTGCATTTGGCGCTTCTTGATTTGACGATGAAGGTTGTGGAGTAACCTATGTCAGTGCCGATTGTACATCATCTGCTGGTGATTCATCTTCAGATTCAGATTCGGATGACTCTTGAACTTGCTCGCTAGACTCTGTGGAGGAAGACGATGATGGACCAGGATGAGGTGAAGATTGCTGTGATTCATCAGGAGGTGCATTTTGCGCCTCATACATCATCTGAATAGCAACCTCATACAAATTGAATGACTTGAACAATTTGTCAAAATCAAACAACCAGTCTTCTCCTGACCCCTTGGCTGGTTCTGTATAGCGTTGAACGTCGACATGGTACCATTCTTCAACTAATTTTGTTGATCTGTTGAAGACCCGTTTGAGAGGTACACTGTAACCCAGAAAATAGCCGTTGATGATCTTCTCCTCGAACTTATTATCGACTTGCCTTTTAAGTAACGTGCAAAGAGCTCCAAATGGTTCCAGGTGCTCTAAATTAGGTCTCCGTCGTTAAAGAAGCTCGAAGCTTGTCTTGCCGTGGCGCTTGACAATGCCTACCCGATTCAATGTGAAACAGGCGTTGGCAATTGCCTCACTCCAAAACGTGACAGGCAACACTGAGTCTGCTAACATTGTTCTAGCTGTCTCGATTAACGTTCGATTTTTCCTTTCAGCAACCCCATTCATTTGTGGAACATACGGGGCACTGAACTCCTGAACAATACCTCTTTCTTTGCAGAAGTTTTCAACATTCGCATTCTTAAACTCTGTCCCGTTATCTGTACGCATTCTCCGAACCTTCAGATTGTACTGTGACTCAAGAGTTGTAACTAGCAGATTTATACACCCAAATGTCTCGGACTTTGCTTTCAAGAAAAACACCCAAGAGAATCTCGAATATTCATCAGTAACCACTAGACAGTATGAGTGCCCAGAGATACTTTTGACGCTGATTGGGCCAAAAAGATCCATATGAAGGAGTTCCAATTGAATATCAATCGAGTGGAAACTCTTAGACTTGTGGGACCTTTTTACTTGCTTTCCCGCTTTGCACTGCACACACGAATCAGGGAGACGGAAACTTCTCAGATTAACTCCCTCAACTAGCCTGTTGTGCACAAGCTTGTTCATGTTCCTGACATTAATGTGTCCCATCCGTTTATGCCATATGACAGTATCACGTTCGGATGCCTTGGACACAAAACATGTCGCCGTTGGAGACGATGACCCTGCCTTAGCCATATCCAGAATGTAGAGATCACTCTGGCGTGCGGCTGACATTAAAACCTTGTCTTCAGAAATGGTGAAATCCTTAGCCAAGATGTGGCAGTCTCGATCATCAAACATAACTTTGAAACCCTTGTCGCAGATTTGACTTATCGACAACAGGTTATTCTCCAACTCCTTGATGAAATTAACCTTATCAAACGAAATTCGCCCATTAGAAACAATTCCTTGGGCCGTGATGTAACCACCTTGATTTCCTGCAAAGGAAACTGCACCTCCTTTTATCTGTCTGACACTGGATAGGAGATTCATGTTTCCAGTCATGTGCCTGGAAGCTCCTGAGTCGATGATCCACATGTTGAATCTTGGATTATACAGAGCAACCTGCACACAAAAAGCAAAAGGTTTAAATATCATTGGAAACCCAAGCCTTTATGGTCTTGGGTTTTCCATTATCATCACGAATTAACAATTCAATCCATTTACCCTCATTAACACTGTTTTCTGGTTTGACATTGTTATCAACAGTGTTGTTTTTCTTTTGTTTCCAACTGTCAGTCTTCTTCTCAACATGTTTGACATAACTTGTTGAAGACTGACTTTCACTTGTTGAAGTGGAAACACTTGGGCTTGAGGGATTCGGTGATCTGTGTGGTGAGGTTGACTGAGGTTTCCTAGGAGAAACCGACCGCGGTGTGTGAGACCGAGTTTGACTTTGAATGTCAACGGTCGGTCGCCTCATAGGAGTTGACTTGACATATCTAGGATCCGTGTACTTGTAACAGAATCTTGCTATATGGCCAACCTCTCCACATGAGAAACAGTAATTTCTCCCCCTTTGACGTGATGGAGAGTAATAACTTTGTTGTTGTTTGTTACCATAGTACCCCTTTGATTTGACATTTTGGGGTGAAGTTTGTCTGGGAGGGGGTTTTGGAAAATTATGTTTTTCATTAAAGTTACCCTCTCTGACAAACTGGGTACCATGTTCCACATGCACTTTCTCAGATTTATGATTAAACTTGTTCTTCTGAGAATTACTTGTTGTTGCCTTTGATTTAGATGTGGATGGGCCTGACTTAGTTGTGGAACCTAAGTCTGTGGCAACAACATTTGGTTTGTTCTCAGGAGCCGGGTCAATGACTTCTTTACCCTTGGACTTTGAAATTTGGTTTGTGTCCTCGGGTGTTTTAACATTTGAGTCATCGTCTGGCACAGCTCCTGGTGTGCTCACAAATTGGTTCAGCACTGAGGGTGGGACATTGTGATATCCCACACCTCTTTCCTTTTTGCACCGGAACTCGGGGATAATGTGTTCTAGCAAATAAGAGGAATTGGAGTAACTTTTTAATTTGAAAGTCAATGATTCAAGATCATCTTTTGTGTTCTCCATTTCCTTTTTCAAGACATTATTTTTATTGATATGAAAATTTATAGAATCTTGTTGATTTAGAACATATATCTCCAATTCCTTGTTCTGACGCTTAAGGCTATCAACTTTTTCTTTAAAAGCAGACTCTTTCTGCTTCCAAGCCTTGTTTTGTGCAAGAGCGTCAGTCAGTTCAATTAAAGATCTTGAGGCTGCTTGTTTATAAGCCTCGAGATCTTCAATTCTCTCTTTCAGAGAATGAATTTCTTGTTCAGACATTTCACATTTTAAACATTTGGTATTTTCTGGTTTGGGAGTAGTAGGGTTAGAACTTACCTTGGCATCATTTGACGTCTCTGCCATGAACGCAAAGTAAAGATTCCCTGCTCTTTCCAGAAAAGATGCAGACTTTGCTTATGACAGTACCTTGTTGACTTCTTCAACAATAGCAGCTTCTGCAGGAATTGTTGAACTTGGAGATGATTGAGGAACATTTGACTCTTTTTCTTGATCCTCCATAATCTCCACTGATGACACCTCAGCTTCATGCTCTCCTTCATTTACTTCAGTAGCTAGCTCCTCGACAATGTATTCTTCATCAGTTGAGGAATCATCAGACCCAGATTCTGAGTCTTGATTCACAATGTTGATGTCAGCCATGTTAATGCTGAAGTTCCAGGACTCGCCTTCATCACCTTGAACAGCAAGAGCAGCTTCATTGTTGATGTTGGCGTTGTTCGCTGTTGTGTGATTCTGAGGGACCAGTTGTCTCTCATTGTTGACATTTGCAGCGGCTGAGGCAGGAGTAGATGAAGTTGAAGTAGTTCGGAAGGGATATTGGTGACCTTCCCTCTTTGGTTTAGAGCACTCCTTGGCAAAATGACCAAGTTCGCCACAGTTGTAGCATTTAACTTTTGTTTTATCAAATCCAAACTTGGATTTATTGTTGATTGAAAGAGCTTGGCCTGTTTTCTTAGCCCACTTTCTAGCCCTACGGAACGCGCTGCCAAGTGCCCACATTATGTCGATGCGTTCCATATCGTCTTCATCTAGCTGTTCATAGTCATCGCTGTCCAGATGACTGTTGCCAAGTTTACCAGCCACCATTAAACTGTATGATTCAATTATTGTGCCTAACGTTGCCATATGTTCTTTGGCAACTTCCACCGTTACCTTTCCCAAGTCTTCAGTGTTTAACGTTGCCTTTTCAGTTGACTTGGGTCCGGAGTTAGAACTTGAATGTCCGGAATTTGATGTTGGTGGTGCAGAAGATCTCGTTTCGGTCTCCTTAGATTGATTTGACATTGAGGAGACAAACGCAGTCTTCATTGGAGCATGGTCATTTGAATCTGACATTGGTGATTTTGACATGTACAGTGACTTGTCAGATGTTGCTCTGGGTTTCCTGGAGGATGCTCTTAATTCAGCGTCTTCCTGTCTGATTTCTTTAATAAAGTCAGAAAGAAGAATCGTCTCCAATTGATGACTTCTTCTCATCACAGTCAGGAAGGTGTTCCAGCTTGTTGGGAGTCCTTGAGCGAGACATCTAACATTTTCAGTCCCTGTTGTTTTGACATTATAGGACTTTAGCTCTGACATAAGATGATAGAACCTTGACAGCAACGATTCAATGTCTTCTCCGGATTCTGGACCAAACAAATCAAATTCACGCTTTAGCTCCCGTGCGTGAATTTCTTTAAGTGACTCAGATCCTTCGCATCGTTCAACCAGTGCGTTCCAAAGTGTTGATGCTGTTGTGAACTGGTTAAACTGATGGAAGAGATCGCTGGAGAGAGCTTGAGACAGTAAGGAGAAGGCTTTCTTTTCAGCATCAAAGGCTATCTTTTGTTCTTCTGACAGCCTAAAGTAGCTCAGGCTTTCACCATCATCGTTTGTAGGATGCACCCACGTTGTCTGAACCGCTTCCCATAGTCCAGGATTCACACCTGTGATATGAATCTGGAATCTTGTCTTCCAGGTAGTAAACTCATTGAGTGCCATCAACTTTGGAGGCTTGTTGAAGCTTCCAGATTCTGAATCACTCTCAAGGATCGATTGGATCCTTTTGTTTGTACTTGAAATGGCAGACATGTTTGCTTCTTTGCTTCAATCTTTGATCTTTTAATCGAAAATGACTGATTCGATCGAATGTATTCTTTATTCGATCGAATGTGTGTTGATTCAATCGAATGACTGACTGATTCACTGTTCTGGTCTTCAGAAGCTTATCCGATCGAATACGATCTAGTTCGATCGAATGAGGTGACAGGTTCGATAGAATGGATGTCCGGTTCGATCGAAAGGGTTCTGGCAGTCGACTAAGAAAGAGATCGAATGGGTGGATTGAATCTGAGACTTGTTCGATCGACTGGAATCAGGTTCGATCGAAAGGATGAACTGATTCGATCGAATGGACTTGGCGCAGATCACGGCGGGAAAAACTGATTCGGTCAAAATTCAAATTGGTTCGATCGAATAAGATGCTTATTCGATCGAATGAGTTCCAAAAATACGACTTGTTCGATCGGGATTTATGGAATTTCCAAACTTAGAAGATTTGACCAGATTTTCGGTTGTAAATTCAATAACACGAATCCTAGTTGATTTGGAAGCAAAAAATGACTCTTTTAAGTTTATTAACACTTAAACAAATAACCAACCAAACAAAAATGGATCAAACGTTTAAAAAAACGAAGAACACGATGAATGTTCTTGTTAAAACCCGGAATTTTAACACCAAATCTTGAGATCAAAAACCAAAATATATGACTTTTATGAGTTTTTGATAAGAACACAATGAACACCAAGAACAAAAACACTTGATTTCGAAATTTTTTCAAGCAAAATATATGATTTTCACGAGAAAAACACGAATATCACCACGAATCTTTCGTGAATCAAGAACCTTAAGCTCTGATGCCACTTTGTAGGACCGATTCGGGACTCGGTTTCCCAACGATTCACGGGGCAACGTGTTAGAGTGCGGAATCCTCTAACACGGTGATTCGGTGGTGATCAACGGGCACGTAGGTACGATTCCTAAAGGGGTTTGACGCCTAGGATTGGAGGAAACGACCAAGAACACGAAGAACAGTCGAGAGAGTTTCTGTAGGCTGCTGGTTCATGAGTGTGTATTCTGTTCTCTGCATGTGAAATTTCCCAAGTAACGTTTATATACCGAAGACTCATTCGGTCGAATGAGATACTCATTCGATCGAATGAGATCTGGTTCGATCGAATGAGATCTGGTTCGATCGAATCAGTCACTGATTCGATCGAATCAGCTTCGTTTGACATTTTTCAGTACGTTAACTTGGTTTCACGATCGTTGGTTTCATGTTGAACCAACCTGATAGAACTGGGGACATACATGTGACATTTCATGTCCTAACAAGCTGTCATGTCATATGAAAATTCAAATAATCTCGTATGGCTCATACAACTCGTATAAGGGGTTGCTTTTATAGGCCATTCTCGTATTATATGGTCAACGGGTACTGACAAAAAGTTGATATCTATACGACTCGTATAACTTATACGAGTAGTATAGGTAAGGAAGGGTGTCTGAATAGTAAAGTGGACTTCTGAATAGAGAAGGCATTTTAAATGGCAAGTGTGAATAGTGACAACATGCCAATTCTGACTTTGATGTCACTTCGGTCTAACTTTCTTTTTGAAATGGTTTACTTTTTAAAATAACAGTATTTTAATAATAATAATTAGTTATATTAAAAACACTATTACATTGTAAAATATTTTTAAATAAAAATTTAATTATTAAAAAATACCATTTGACCGAAATCTTTGTCTTCTTCATATCCATCATTTCAAATGGCAAGTGTGAATAGTGACATGTCTGATTTTGTTTGACACTTCAGTCTCCCTAAAAACACATTAGTGTTTTTAATAATAAAAATAATTTTCTAATAATTAATAATGTCATTTAAAAGATACGTAAAAAAAAAAAGAAATAATAAACAAAAAAAGGCGTAAAATGTTGAACCACGTACGTGAGACAAAAAACATAGGCAAGACAACAATAACTCAGTTGATCTAGGACATGCACGTTGCGACATAGTTTAACAACACACGAACGTTGTTGCGCGTTAACTCGCAAAATTAAGACCAAGATGTAAAACGAAAAATTTGTTAAAGATGAAAAATATGGGGGACCAAAGTCGAAAGTAAAAAAGTATTGAGGTTAATGATATGGTCTAAAATATATATGTTATTATATAAACATTTCATACATGTTCAAGTATTTTGAGCCATGTTTTTATTTAATATATTTATATATGGTTCATATTTTGAATTTGTTGTTTTAAGAGACAACGAGCTAAAATGATATATTTGTTTTATATAGTCATTTATAAATTAACTAACGATTTTTATCATTTTAATAATGTGATATTCTCTATTAATGTTAATGTTATGGAGAAACTTATAAAAGTAAATTAAATCACATTTTAAAAGTTAAAACATGACAGGAAACAGTGTTGTGATTTGTGAATTAATAATTGGGCTGGAAATTGAGAGCTGAATATGGGTCCATTGGTAAACCAACTCACGAAAAATAAAGAGTTACGGGGGATTGGGCCGAAAGTTTTCTTATTCTTTTGGTAAAAGGAAGTCGGTAAGGAATTAAGTGGACAGGAAGTCAAGGCAAAGTATAAAAGGAGGATATTATCATTATTATGGAAGAGAGCTAGGTTTTATTTTTTTTGGAAGTTGGAGTTGGGCAGACGCACAAAGTCAGGGGGCTGCCCCTGTTCGATCAAAAGGGAGTCTCTCCTAGTCTACTGTTACCACGTGCAATTTGAAACAAGGAACAAAGAAGAAGAAAAAAATAAATAAACCAAGCAGGTCAACTATATTTATTTCTTTTTTAATGAACCACAATAATTATTTTATCATTGTTTCATCAATTATTATGCTTGGCTAAATTGTTAAACTGACTGGATTTGGATGAATACTTTTTAGACTCGTTTTATTTTTAGTTTTGAATTATTATTAATTGGTTGATGCTTTGGTAAAGTTTTTATTTTATTTGGTTGTGATGCATATGCGCATTTGGTATTAATTTATTAACTTATTGTTCCATATGCGTCTTTATGAATGTCTTTCTTGTATGGATACATATTATGTTGTTTACTGTGTGTTTACAATTAGTTTATGGTTTATTGTTAGAGTTTTCCATATGAGCGGTAATTGAAAGTTTAAAGATACCTTATATTCAGCCACTTGAGAGATCGGGATGTAATTAAGTATCGTCTGTTTTGGTATTTTGCGGGTTTTGGTAGTGATTGCACGGGAGTGAGTTACCCTAGACTTCTTTAGATTCTTACAGATCCGAGTTATAACCGAATTAAATAAGAATACGCCTTTACGCCTTAGGGTATATTATGATTAGAGAGACCGGGAGGTGATTTAATCTTTGGGTACCAAAGCATAGTTAGGTAAGATGAGACCGGGAGGTGATCCGAACCATTAAACCGTTGAGCTTACATGATATTTAGGGTCCTTAGGTATTCTTGGTGAGACCGGGAGGTGATCTAACCTACTTTAATTATTCCTTAAGTTTCATATTTTTAGAATACGTTACCAATCATAAATTCAATTCCGAGAGTTTACGAGTTGACTAGTAGGATTCCTTACCTAGGTAGTTGTTTCACCCTATATAAGTTTTAACCCAATTTGTCCGTGTCTAGTTTCTGTGTCAGTTTTAGTTTAAGTATTATTTAGTTTATAACTAATAATTAAAAAAACACAAAAATCAATTAAATATATTTATTTAAGTTATTAGTCATAGTCAAGTTTAGGTGTCGCTAGTGTCATTTGGGTTCGATATCCGGACTTCATTAGGCTTTACTACAGTTGATAAGTACATTTGCCTGTCTAGTGGTCTAGCATTAGGAGAGTTTATATTTATAAATTTAAAACTAGAGTGTTTAATTTAGGTTAGGTTTTTATAGACCGCGTTTCAGCACATCAAGTTTTTGGCGCCGTTGCCGGGGATACTTAGGCGATAGCGAAACTAGCTTTGGTTGAACTTAATTGATTAATTAGTCTTTTGTGTCTCGAGTTGTGGTGTGTCTTGTGAGTCCATGTCTTAGATTAGTGTGTCTAGTCGTGTTTAGGATAATTTAGTTTGTGTTTTATTTCGTCGAGTCTATTTAATATGTTTAATAGATCGAGTCAGTTTAGGATTATTTTATATAGAAGATGTTGGAAAGAGATGATGTTGGAAAGAGCCGAACAAGAGGAACGTGAAAGACTCCAAAATATCAAGGCAATCGAAGCCAGACTTGATAGGTTGTTAGAAATAGAAAGACTCCGTAAGATAGAGGAACTCGAAGTTAGGTTAGACGAGATAAGTGCTAGAATTCAAAATGAGAGTTTTTTTTACAAGGAGCGCGAAGCCGTCTATGAAACAGATGATGACTTATGGAATAATGATGATGAGGGCATGATAGAAGAGATAGAGTTGGAGCTACCTGATTACACGAATTCGAGTGAAGATGTCGTTGTGGAGCCACTTGACCAGATGGAAGATGACGAAGAGGAGGAGCATGCACCATCTTGAGAGGATGAGTTTGTTGATAAGTTAGTGGGTTTACCAGCTTTTGAAGAACATGAAGAATTTGACCCTGTTGGCAATCTTATTTATTTAGAAACACTAATCATGGGGAAGCCAAAAATGGAGATCAAAACATCACCAGAAGAAGAAGAGGAAGTGGGAAATGAGGATGATCAGAATATGGTGGTAGTTGAATCACCACATCATATGACGGTTAGCAGGTATGTGGATGAACTAGATAGTTGATCGCCACCAAAACCGATAAAGCCATAGAAGAAAGCACAAAAATGCTTGGATCAGCAAGCTTTGTGGGTTCAAAAATGGTACATTAAGAATTATAGGAGAACACTGAAATACAAGAATTACCATTTTCCTCATTATATGTCACTATTAGGTTTGGTCCAAGTAAGTTTAAGTATTGGTGGCCCGACCCGTTTAAATGTTTTAAAATGTTTTTTAAGTTTCACTATGTGCTATTTGTTTAAATATGTTGAAATGGTGGAATTAAACGGGTTAGACCGGGGTTGGATAAAAGAAAATCCTCCTGATTGAGATTTTGGGAGCGAATCTGGCTGAAGACTCTTCTGTAAACTTAGCGCTTCCCGGGAGGCAACCCGGTAGAATGTTTTTGGTTTACTTTTATTTTTGTTTCGTGTTTCTTGCTTTCTTGTGCTGGCTGTTTCTTGGTTTGCTTTCAGGTTGCCCCAGGATTGCTTGTGAAAGTTTGATCATACATTGTTTGATAAGTGTGGGGAGGCCATATGTTTATATATTGTCACTTTCGTTCGTAAGTGACAGCTTGGTAGAGAGCACTGGAGTGTGAGGCTTTCGTTCGAATTGGAGGGCACGGGAACACGACTCGCAAGACAATATCGTCATATTTACCAGAAGAGTATGTCCACTTTATTTATATTTGAATGTGCCTTAATTTTTGTCTTTTTCCTGTCTCTTTGAGGACAATGTGACATTTAAGTGTGAGGATGGGAAATTGACGTTTTATATTAAAAAAGAAAATTCAAAAAATTTAAAAATAATAATAATAAAAAAAGGTTTAAAAAAATATTCAAAAAAATATTGTCCCGAATATTTAACGAAAATTTTTGCAAATAATGAAAAATGATAGAAAAATTTGAGATTGGTTTTTAAAACTACTATTATATGAGATTAAATAAAGGATAACGCACTAAACTTGGGATGTGTCGGTAGGCCCAACTAGCTTTGATAGTCCTCTTTAGCAAGTTTTATATGTCTAATAATTTGAAAAACGGTGAAATCGAATTTCGATGCTTAGGGAGGATTACCATAATCTAAAAACTTTAAGATGGTAAATCTTAGATGCACTCAAACCAGCACACCACCACATGTCCATCTTTTTACTAACTTAGAAATAGTTATATACTTTAGGGTGATATAAAAAAAAGAAAAAAAAAAGAAGTATATTTTGAAAGTGTACTGAAAAGTTGGTCAGAAAAGCAAATGACCATGAGAAAGTTATGTAATGAAAATGCCAAAGAAGCATTCTCAAAAAATAGAAAAAGAGGCCAAAGTGCACATACTGGACGGGACTTAGAGTTTACATGTTACCAAGGTGATAGTGACTCTGAGGATACACTATAGGGGCTCGAAGGTTTTTGGTTAATAAATATTTTTTTAGGGAATATATAGGAAAAAGTCCAATAATATTTAGGGTATGGTCGTTCGGCCTCCACATGACCATTCATCCATCAAATTTCACCGAATGCATCTACTTAGTACCATCAATAAGTCCTTGGCTTATGGTGATTTGTCAAACCAGTCTGCTTTGACTCTAGTTTTTTAGCTTTCTTTGTCTAAGATGGGGTAGGTGTACCCGTGGTTTTTGAACTTAAAGCGCGTAATGCAATTGGGGGCTTAATAGGCTGGTGGTTGGGTTTAAGTGGAAAACAATATCGGCCATCACGGTTTTTAGGTTTATCTGTGCTTAAAAGATAACCTATATGTTTTGAAAACTTGTCTTGAATTCTAATTCCTTTGCAATATATATATTTATCGGGGACGAAAAAGGTTTAAGTGTGTGGATATCTGATATGGTCTAAAATATATATGATATTATATAAACATTTCATACATGTTCAAGTATTTGAGCCATTTTTGTATTGAATATATTTATATATGATTCATATTTTGAATTTGTTGGTTTCAAGAGACAACGAACTAAAATGATATATTTGTTTTATATACTCGTATATAAATTAACTAACGATTTTTATCATTTTAATAATGTGATATTCTCTATTAATGTTAATGTTATGGAGAAACTTATAAAAGTAAATTAAATCACATTTAAAAAGTTAAAACATGACACGAAACAATTTTGTGATTTGTGAATTAATAATTGGGCTGGAAATTGAGAGCTGAATATGGGTCCATTGGTAAACCAACTCACGACAAATAAAGAGTTACGGGGGATTGGGCTGAAAGTTTTCTTATTCTTTTGGTAAAAGGAAGTTGGTAAGGAATTAAGTGGACAGGAAGTCAAGGAAAAGTATAAAAGGAGGATATTATTATTATTATGGAAGAGAGCTAGGCTTTAATTTTTTTGGAAGTTGGAGTTGGGCAGACGCACGAAGTCACGGGGGCTGCCCCTGTTCGATCAAAAGGGAGTCTCTCCTAGTCTACTGTTACCACGTGCAATTTGTAACAAGGAACAAAGAAGAAAAAAATAAATAAACTAAGCACGTCAACTATATTTATTTTTTTTGATGAACCATAATAATTATTTTATCTTTTTATCATCAATTATTATGCTTGGCTAAATTGTTAAACTGTCTGGATTTGGATGAATACTTTTTAGACCCGTTTTATTTTTAGTTTTGAATTATTATTAATTGGTTGATGCTTTGGTAAAGTTTTTATTTTATTTGGTTGTGATGCATATGTGTATTTGGTATTAATTTATTATCAACTTATTGTTCCATATGCGTCTTTGTGAATGTCTTTCATGTATGGATGCATATTATGTTGTTCACTATGTGTTTACAATTAGTTTATGGTTTATTGTTAGAGTTTTCCATATGAGCGGTAATTAAAAGTTTAGAGATACCTTATATTCAGCCACTTAAGAGACCGGGAGGTAATTAAGTGTCGTCTGTTTTGGTATTTTGCGGGTTTGAGCAGTGATTGCATGGGAGTGAGTTACCCTAGACTTCTTTAGATTCTTACAGATCCGAGTTATAACTGAATTAAATAAGAATACCCTTTTACGCCTTAGGGTATATTGTGATTAGAGAGACCGGGAGGTGATTTAATCTTTGGGTACCATAGCATAGTTAGGTAAGGTGAGACCGGGAGGTGATCTGAATCATTAAACCGTTGAGCTTACATGATATTTAGGATTCTTAAGTATTGTTGATGAGACCGGGAGGTGATCTAGCCTACTTTAGTTATTCCTTAAGTTTCATATTTTAGAATACGGTACCAATCATAAATTCAATTCCGAGAGTTTACGAGTTGACTAGTATGATTCCCTACCTAGGTAGTTGTTTCAGCCTATATAAGTTTTAAACATATTTTTTTGTGTTTAGTTTATGTGTCAGTTTTAGTTTAATTATTATTTAGTTTATAATTAATAATTAAAAAAAATACAAAAATCAATTAAATATATTTATTTAAGTTATTAGTCAGAGTCTAGTTTAGGTGTCGCTAGTGTCCTTTGGCTTCGATATCCAGACTTCATTAGGCTTTACTACAGTTGATTGGTACACTTGCATGTCTAGTGGTCTAGCATTAAGAGAGTCTATATTTATAAATTTAAAACTAGAGTGTCTAAGTTAGGTTAGGTTTTTATAGATCGCGTTTCAGCACATCAGTTAAATTACAGAAGATGTAAAAGTATGAGAGTTAAAAGTAAGAAAGATTAAGTTAAATAAAGGAAACAAGAAAAAACCTACTTGACTAGAACTATTTAAGCCTAACATTACAACCAACTATGCACACTATCTCCCATAATCTATAATACATAATAACGAAACCACAAAAATCCTACGTGTCGTGATGGGGTTGCTCCTTCTTTTTTCCGAGTCACCGGATTTGCATGATTTTTAAATAAAGGCTTCTCATGCATTTGACCTGAATTCACGGCTATGGGTCTCATCAAACCCATGTATTTCTTTAACGGGTTATAACATCTCATTAAAAAATTAATCTCGTCAAATGTTTTAATATAAAAATTCTATAAATTAGGGATACACTAAAAATTAATATCTGATTTATTTAAAAAAAAGATATATATTATCTATAATTAAAAAACCAATTTTATAGTAAAAAAAATAAATGCGTTTTGGTTCTCATCAAACCCGTATATCTTCTAAACCGAGTTATAACATCTCATTTATTTGTGAAACAATTTATTATTAAATCATAAGTATATTATTAACTTTCATACAATAAAAAAAATTAAGAATTTCCAAAAAATAAATAAATATTAGAAACAAATAAATTATTTTTTTTAAATTGCTAACGTTTCAATGTTGTTCATATATAACACAAACCGAGCTACATCTGGATAATGGGTAAGCGAGCAACAAGCTGCGCCGCTATCCCTTTTGAACCGCAAAGCCTATTCTACTAAATATAAATCCTTGGTTCCTCGGGCTCTGCGAGTCAATGTGGACCACCTTCTGCACCCGCTCCTAGAAGCGAACCGCCTCTGGAGCTAAGGATCCAAAAGTGTCGAAGGCAAATGGAATGAACACGTGCTGATTCTCCAAACACGCTATCTCATGCTTAGCAACCTTCCTAGATTCCACTCTCAAAACCGTCTGTCCCGGTACGAAGAAACTGTCTCTCAGCCCCACCAACGGGGACACCCCAGTGAGGTCAACATACACACGCTTACCCCCTGCCCAGCCAAACACAAGAACATTCGCATGACGCAGGGTAGATCTTCCCTCTCGCGGATCAGTCAAAAAGTTAACAGGTGCCTCTTTCTTGGCTAAGATCCCGGCACGTTTAAGCACATCCCATAAGACATCTCTAACCCAGTCATGCCGATACTTGAATCCCGGTAATTCCTTATAGTGGAGGGCATGTTCACCGAATCTATCCAAACAAGCTTTTTTTACAAATGGGGCATGATTCATCTGGAGGGAAAAGAGGAATCATAAGCTAATATTTAAGGATGGCTCTGTATTCAACTGCCGACATCCGTTGTCCAAGACCTTCAATGGGCACAACAGTCAAAAAATCCTGGGCATAAGCCCCCTTGAGACAAGCTAAAACTGCCTTTTGTCTCGGGGTCATATCGAATCGCTCCTCCAAATCATGTACGTGTTTACCATAAGAGCACTCGCCAAGGTTTGTTGAGGTTTCTTGGGGGCGGTCTCCTTATCAATAAAACCGCCTATATCAAGGTCCGGGAAAGTTGTTCCAATATTACCAAGTGCAAAAGAGTAGTCAGGATCTACCCCCATAACACCAGCGTTTCACAGGATGTGGTCATGCAATTTCCACGACTGGGACCTGGAAGCCACAAAGGCATATGCAGAGACATCCTTAGCCGAGAAAATTCCTAAGCCTCCGCAACGCATAGGGAAGGAAGCCAACCTCTACTAGAGGTCCCCAAAATGCGGTCCTCCACACACAACAATATCTTCAATTGCCCCTCGCAGGCCCGCATCAAAGATGGACACAGCCTCTTTGACATGTTCAGGTTGACAGGTCCGAAGCCCAAACACTAACTTAGCAACCCCCATGCACGAGCGCAACAAAAGGAGCTCACTTTGGGGGTCACTCAAGTCTGGCAGACGTTTCAAAAAGGTTCCATTGCCGGGAATCGAACCCGGGTCTCAATAAATCAATAAATCTATAAAATAAGAGTAAAGATTTTTCTAAGCCAGGACAAAAATAAAACCCATGAATCAAGATCAAATGAATAGGTACATATTATTGATTGTGTTCCTCAAGGTTATTATAGCACTTGAAGACAAATTACAAATGCTCACACAAGTCATAATTCTCCATTGTGCAGTATGAATTTAAAAATTGATTATGTTAAAAATGAACTGATGCAATTTTTAGGTGTTGGGCTAACATTTGTATAATTATAGGGTAAGGGGGCTTTTGTTAATATAGCACAATAAAGCAAATGCAAAAATTAAGGTTATGTTACATATGTGTTCTTCGAAACATGAGTTTTCCTTTCTGTTTGTTTTCCTATGATTACTTTTCATGTTTCGGGAAGGTTACCAGAAAATTCGGCCTTCATTTTCAAGGTGCTTTTCATGTTAATCAAACTTAGAATTTACTATACAATTGAAGTTAAATTAGTTGTTAAAACTTCAACATACAGTAAATCTCTGTTATGATTACACTCCGTTTTTAAACTCCAATGCTTCAAATGGGTCAAAGTAGAATACTTCGCTAAAATTTTAAAGATAAAAATGCTTAAACAAGCTGTTAGGTACTGAAACGAATTGAAAAATCGCTTAAACAAGCTGTTAGGTGCTGAAACAAACTGAAAAATCGCTTAAACGAGCTGTTAGGTACTGAAACGAACTGAAAAATCGCTTAAAAAAGCTGTTAGGTGCTGAAACAAACTGAAAAATCGCTTAAACGAGCTGTTAGGTACTGAAACGAACTTAAAAATCGCTTAAACGAGCTGTTAGGTGCTGAAACGAACTGAAAAATCGCTTAAACGAGCTATTACGTGCTGAAACGAACTTAAAAATCACTTAAACGAGCTGTTAGGGGCTGAAACGAACTGAAAAATCGCTTAAACAAGTTGTTACGTTCTGAAACGAACTTAAAAGTCACTTAAACGAGCTGTTAGGTGCTGAAACGAACTGTAAAATCGCTTAAACGAGCTGTTACGTGCTGAGACGGACTTAAAAATCGCTTAAACGAGCTGTTAGGTGCTGCAACGAACTGAAAAATCGCTTAAACGAGCTGTTAGGTGCTGAAACGAACTTAAAAATCGCTTAAACGAGCTGGTAGGTGCTGAAAGGAACTTAAAAATCGGTTAAACGAGCTGCTAGGTGCTGAAACGAACTGAAAAAATCGCTTAAACGAGCTTTTGCTGTTAAAACGAGTTGTAACGTGTTGAAAACGCGCTGATTTGTTGGTTAAAAAAAAAATAAAACTGACCCGAAATCCGTTTTGCATAAGTAAAAACATTGAAAAAATAAGAAAACCTAGATTACCTGCTATCCAGGTAAAATATATAGGATTGGAATAAAAATGAAAGTTTAGTGACCTGATTGGTACAAAAGTTTTTATCAGTGACCTGATTGAAACAAGTTTTAAAGTTGGTTACTATTCTATGGAGTAATCTCTTTTTAAAATACCAAATAGTTTCCTAGGATCTAGGATTTAAGCTACATAGTTTCCTAACTCTAAATTTTATGTTATTTCTACTCTTCCTACAAAACTATGTCTTTTTATTTTAACCTTTTTCTTCTTTTATAAACTTGAATTTAGATATTGTTTATAATATATAGCCGTTCGAAAAGAAATCGGTTCTAATTACCCCTTTTAATGCAATTAAATGAAGTATGTGTTAGGATTAAACGCACCCACGGACCGAACACGAACACGAAAGCAATAAATGAACACGAGGATTTAATGTGGTTCGGTCTAAACTGACCTATGTCCACGGGTGGCAACTAGGTATTTCTTTTATTGAGGGACAACGATTACAAGTACATAACAATCATATATGTAGAGACTAAGCTAGGTTTTGCGTCTTATTCAACACGAAATCCAAACTTGGTCGGGCTTCGGTCTGGCCACCCTACACCCGTCTGCCCTTTGGACTTCAAATAATAAACCGGGCCTACACTGAAAGGCCTACGAAACCCAACTGTAACAACTCGGGTTTTCAAACTCATAATTTTACCCGACTCGGTTCAATGTTCGAGTTATTTTTAAATATAATTGGCGTTTATCGAGCAAAATTGATTGTTTTATTAACATATAATTATTTATAATTAAATCTTTAAAGTTTGTACACTTTTAGCCCAAAATATATATTCTTACCTCTTATATATCCAACCTCAATCTCCAAGGACCAGATTGTAACTTTATGTAATAACCCATATTACAATTCGGATATCCATTTATCAAATCCGACCCGTATGTAATTTTCTTGTACACGAATCAAACAATCACCCAACTAAGCTAACAAAATCCGTTTATAATCAAGTTTGATCTAGGAAATCGTTTATGTCTGTAAAACGCGGCCTCACCGACGTTTTAAACAAGTTAATAATACCCAATTGATTCTTTCTTCCTTTTTTAACTAAACCACCAATAACCCTAATTTTCAAACCTATATAAATCATTGTTCATAACGCAATTAAACTCACAGTTACAACCCCTTAGCCATCGCCTACGTTTCCCCCAACTTTAATTGGACTTTAGCAGCCTCTGAATACCCTGTTCGTCATACTCCTTCGCCGGCCACTGTAGCTTCGATTTAACCCAGTTTCGATCACTTTCAGAGGCTCTAACGTTCGCGTGTAATTCCTTCTCTCATTCTCACTAAATTAATCATCCTCGTTCATCCTTGAGGTGAGTACCACATTCCCCTATTTTACTTGTTTTCCACGTTTTTGGGACAAATGCGTAAATATATTTCTCATTATATACTTATACTTAAAACTGCAACTTTGTCTTATGTGTTAACAGCTTATAACTTACTTGTTTATGCGCTTATTTGCTTTGTATGCTTTCGCATTCGGAGAGGTCCAACATAATATCAGTCTAGTATGATCATACGCCAGTCGTTATAGCTTTGTGCTTCTCGACATCTCAGTTATACTTGCTCATTTGGTTATTTTGTTATTCTCATATGGCTTGTTGCAAATACATATTTTTATTATACTTTGAACTGGTGTGCTGCTCACTCAACCTTGTGTTGACAAAACTATATTATTTTCAACGCATATCCAGTTACTCGTTTGATGTGAAGTACAAGATCAATTAAGGATTTATGATAGGAGAAAAACTTAATGAGACATATTGTAATTGATTGATATATGTACTTGTGTATTTGAATTTTGTATGGATAATTGTTATTTGGAAATCTAATTAATAGATATCGACACTTTTAATAATGCATGATAGTAACCTTGAGAGCTGTGATAATCAGTTCACGCCCCGGCATTTCCGCCGTAGATTGGGGTGTGACACCATCAAACTCCCACTCGAAGGCCTTGAATACTCTCGTCTACACTCCTGATTGTACTTATGTAATCTAAACATTTAACTTCTAGTTGCCACCACCTTCTCATCAATTAACCTGAAGGCCCGTTGAAGCTCCCCGGGGTTCCAACACATCAGTCACGGCTAAAACTGCCCCTGAACTGTTCTCTGTCCCTACCGGATCCCACTGAAACAAACTACGGGATCCTGAGATACCCTGAGAACAAACACTCTCCATATTCAGCAAGTAATTCACTGGAGAGACTTTTACAGCTTGAATACTGGTTTTCTAAATTCACTGTCGACCTGGAACTGTAACTGAAACACGACTTGTGCTCCCATAGTCACGATGTCCTCCGACTGATTTAACCTTCCTAGCTCGTTGATCCTGAATCTTCACTTTGGCTCTGGGTTTGTTACTTACAAAACGAACCTTCTTCTGCCCACGAGATTCTGTGAACCAGACTTTGCCTTTCACCAAAACTGGATCCACTTGTTTCGGTGACATATCAACCATAAATAACAAACCCATTTTCTTGCCATGAGCAACCACGAGATTCCCTTTGACTACCTTCCACTGCCTATTCCCGAACTTAATATCGTGCCCCTGGTCCCCAACTGCCAACTGAAATCAAACGTTTCTTTAAACTTGGAATAACCCTCACGTCTTTCAAAGTCCAAGAAATACCGGCTGAAGTTATCAAATCAACATCTCTCATACCTATAACCTCTTGAATATCATCGTTTGCTAGTCGAACCTTTCCAAAATCCCCATACTTTAGATTCTTCAGCGTTTCACTATAGTGAGTGGCATGAAACGATGCACCAGAATCCTTCACCCAAGCATCAACGTTACTCTCAACATTACAAACCTAAGACTCATCACTAGTGACCCCGTCATCTGTGTCGTCTTCTGTAACGTGCACTTCTATCTTACCATTCAGACACTAATTCCTGAAGTGCCCCTTCTCTTTTCAACCCTAACATTCAATATCTTTATGAGTCCTAGACTGACTCCTCTTCCTGCTCCCACTGCCTCGTTGTTTTCCCCTACGTCTACCTTCTGTGACTAATATATTACTTCATGATTCACCTGAACTTCTACGTCTTGAATCTTCTCTAAGAATCAAATCCCGAATCCTATCAAAAGTAATTTTTGTAGAAGAACTACAAACTGCAGTCACTATTTGCGACCAACTTTTGGGCAAAGAGGATAACAACAAAAGACCTCGAACTTCATCATCAAACATAATGCCGACTGACACTAAGCGGGAGATGTTCAAATTAAGATTATTGATATGCGTTGTAACTGACCCACCCTCTTTCATTCTTGTTGTCACTGGCTCTCGGATAAGATAGACCTTATTCGCTGCCGAAGGCTTCTCATACATGTTGGATAGTGCATCCATCATACCACGCGCTGTGGTTTCTTTCATGATATTAAACGCCACATCTTCCGATAACGACAATGTAATACAAGCCCTAGCTTTCTTGTCTAACATCTACCAATCTTCATCTGACAACTTTTCTGGTTTTTCATCCTCAAGCTCTACATCCAAGTCTTTCTAACAAGGTAGCGCTTCAATTTGCATCTTCCACCAACCAAACTTCTGTCCATCGAACTTCTGCATCAAAACCTTTCCGTCTTCTGCCATGACAATGACTAAATGAAAAACTGGATACATCTTCGGCCTGAACTTAACAACTGTTCTACTGAACTCTGTTAAACAATCAACCTATTTATACGCAGCAGAATAACGAACTGAAATTAGAAACTGAAACTTTAAAACAAAAACGAACAACCTGACAAACGCGGTTGGCACTACTTCTCCGTTTCTTTAACGTTTATTCTAATAAACAACGGTTCTTCAAAATAGGATCTTGATTAAGTTTTTAACTAGTTCTTGCAAGCTAGAATCCCAATCCAAATAATAATAATAATAATAATAATAATAATAATAATAATAATAATAATAATAATAATAATAATAATAATAATAATAAAATTTTCTAGGCAAACAGCCCAAAAACAATATATATGTACCTTTTTTTTCTTTAACCCACAAACTTGGTATTGGACACTGCAAATAAATATTCACGGCTCAACCTAAAAGAAAATATCTCCTAGGCCAAACAATAAAATAACTCCTGCAAAACGGCGTCTAACTTCTGATCTCCGGGCAAACGACTGCCGGAAAGTCGAATAGGCACCTACCCAAGTCGTCTCAATCGATTATGACTTCTTATTCGACGAACGCGCCTACAATTCGGCCAAGAAGTTACCCCTTTGATCTGATTTGAAACGGCTTCTAGTGGCAGCGTTAACGACGGTCAACGGCGGTAATGCGGTGCTCAACTTTCGGAACAAAACCTCTACAAAACGAATGTCAGTGGCAGGGATAAATCCTTAACTAACTCTGACGGCAACGAACAGAAACTGACGGAACCCTAGCTCCGACTTCTGGTTCGACGGCGATGAGCGGAACTGGTTCAACGTGTTCTTCGTGTGATCCAAACCTAAGCTCTGATACCACCTGTTAGGATTAAACGCACACACGGACCGAACACGAACACGAAAGCAATAAACAAACACGAGGATTTAACGTGGTTCGGTCTAAACTGACCTACGTCCACGGGTGGCAACTAGGTATTTCTTTAGTGAGTGACAACGATTACAAGTACATAACAATCATATATATAGAGACTAAGTTAGGGTTTGCGTCTTATTCAACAAGAAATCCAAACTGGGCCGGGCTTCGATCTGGCCACCCTAAACCCATCTGCCCTTTGGACTTCAAATGATAAACCGGGCCTACACCGAAAGGCCTACGAAACCCAACAGTATGATGTCAACAGTGACAATGTATAGAAAATTGAGGGTAGTGAAGCTTCTACAAGTAGTAAATGACAGCATAATAATAAGAGGGGTCGATTAATATTTGTTGGGGTTGAGAGATAAATTTGACACATTATATTTAAGTGTAATTTGACACATTATATTTAAGTCTTTAATCATAGAAAATATCCAAAGTTAAACTTAAATGTTAATTATTATAGACTCTTATTTAAAGTGATATAACAAGACAAAATAGTTTATGTATAAGTTTTAATTTAAGACTGTATTTACCTTTTAATAGCAACTTGTAACTGTAATATTGTAAGTTTGATATAACTTTAAAAGAAGATTATATCAATGAATCAGGTCCTGGTTAGTATATTATATTTTTAATATTTATATCTTAATGATTCGTTTGTATTGCCGGTATATATTTAGGTTTATCAAATTTGGAGGTACGAGTTTATGATAACTTTTTCAAAACTAGATACATGATATTGAAAAGAATACAATCATTCAAGCTATATATATTCATATAAACAGTACCGTTATATTCATGTTTTCAACCATGAAGAGTCATAATATTATATGCATGTAAAACTATGATATGGTGAATATAACAAGTTAAACCTAGCGTCTATAGATGTGTACGTTACTAAACTCACAAGCGAAAGCTACCTATGTGTTTTAAGTGTGTATCATATAGGTAAATTAATGACCTCTTAAATGTACATTTAAGATGATATTTCTCCTTCCGTTCGCTAAATTTATAGGGTACGTGTATATCTTGTTGGAATCGGTCTGCCCAAGACACATATTATAGTTAATGTGGCTAGTACGTTATGATCCAAGTCGGGTCATACCCAATAACAAGCTAGACAAACACCATGATATTTATTTAAGATATGATCTAATAAATATATATCAACAATTAGAATATATATAAATGGGTTTCTAGATATTTGCACTTGTGTAATATATATTTAATTATATGGATAATTTATATTTCGAGAGAAGACATTTCATGTTGTTGTTTAAGTTGGTTAAATAACAAGTATGAAAGATATGTCACATAATGCATGTTACATACTATGCTATGTTACATTATATTTTAACATAACATAGGTAACAAATAATAAAAAAATTGAGATTTGAATTGTTGGTGGGAAAAACATAAAGGGAGGGCCGGCCCCTCCCCCCCCCCTCATCTCTCTTGTCTTTATTAGTTTGTTATTTACAAGGATATGCAGGTAACGTTGTTGGTGGATGAGTTAATTCAATAACACTTTCTTTTCTCTTCCATTTTCGGCCAAGGAAGAACAAGAGCAAGAAGGAGGCTTTCTAAGATCAAATCCTAGCATACAAGGTGTTTGTTGAAGGCTTGGAAGGGTATACAAGCTTGAGGCTCTTTTTCATTGAAGGCTAGCCGTTCAAACCATCATCTCCTTCATCTTTTTGCATCTTGAAAGGTTGTATTACCTAAACCCCCTATGGATGTTGTTTTTGGTAAGCATGTAAATGCGTATATGGATCTAGGGCTTGGGTTTTACATATAAAATGGGTTTTATATTAATCTATATAACAAGATTTTAAACTAATTAATCCGCTGCGTTTTTCATATAAATGGGTTTATATGACTTAGATAATCTTGTTAAAACCCAACAATGGAATCAAGAGCCGCTTATACGGATAAATGCTTCAATAGATCTAAAAACTTTTCGGGTTTTGTGGTGTGGTTCACCATATGGCCGAAATTTTTGGGGCTTTTGGTTACCCCTTGGTTCTTCAAGATAATACTTTACATGCATGTGATAATCTTGAAGAATTAAGTCATTTGGATGATTGGCTGTTTTGTTTGGATAAAACCTAAGACTTTCTGTTTTCTTTTCCTTTGCCGAAAGTTTGAGGTTCACAAGGGGAACCATTTTTGACATGTAATACTTGCATATTTGGATGTGCATTTAGATGTTTATAACCTAGCCATGACCTTGTGTTTGGATGTGTGTTTGTGTTGTGATTTGTTTAATATTCAATTTGGTTGTAATATTCTTTTATTTGGGTTTGTAATCTATTTATTTATTCACATTGGTTTTTAATAATAAGCAGATTAGTTGTATTTCTTTTACTAGAGAAAAATGTATTTGGATATATTTTTTGTAAAAGAAGAAGTACCAAATTTAGGGTTTTTGGTTTTGGGCCTTAATGGACCTCATAGTCCAAGATGGGATTCTAGCCCAATAACCAAAGCCCAAACTTGGAGGACCATGGAAGCTAGGAGCTTAAGTTGGAGCCCAAGAGGAAGCCCAAATAAAGTGGAGAAGTCACAAAACAAAAGTAGACACTTGAGGCATTTGGATGCGGAATCAAGTGGGAGTTCACTGACACATGCCTTTGTTCACTTGGACATGCCTTTGTTCACTTGGACAGACCTTTGTTCACCTGGACATGCCTTTGTGCATTTGGTCCCTAGGAGAGACTTTTGGCACACTTTTTTCGGTCAACAAGTGTGGCCAAGATTAGGAGGCTATGGTTATGAACTTGTGGTTGTTTATTTATTCTTGCATGTTTGATTTATATATTTGTTTTATCTTATTTGGATAAGGATAATTAACAAACTTAATATCAACAACTTGCATAAAATTGATTCCTTAGAATCATTAGGTAATATAATTGGTTTTAATAAAGGTTAATTATTTCACAATAAAATAGTTTTTATTAAATGGAAATTTGAAAATTGGTTTTCAAACAAAGTATCATACATTTGAATGCATGAAAATGCAAGATACATAAATAGTTTTCCAATCTAGAATTTAGAAAACTTAAATCCTTTTTAAAAACAAGTTTAACACCATCCTTTTATACAACACTCGAATCACTTGGGAACTCGATGTGGGATAAAGGTCACCTAACCACAATGAAGAAAACTTGTGAGTTTGAGGTGGATTTTCCATATTTATGTGATAAAGGCCAACTAACCACTTGTATGTCAAATTCACATGTGTGTGTAAGTAGGACGACTTGATTTGGAAACCATGTGAATAGGGTCCCAGACGCATGGCGAACAAAGGTGTTGATGGGATTAAACATGCCAACTAAACATATGATGTTTAACCGATCCCATAAAACTAGAAGTTGCAATCGTCAAACGTTGACTACCTTGTTAATTCAATAGTAGGATAAAGGTCACCTAACTACTATGTGAATGTAACGTTGGATTATAGATTTTAATCAATTTAGTTGTCTTAAAGACATAAAGGGTATTAAAGATTAAAATTAATTAATTGATATCGAAAATACTAAAATTGAGCTTTGTTAAATTATGTATATGTCCGCAATCAACAATCCACCTAACGCAATTATCCCACCCGTGCATAACCTATCACTAAGAGCTATACTTGATAAGGATCATCTTAACTATAACAATTTTATGGATTGGTATCGAAATTTGAGAATTTTTCTAAAACATGAAAAGAAATCCTACAAATTGGACGATCATATTCCCGATGAACCAAACATTGACGATTTGGATGCCTATAACGATTAGTTGAAATACACAGAGGATTCGGTGCAAGTTTCTTGCCTCATGTTGGGAACTATAATTCCCGAGATTCAAAAGGATTTTGAACATCATGGGGCATATGACATGATCACTCAACTTAAGGAAATCTTCCTTACTCAAGCTAGGGTGGAACGCTTCGAAACGGTTCGAGCGCTTCATGCATGTCATATGGAAGAAACCCAATCGGTTTCATCTTATGTGCTTAAGATGAAAAGCCACATTGATAGACTCGAACGGCTAAATTGTCCCGTCTCAAAAGAGTTAGCCACGGATATGATCCTTAATGGCCTAACTAAAAGGTTTGAGACTTTTATCATGAACTACAACATGAATGGATGGGACAAGAGGATTGGTTTGCTTAACGCAATGCTCAAAATAGCCGAAGCGGGAATGGGTAAAAATGTTTTAACGGTTCTCACGATCAATGTAGGTGGCAATAAGAAGAGGCATCACCCGGAACCTAAGGCAAAGGTTGCCAAAGGTAAGGGACACGTCAAGGGTAAGTTCAAAGAAAAGGCTAAAGCGGAACCAACCAAACCAAAGGAGAAGAAGCTAAAGGTTAGCTCGGGGGACCCGTGCTTTGGTTGTGGTGAGAAAGGACATTGGATGAGGAATTGCCCAACCTATCTCAAAGAGTTGAAAGCAAAGAGGGATGTGTGGCAAACTTCGGGTACAACTTTCATGATCCATATTGATCTTAATGTTATTTCTTCTTACACATGGGTATTGGATACCGGATGTGGAACTCATATTTGCAATTTGTTGTAGGAGTTCAAAAGAAATAAGCATTTCAAGAAAGGAGATACAAGTCTCTTCATGGGCAACGGAGCAAAGGTTGTTGTCGAAGACCAATGAGGCTATATTTTGAAGCTTCTAAATGGTTTGGAATTTATTTTGAAAAACATTTTGTATTCTCCTAGTTTGATTAGAAATATTATCTCCGTTTCTCTTTTAAGACAATACGGTTATGATTTGAAGTTTGTAGACAATGGTATTTGTGTTTTCATGAATGATGTCTTTTATTTTAAAACGATGCCGTCTAATGGCATTTATGAACTGGTTCATGATAACACATCCTTTGATAGCAAGTTGTACCAATCAAGCACCAAGAAACTCAAAATGGATTTGATTAAGACTTATCTTTGGCATTATCGCCTTGGTCACATAAACAAGGGTCGCATAATTACACTTCAAAAGAATGGTCTTTTGGAATCAAATGATGATTCATTTGATAAGTGTTAATCTTGTTTACAAGGAAAGATGACCAAGGAACCCTTTAGTGAAAGTAACGAAAGGGCAAAAGACTTATTAGGTATTATACATTCGGATGTATGTGGTCCTTTTAAGGCAATGACAAGGAATGGTGAAAGATACTTCATTACCTTTATCGATGATTATAGTCATTATGGGTATGTGTACTTGTTAAGACATAAAGATGAAGCCTTTGAAATGTTCAAAGTCTTCCAAAATGAAGTAGAAAATCAACTCAATAGATCCATCAAAGTACTTCATTCGGATAGAGGAGGTGATACCTTATTGATCCTTTTCATGATCATCTTAGGAGTTGTGGAATTATCTCACAACTCACTCCACCCGGAACATCACAACATAATGGTGTGTCCGAAAGGAGGAATCGAATTCTATTGGATATGGTTCGATCTATGATGGCTAGAAGCACATTGCCTCTATCATTTTGGGGTTTCGCATTGCTCTCGGCAGCCCGTTTTCTAAATATGGCACCAACCAAGAAAGTGGACAAGACACCTTTTGAAATATGGCATGGAAGGGTTCCATAATTATCATAGTTAAAGGTATGGGGTTGTGAGGCTTATGTTAAGCACAACACCCAAAACAAACTTGAAAGCCGATCCACTAAGTGTATCTTTGTTGGATATCCCAAAGACTCTATGGGATATTATTTCTACTACCCAACCGAGCAAACGGTTTTCATTACTCGAAAGGCCGAGTTCTTGGAAACTAAGTTCCTTATGGAAGGAACTAGTAGAATGGTGGAACTCGAGGAGGATAGAGAACCACAAGCCGATACACGTTTGGTTGATACTAGCACTCAACAAGAGGTTGTTGAGAATGATCAAATGATTGATCAAGACACACAAAACGTTCAAAAATATGGCAGAATTAATAATCCACCCGAAAGATATGGATTTTTCATGGATGGATGCTATGTGGTAGATTCGGATGAACCCACCACATACCATGATGCATTGTCACAATCCGATTGTGACAAATGGCTTGAAGCTATGAACATTGAGATGCAATCCATGCATGACAACCAAGTATGGGATTTGGTTGTACCATCTCTTAACTCCAAACTGGTTGGAAGTAAGTGGGTTTTCAAAAGGAAAACGGATATGCATGGACACTTGGATACTTATAAAGCAATACTTGTAGCAAAAGGTTTACTCAAACTCAGGGGGTTGATTATGATGAGACCTTTTCGCCCGTGGCAATGCTAAAGTCTATTAGGATATTATTTGCCATAGCCGCATATTATGACAATGAGATTTGGAAAATGGATGACAAAACCGCTTTTCTAAATGGACATCTTGAAGAAGATGTCTATATGGTTCAGCCCGAAGGTTTTGCGATCCACAACATCCTAATAAAGTATGCAAGTTAAAGAAATCAATCTATGGATTGAAACAAACATCTAGAAGTTGGAATCACCGTTTTGATGAAGAGGTCAAGAAATTTGGATTCATCAAGAACGCTGATGAGGCCTGTGTGTATAAGAAGGCTAGTGGGAGCACCATTACTTTCCTAGTATTATATGTTGATGACATACTTTTTTTTGGAAATGACATTCCAACCATGGAAAGTGTAAAAGCTTGGCTTGGGAGTTCATCAATGATCTTGGTGAAGCTGCCTATATTTTGAGAATAAAGATCTATAGGGATAGATCAAGACGGTTGATAGGTTTAAACCAAAGTGCATACATTGATAAAATCTTGCAAAGGTTCAAGATGGAGAAATCTATGAAAGGTTTTGTACCTATTCAAAGAGGAACGATATTGAGTGCGACTCACTGTCTAATCTCAAAGGATGAGCAAGAGAAAATGAAAGGAATCCCATACGCTTCGGCTATAGGATCGATCGTTTATGCCATGATATGCACTAGACCGGATGTGTCATGCGCTTTGAGCATGGCAAGTCGATACCAACAAAATCCGGGAAGTAGCCATTGGATGGCGGTTAATAGCATATTGAAATACCTTAGAAGAACTAAGGATATGTTTCTAATATATGGCTCCGGTGAGGAGGAATTCGTTGTAAAGGGTTACACGGATGCGAGTTTCCAAACTGATCGAGATGATTCTCGATCACAATCGGGATATGTTTTCGTTATGAATGGTGGGTCTGTCTCTTGGAAGAGGGCAAAACAAGATGTGGTAGCATTATCCACCACTGAATCGAAATACATCGCCGCCTTATTAGCACCTCAAGAAGCTGCGTGGATAAGAAGGTTCATTGCCGATCAAGGGGTAGTCCATACCATTCAGGACCCTCTGAAGATCTTTTATGACAATGAGGGTGCGATTGCTCAAATCAAGGAATCCCGAGCACATCAAAAGACAAGACACATTGAGCGGAGATTCAACTACATAAGGGATGAAGTTGAAAAGGGAAAGATATGTATTTGCAAAGTTCACACTGATCAAAACATTGCGGATCCACTCACGAAGCTCCTTGAAAGGCCGAAGCATGAGGGTCATACTTGCGCCTTACTACTTCGATATTCTAGTGATTGGATTTGATCTATTTTGTATTTGGATATCGGAACAATTGTTATTTTGACTCATTCATATGATAATGGTTTATGATTGTGACTTTTGAGTTATGTTCCATTTTAGCATGTTTAAATCGGTTTATAAGTTAATTATTCTAAATGTCCGTAGTCGTTCGTATTTGTGGGAACAAGTATGAAGGTAAGACTATTATGAACTTGGATTGGTGGATATTCATAAGGTATAAATATAGAGCAAGGGTTTGCTGCCAAGGTTCTTAGATATTTATGGGATATAAATATTGGACTGACCCGCCCTCAAATGTTACTAAATGGAATCCTTGTGATTAGTGATCCTAATTAAATTTGAGTAAAGGCGAATATCATAGTATCCTCCAACCTGATATACATATTGGGTCTTGATATTCACCAAATATTATGCTTTGACTTAGTTCTTCGTTGTTCTGAAGCATGACGGTATATAAGGCTAAGATTAGGTATGGTATAAGGTAATTGTGAGAGACGTATGTAGTCAATAGGGGGTTTGTCCCTTTTATTCGTTGAGAGTGAGATGTCTAAGGCCTGATAAGTTAAATCAATAAAGAATGATCACTCTGTGTCTTTGGATTTGACATGACATTCGTGGCACTTCATGTACTGCGTAAAAGTTCTTCTCTTACGAGATTTCGAGTTGGATGAACAGATCGAGCAAGTTCGAATTGACGTAACATGAAACTTATTAGTCCGAAAGCGCCGTGGAGAGCAACAAAAGTCCACAGACCGCCTGATAAATGATAGATTCACCAAAATCATTTCAAGTAAGGGACTTGAAGGGGATGATGTTATTGAATGGTACTTCGTCATACGTATTAGGGGTAGTAAACCATTGTTAGGCGGTATTTGCTACTTGCATCAATCTTCTATGTATCTTGTGCAAGTGGGAGATTGTTGGAATCGGTCTGCCCAAGACACATATTAGAGTTGATGTGGCTAGTACGTTATGATCCAAGTCGGGCCATACCCAATAACAAGCTAAACAAACACCATGATATTTATTTAAGATATGATCTAATAAATAAATATCAACACTTAGAATATATATAAATGTCTTTCTAGATATTTGCACTTGTGCAATATATATAAATTATATGGATAATTTGTATTTTAAGAGAAGACATTTCATGTTGTTGTTTAAGTTGGTTAAATAACAAGTATGAAAGATATGTCACATAATGCATGTTACATACTATGCTATGTTACATTATATTTTAACATAACGTAGGTAACAAATAATAACAAAATTGAGATTTGAATTGTTGGTGGGAAAAACAAAAGCCCCCCCCCCCCCCCCCCCGCCTCTCTCTTGTCTTTATTAGTTTTTTATTTACAAGGACATGCAAGTAATGTTGTTGTTGGATGAGTTAATTCAATAACACTTTCTTTTCTCTTCATTTTCGGCCAAGGAAGAACAAGAGCAAAAAGGAGGTTTTCTAAGATCAAATCCTAGCATAAAGGTGTTTGTTGAAGGCTTGGAAGGGTATACAAGCTTGAGGCTCTTCTCCAGTGATGGCTAACAGTTCAAACCGTCATCTCGTTCATCTTCTTGCATTTTGAAAGGTTGTATTACATAAACCCTCTATGGATGTTGTTTTTGGTAAGCATGTAAATGGGCTTTATATTAATCTATATAACATAATTTTAAACTAATTAATCCGCTGCGTTTTTCATCTAAATGGGTTTATATGACTTTGATAATCTTGTTAAAACCCAACATATCTAACTTTTGTCATGTCCAGATTTTTGTTGTGTGAAACTCACACAATTATCAACATATTAAAAAACATAGCAAAACCGATAGATCTCTTATGTGTCGATCCATTGTTCCGCCGACCTCATGCTAGCTAGAGCAGGCCCGGTTATATTTGTTTTCATTTATTTAGGTTTAGTATATAATGAGTAATAAAATGATCAAAAAGTTTACTTGTTAAGATCCATTTAGATATTTTACGTCCAATATAAAAATTTGTTTACGTCCATCAATGGCCACATGGATTTAGTCAACCTTTTATGGTTTATAATCCAGACACATTTTACTATTTTAGTGAATACAAGCAATGGAAATATAAACTCAACAATGTTATAAAATAATTCTACAAAAGAAAATTTATTGATTTAAAGTTTTATGTGTTATTAACACACTGGAATGATGTCCTAAGTTACAAACATGTACAACAAATTTGTCATGTTTGGAAAGCTTCTCTACAATACCTCCAAAGTGATGTTAGTATGAGAGTACGAGTACGCCCACTCCTTAAGCCAATTCCTACATTATTTTAAATTAACGTCTTACAACGGATTGCACATGGATGATGGTTGATCTACCTAATTAAAGTTCTTGGAATTAAAGACCAGGTAATAAGTACTTGGGACACAACTCTTATAACGAGTTACCCAACTTTGGATAATGCCTTATGCTAGCCTTTGAAACCGTGGTTTAGTATACTGTTTAAAAGTTTTTACATTGTTTCCGCTTAGATATGAACCAAGATGTAAATCATTAGGATCAATTTTGTAAACATAATTATATGCATCCATAAAATGGTATTAAATTTGTTAATCAATATGTGAATGTTACAAACAGTTATCTTGTAAACATGATTAGGCCTTGAAGAAAGAGCTTACTATTCAAATTTAAAAACCTTTTTTTATAATAATAAGGCTGGTTGTTATGGAGGGGCTTTAAAGCCCAACTTAAAGTGTCTCGTCATGTTAAAGCTCCAACCCTTTAGCATTTAAGTCCCACCGTGTGTTTTAGAAAATATATATTTTTGCATCCTCATTAATTTTTTTCATTCATTCGCTTTTTGATCACAAGCCTCTAAACGCAAAACATAGTTTCAATCATGATTCACGGCTTCGCCCTTTCACACATTCATATAGTAACAATGTTTACTTACCTGCATAGCCTACATAATTTAGAAATTAATAAATATCTCTTCATAAAAGGATATGATAGACTAAAAGGTAGCAACAGAAACATCTTAAGAGAGATTAGTGGGCTACATATTGTTATTCTTGCAATTATATGCTTGGAAGACTACCACATATGGCCCAAGTTTACTATAATATATAGCGATTATAATTTTACAAAACCATAGGTGCACAATATATTGATAATAGCTGATGCCGGGGTAGTCCAAAGTTTGGTAAAATGACTTTCACACATTAACGCTAAAAAGATTAAACGGTTAAAAGGTTCATTTACCACCAATACAAGTACATGAACAGAAAAACCTTTAACAGTAACGCATCACATCACTGTTCACTTGTCACTCAGCTGTAAAAAGGACACATACTCAGAAAGTATATTATTAACCACAGGTCAATAACCTCCCGCGCATAAAAGGGTCAGCCCTCTACCACAAACATAGATTCACTAGTTTAACCACTGGAGAAAAGCCTTACATTCCTTTTCTATAAAAGGAATGTAACTCAGTCATTAGAGGACACTTCAGATCTGGGAGTTTAGTTTACACACTACTAGAAAATTGATTGACTTCCTACATCAGTTTCCTTTAGAAATGCATAGGAAATCTCCATTTCCAACACATTTCCAACAAAAACGGGTATGTAGGAAAAAGCCTCGTGGGAAATATTTTTTTATGTATTTCCAACACATTTTCTAATACATTACCTACAAAAATATGTCGTTGGAAGCTTCCAACGAATTTCCAACACAAGTAATTAAAATTTTTGTTTTCATTTTCTTACACTTTTCCTACATATATTTATACATTTTCTTACGCATTACTTACGCAATCTAATTATTTTCATTCTTTTATTTCTTAGAGGTGTCTACGCATTTCTAACGCATCCAAATAGTTTTTTATTTATATTTCCTACACATTTCCAATGCATTTTGTTATTTTTTTTTAATTTGTTTATATATTTTTTCTGCATTTCAATAAGATTCTAAAACATAAATAAACAAATCTAGATGTTTTATGTTAAAAATGCATAAAAAGTTAAATATAATGTAAAACATGTTTACAAATCAACCACAAATACGCTAATTTAAATGAAAAGGTTTACAATATAGAATTCGTTTTAAGAAGGATTGATTGCAAAATCAAATTACTAATTTGTAGAAGACTCAAATATTCTTATACTCTTCAAACTTTTGTATCGTTTCTTTATTTCTCATACGCTCATCTTCAATTTCTATTACTTAATGTGCCAACTTCCAAGTCTTGTCTTGCCTTCCGTTCATTTTCCAGTTGTTCTTCCATTTGGCCCAGTTGGTGTCAATATTCTTGGCGCAGCCAAAGTCTAATCACATTAAAAAAGAATATATTATTGGTACAAGCTTCATGTTTTTCCATTATATAGAGTTGTTAGGTTATATATTAACAAAATACCTGAAGATTATGATCGATGTTGGTGAGTATTATAGGTTGCGGCTCCATGTCTATTAATTTCATCAAAAGATGACCTTTTATTGCAGTTCCACGAAGCTATCAAAGCTCATGCATAATTGTTTTCACCATGCACAAAAGCTTGTCATTTGCTCTAGCTCACTAAGTAAGGATGAATTAGTAACACTACAAATAAAACCTAGTTCTAAAAACAAAAGGTTTAAAGTATAGCATACGTTCTCCTGATCTCTTCCATCCCAATATCTTGCATATAATTATGAATGCTTAGGAAGATGAGGTCAAAGTAAACCTTAGAAATTGTACTTTGAAGAATCTGTATCAAATTGAAGCATGAAAGCATTAAACTTAACTGAAAAAGAGGCAGTAGGGATATTGAACCAATATATAGAAGTTAACTATAAATATATCTAAAAATGAACTTTGTAAATTTGATCAAGCATTTAACAACCAATCTGAAAACTTCATATTTATTGAAGCAACATACTCGAACTGTTATTATTCAAGACGTCTAAATAGCTCCGAACAAGCATAACTCAAATCTATAAAATGCTCAAAATGAGTCGAGCCACTCACGAGCTGCTTGAGCTCAAATTGATAAATAGCTCCGAACAAGCATAACCGCTTGTGAGCTACTTGAGCCTAGATTGGCAAAAAAAAACAGTTCGAAACAAGCAAGTTGCTCGCGAACTACTTGAGCTCGAGCGGCGCCCGAGCCTCAAATAATACTATAGTTATTGTGCTCAAGCTTGTGCCTTGTAAGGGAATATCCTTACAAGAATATTCTTTGTATTAGATCCAACTCCTACACGCACATACATATAAACATAATAACAATAATAATTATTATATATTCATATAGTTACATCTTGAAAATGGTAATGACTGTTGGCGTTAGTAATTTAATGGCATGGGGTGGTGGGATTCTTGGTAAGGAAACGAGGAAGTCGATCGAGTGGTATGTTTTGCCAGTGGCCACTCGTTCTTGTTTTTGGTACAATCATATTCCAAGAAAGACCAACATTTGTGCTTGGAGATTTTTATTGGAATGTCTTCCTAGGACCTTTTCAATAGAAATTATGATGCCCAATGGTTCTTTATCCGATTTGCAACCTTTGGCATGAGACGAGTAATCAAGTCTTTTGTAGTTGCTCTTCTATCATTGGGATCTTGAGTAAAAGTGTTTCTTGACGGAGTATTGTGTTGCTGGTGGATAAAGCTCGTTCTCTATTCTAGTTTGGCTCAGTTAGATTCATCCGGTACCTTACATGGACGGATCGATTATGTTTTAGTGGGATCGATTATTTTTATCACTCGGTGGATTACTTGGAGGATAAGAAACGACATTGTCTTCCAATCTAAATGAATCAAGAAGAAGAGACTTGAGGATAAGAAACGACTTGTTCAAGTTATTTATTTTTTGTATTATAGTAGTTCTAGTAATTTTGTGTTACTTGGACCAAGTAGATAATGAATCTTTTAACGCATTTGTAACGGTCTTTTCATTTGCGACCCGTCTAGGTTCTTCCTAGTAGTGGACTAGTGGTCTTATGTTTTTCTCTCTAATGTATTTAAGCCGCCTTTCAATAATAATTATTATTATTATTTTGAATATATAATTATTATCTATTTCATGTTCCCAAACGATTTCCAATAAAACATATTATTTTTTATTTTTTAATAGGACGTGTTTCTGATGAAAAATATTACAAAAATTTACGAGTCTCAAACACCTGCCCCCCCTCCCAAGAAAAACAAGATTTTATAAAGGAATAAGTTATTAAAAAGGAGTCAATTAACCGGAAAAAAAAATATTTCCTTTTTTTCCGTCATAAATTGCATAAAAATCAATAGGCTAAAGTTCAAACACGAATAATAAAGGTACTGTACGAACTTGAGCCTTAGGTTTGTTTAAGGGTTTATCTTAAAATATATAAAAAAATATAAAATCAACTGTAAATTAATTAATAAATAATAAATGAGCCGAGCCCTAGGTTGAAAACAACTCACGAGCGAAGTTCGAGCTTTATAAGAAAAGTTTGAAACGAGTCACGTTCGAGTTTGAGCTCTAGTAAGTATAATCGACCTCTGGCTCAGCTCGTTGTCCACTATATTATTCTACCAGTAACTTTGTTATTAAAAATAGATAGATATGTACCATTTTTTTTAGAATTATGACATTCTTTTTAGTGTTTAGGCTATCACACTCTCCAATTTGGAGAGTACTACGTTGCCACACTTTTGTCATACTATGTTGTCTTAGTCGGGTCCACGCTGGCTTCGGAGTTTGACTTGGGCGTTCCCCTGAGAAACCATACTGTCGGCTGCAACTTGACAGTCGTTGTGTCGCCACAAGAGCTGAACTCTTTGGCGTAATACACGATGTAACATCCCCAAAATTTTGATCCAAATTTGACAAATTAGGAAAGTTGAGGGATCAAAAATAATATCAGGACAAAAACATGAGAAAATATTAAATAAGGAAATATAAGAAAAATAAGGAAATAAAAATATTTCCTAAGTTAAGTTTACTTACATGAAAGAAATTCCATCCCACATTGGAAGATGAAAGAAAGTGGAAGCATTCCACTAAAGTATAAATAAGGAAGATGGAATCCATCCCACATGGAAAGTGGTAAAGAAATGGAAGCTCTTTATAAGGAAGAGATTTTTCATAGTAATATTCTTTTATGAATATCATGCACCAAGTAGTCCTAGTGGAGGGTGTGTAGCACCCGACGCGCACGCGCTCGGGCTGAGGGCGACGGCGACGGCGACGGCGAAGGTCGTTGGGCGCAATGTGGCGCTTTGATGGCGCACTTTGCACTTCGCATCGCCGCTTTAAGAGCCGCCTTAGTATTTTTGGACAACGAGAATTAGACCAGAAGTGATAAGCTACAAAAGATAAAGGACCAAAAGTGAAAAATAATATCCAGGAACTCATTGCGCTACGCGATGAGTCCAAGAAGACGGCCATCGCGTACCGCGATGGGCCGTGATGACCCATCACACACGTGTCACACTCTTGTGACACGTGGGAGCTGGGGCAGGACACGTGGCAAGACGTGTCAGGCCACGTGTCATAAGTGTCAGGCCACGTGGCGACACGTGGCAGCGTCTGATGACATGTGTCATCGCGATACGCGATGACCATGAGAAATGGGCCCATCGCGTATCGCGATGGGACCCAAGATCGGCTATAAATAGGAGGGGCCACGGCCATTCTCCCACACATACCACAACTCACTCTCTCTAGAATTACACTCTCTCTACCTCGGTTTGCGTGACGAACACCGTTTTGCGTGCCACCGACCCGACAATTATCACCTCGTAATCAGTGCCAAATAACCGACGTTTCCTCGAAGTGCGTGCCACTCAAGGAACCCGACATTCCGTCTCGAAGTATGTGCACGACCCGACGACATCTTAACATCACCTTGATTTGCGTGCCACTAAGGGTTGATCAAGAACGCCTCGATAGACGTGCATAGAATAGAAGTGTTGTCCGTATAAACTTAGTAATATCTAACTCTGAATACCCGTGCTAGGTAGGGGTTCTTCCTAAGTTATTATTTTATTATTATAAATGGCTTAGACCATAGTCGAAAGTATAGCCGAACCTTGATTATGATTAAGAGTTATATAACTTTTCTTAAGCGAAGGTTATAGTTAAATAGTATTTCTTTATTATTAAGAAATATAATATTCATATAGAAAGAATATAAAGTTAATGTTTCTTCTTGAAGAAGAAACATAGTGTGAAAACGATAAACAAACAAAGGGACTAAAGGTCCAAATGTTTTGAATAAACAAATGTTTTTATCAAGGTTAAAACTATACAAAACGGACTAAAGGTCTGAAGCTAGATCGTTGATCTAGTTATTTATACAAAGGTTATTCTCGTACTATAGGTCCGAGGTATCAAAACAAGAAGACGAAATCAGAAAACAGGAATCAGTATCAGAAACTGATTATAAACAGAAAAGGTGAATACGCCCCAAACCTTTTATAATGAGTTTGAATGTTTAAAACTTTGTGTTACAATAATAAGAAACGGATACTCTGATTAAGAGTATACATGTGTCTGGATCCAAACATACATGGTGACTCGGTGTTCCTCGAGGCCATGCATATCATCAACATGCCTCTGAAGGTCTACGGGACTGTTCAGAGAAATGATATTGTGTATATAATTAATTGTACATGGTACTTAGGGTAATTTGATCCCAATTTAGTTGAGTGCCTAATGAGTAGTCACAAAGGTATTATTTTTGGTTTCACAAAGGTATTGAAAAAAAGATTTTAGAGTCAGCGTTATCACTAGCTTTGTGCTGACGCATTTTCCCACCCATGTTACAGGGAAACAAGAAAGGTTAAAACATACAAGCAAGAAGGAATAAAAGATTGGAGTTATAGTCATTAGATGCTATCTGATGGCTCAGATATTTTATTTCAAAATATTACAAAGAGTTATGTTTTCTAAAGAAATGTATTGTAAACGATGAACGGGTATTTAAAACCGACTTTTTAATAAGTTTTCAAAGTTATAATATTTTATTAAAGACTTCCGCTGAAATAAAACTCGCAACTCTGATTTATTTACAAAACAGGTACCAACTTATGGTCACACGCCTAGGCCCTAAAGTGGGGTGTGACACACGATGGGACGAAAACTCGGGTGGGCAACAGATCTGAACTGTCAACCTCACAATGCCTAGCTCAAATCCTACATTACCAATATCCACCCAAATAACATAAATAAGGATCAAACATGGGTCTCCCACTAGAAACCCAAACCTTTGTATCACTATACCACAAGTAGAGAATAAGTAGTAATATTAATTTTTTGGTTTTCTTCTACGCAATTCTAACAAAAAAATATTGCAAAAAAAACTCAAAAGATTTATACTATTACTATTATCATCGATATATATTTTAGATTTAAAAAAGTTTATATTATTATCATCAATAAATTTAGTATAAAAAATAGTAAATTTAATATTACTATTAATACTAGTAATTAATAAACATAACTTAATTATAAAAATAACAAATAATATATTAAAAAAACATCAATAAGACCTAATATTTCCTACTAATTTCCAACGAAAGTTATTATTTATTTATTTTGTTTTCTTTCTTACGCATTTCTCACCAAAATTTTAAATAAATGCGTGCTAATGTATTTTTTTGTTGGAAATGTGTAGGAATATTTGCTACGCATTTTTAACACAATTGTTTTTGTCACTAATTTGTTACAATTCCGTTGCAAATTTTGGTAGTCTTTTTTCGTTGGGATTTCGTTGGAAATGTGTAGGAAAAATGGTTGTAAGAAATGTGTTGGAAATTTTTGTAGGAAACATTACTCTTTTCTAGTAGTGACACTCTCTGATCTTCTCTTCTTCCTTGAGAACTTGCACTTTGCATGTTTCTTTCTTACTCCAAATATAACATACTTCAATAAGAACTTACATTCAAAAACCGGCTCCAACATCTCGGTCTTGGATCCTTAGTGAATCATAACAAATAACAACTAAACTAGTGAACCTCTCTCTACATTTTACAAACGTAGAGGGACCCAATGACCTGCGTCAGGTTAACTGGAACCCTTGATGCCCGTTAGCCTAACCAGTCTACTCACTATTAGTGGTCTTATAATTGTTGTAGCAACAAGTTGGCACCCACCGTGGGGCTACGCCACTTACTTTATATTAAATACCAGTAGTGTAGCTCCATTTTCATCAAAGTCATCATGTCGGAAAGTGAATCTCCGGAAGAAGTTGACCAAGTGTCAAGAACACCGACACCAAATGCTAGCCAATAAGCTCCGGCTGCGACCACGCCTCCTTCCACTCCGAAAGGTACTCCGACGGGACCTTTGTTCCTCGAGTTTTCACCTTTCCGAACTCCAACCCCTTCGCGATCCGGAGTTCCTTCTCCTCACGTACCTCAAACATCCCGGAGCGTGTCGACTTGACACCGGAAGGGGTATCACAACATTTCTTACAACTAAGACATCTTCTTAACCAACACGTGAGCCAAGAAAGAGAAAAAGGGATAAGAATAAGGCTGGATTATGATGATCAGGAACCCTCACTGTCACTCGGACATCCACCTTCCCCTTTAACCAGCTCACGACCGGTTGCTTCTCATTTAGAAATTGGTCCAAGTGTAACCTGCCAACTTTTTAACCCAACTCCTTATGCCTATGGGAGGCCAAGCCCCACGGCCTTCCCCTTGTTCACTTCACAACCCCTTAGGCATGAAACCACTCTCAAACAAATATGGCAGTCACCAGCTTCAAGTGTTCCTCCTCCTACAGCCACTACATGGGAGCAGGCCATAACGGCCTTGCCCTTGGCTCGAAGTGCAACAATGAGCACCTCCATGGGAACAAACCAAATAGCAACAACTTCTGAAAGCCTTCAAGGCTTTATCCCCATACCTCAGATGATGGCTCAAATGATGGCACACTTCCCTTGGACCCAGCTCTTCAACCAAGCGCTGAGTACTCACCAAGGAGCAACGAGTCATAATCTCGCTACAAGGATATAAGAAGACCTTGCAAAACCCTACAAGCCCGGTAACTGATGAGTGGTTGTTTGGTTTTAATTACTTGTTAATAATACTGCATTATTAGTTTAAACAATTGTTAGAATACAATTACATTGAGTTGTTTTTATATGTTTTGGCACATGTTGAAAACTAATTGAAACAAGTCTAATAATCTTAGATTAATGAATAATAATAATTTACCTTAATGTGGAGACAATTGAAATAAATCAAATGATGCCATTTTGTTCCACAGCACGTGTATTGAAAACAAAGAAAGAATTTTAAAATCAAAATTTAGTATTATTAGTTGCTATTGATGATCACATAATTTGTGTAGGTTATGAGGCAAAATCATAAACTGAGTTGTTCTATGGCAAAGGAAGTAAATCAGAAGGTGGGCCCCAAGTTTAAGTCAATGGAGCATGACTTATCATTCTGTAGCTATTTGATGAATGAAAATGACTTTGGTGGACTTTTGTTGGGACACTAATGAAAACATGGGCTGGTGAACAAATTAGATGGCAATGAGGGCTCCAAGCTAAAAAACACATTGAGGCATTTTAAGAGGGGTACAGGTCATAGAAGGAGTTTGGAGAGGACGGAAGAGAGAAGGCAGCCTAGGGCTGCGTGTCACGCCAATCGAGACGGCATAATCATGACGAGGCAAGGCTAATCTCGTTGTAACTTTCTCCGGGTGAATGGTTCATTTAGGTTAATCACTCAATTTTGTTTGTTTATGTATTGGATTTGTTTATGTGATGACAAACATTTAACAGATTGAAGTATTAGTTAATTAAACAGTTTGTTGGTGTTTTGAGTTCTTTCTTTACAACCATGTTCGGTTGATGACAAAACCTAGAAGCGGGTTGGGTGACTAAAGGGGGTTGACTTGATACTAGTAGACTGAGTAATTGAATTGTATAGGTTTGATGACAAAAGCATGTTTCAATATCTACTTTAACTAATTTCCAACACCATGTCTAGTGTCCAATTGATCAAACGACTTTTGTGTGAAACCTAGAACCTGAACCCGGAGGAGGTTGCATTTTCTTAAAAATGTTTTTAAAATCAATCTTTTAATCTTCGCTTGACATCGTTTGTCCATCTTAGTTAGTTAACTTTATATTAAAAATCAAACAAACTTTGTAATACTGACCACATGCTCCTCGTGGATACGATACCCTACTTACTCTAGCTATTTATATTAATTAGGTTTTTGAATGACTAAAATGGCGGTCATCAGTAACCTATCCTGTTTCTCTCAACAAATCACCGATTATGACTCTCAAATGAAAATAAAGATGACATCCCATATAAAAACATATGATGGGACCGAGGATCCCGAAGATCACCTCTAGGTCTTTACCGGTGCTGCCAGAATTGAAAATTGGTCTCAAGCTGAATGTTGTTTAATGTTCATGCAAAAACTTGTCGGATCAGCCAGGATATGGTTCAACGACCTTCCTACCAAAGCGTTCGAAGCTTAGATGATCTGAGCAAAGGATTCTTGGGAAACTTATCACAACAAAGGAGGTACGTCAAGGATGTCACGGTTATTTTTTCAGATAAAACAAAAAGATGATGAAAGCCTTCGAGAATTCATCAAAAGATATAAGAAGGAAGGGTTGACATATGTGGGGACCGACTAAAAAATGAGGGTGGCAGGCTTCATGAATGCCATCACCTCCAAATACCTCACAAGGGATTTTAACAAGTGCTTACCTAAAACCCTTGAAGAAGCTCTCGAACGAGCTGAGGCTCATATCCGAGGCGAAGAGGCCGTTGATTTCAAAGAACAAAGAAAAAGAGCTTCTAGTTGGCGAGGTAACAGCCCCAACCAAAAGAGAGGGAACTTCAGTCCCTATGATAGACATCCAAGGAGCTCAGATCAACGAAGGCCTGAAGGTCGGAACCTCCCAAGCAGGGAAAAGACTGTGAACTTCACAGCTCTAACCAAAACCCCTTAGGAGACCAAAGTGTTCCCCACAAACGACAACGCTTGGAGGCTTGGGAGCTTCAATGCGTCTGCTTCCCGCCACCTCCAGGTGACTTACTCTCAAACCCTTTGGTGGTAGAAGCGAACGTGGGAACAATCAAAACAAACAAATCCTACATTGACACAGGGGCGGCCACAGAAATCATGTTTGAAAAGTTCTTCAACAAACTAAGCAAGGAAGAACGTTCAAGGCTTCAACCCTCTGGGTCATCTATAAAAGGTATCGCCGATATACCCTTGAAGCCTTTGGGCCAACTAACCCTTGATGTCTGTTTTAGTGAAGGCAAGATGAAGAAAACCAAACCACTCACTTTTGTGGTTATCAACATACCTTCCAACTATGATGTAATCATAGGAAGGCCAGGGCAATGTGCGCTTAACATGGCTGTCTCGGTTGGTCAAGGTGCCGTAAAGTTTCCCACCGACAGGGGAATTGCAACCTTTTAACCCACCCAAGAGGTTTACACGGTTGAAGGGGAAAGTTCAAAAAACGAAGACGACGAACAAGGCTTGATCATAAACCCTAAGTATCCTGAACAAAATGTACGGGTAAACACGGGCCTTTCCAAAGAAACTCTCTCACACCTTGAAAAGCTTTTGATACACTATAGTGATGTCTTTGCTTAGTACCCGGAAGACATGAGAGGCATCCCTCGAAGCATTGCAGAGCATGAGCTAAAAATACCCCCCGATGTCAAGCCTGTTGTCCAAAAGAAGCGGAGCCTAGCTCCTGAACGAAGCTTGGCGGCATGCCAAGAGGTTGAAAAGCTTGTCCTAGCTGGGATCCTACGTGAAGTCAAATATCAATCTTGGGTTGCTAATCCTGTCATGGTTCGAAAGCCCGACAAGTCTTGGTGGATGTGCATCGACTTCAAAGACTTGAACAAAGCATGCCCGAAGGATTGTTATCCCTTACCCGAGATAGACCTCAAGGTTGACTCTTTAACCGGCCATCCTTTTAAGTTTTTTCTCGACGCTTACAAGGGTTATCATCAAATTCTCATGAAAGTGGAAGATGAAGAAAAAACCGCATTCCACACGGACAAGGGTATTTTTTGTTATCAAAAGAGGCCTTTTGGTCTACGAAATGCCGGAGCAACCTATCAACTTCTGATTGACAAAGCATTTGCCAGCCAAATTGGCAAAAACATAGAAGCGTATGTCGATGATCTTGTAATCAAGAGTAAGAACGAGCATCAAATGCTCGATGATGTACAAGAAACCTTCCAAAACATGAGGAAGATCAACATGAAACTCAATCCCGGAAAATGTTCATTCGGATTCGAAGAAGGTAAGTTTTTGGGACACATCGTAGGGAAACAAAGCATAAAAGCCAATCCCAATAAAGTTAGGGCTGTTCTTGAAACTAAATCTCCACAAAGAAAAAAAGAAGTGGAGAGTCTGAACGGAAGGCTTGCAGCCTTGAAGCGTTTTACCTCCAAGCTCACTGAGAAATCCCTACACTTCTTCAAAACACTAAAGGGTTGCACCAATAAAAAACACTTCAGTTGGACGGAAGAAGCGGAAGAAGCCTTCCTTCAAATGAAGCAACACTTGGCTTCACTTCTATCTATTGTAGCCCCCCAAACAGGAGAACTGATCTCTGTTTATCTCTTGGTCGCTAAAGAAGCATTAAGCGCGGTCCTAACCATCAAACGAAACAAAGTTCAGGTACCCGTTTATTTCTTTAGTAAAACGTTAAAACTAGCAGAGATCAAATATCCTCCTTTGGAAAAACTTGCTCTGGTCTTAATTCAAACTGCCAGAAGGCTTCGAAGGTACTTTCAAGCACACCCTATACAAGTGGTCACTGAACAACCCATCAAGAGTGTGCTTGAAAAACCAGAAAATTCATGCCGATTGGCCAAATGAGTTATGGAACTAGGTGAACATAACATCACCTATGTCCTAAAAAAAGTTGTCAAAGCTCAAGTCTTGGGTGATTTCATTGTAGAAATCCCAAAGCAAGTCATTCCGGAAATACATACAACTGCCACTGAACCTTCTGACCCTGAAACCTGGAAGATTTTTACCGATGGAGCTTCCAGCATTGAAGGTTCAGGAGATGGGCTCATTTTAATCAACCCCGAAGGGTTAGAATTCACATATGCTCTCCGACTTGTATTTCAGACTACCAACAACGAAGCTGAATATGAAGCATTGAACGTTGGTCTGAAAATTTCCAAAGAGATGAAGATCCAAAACCTACAAGTCTTCACAGACTCGTTGCTTGTTTCAAGTCAAGTCAATGATAGCTTTGTAGCAAAAGAGCCCAACATGAAGAAATAAAGTGAAAAGGCAAAAGAATTGATGAACACGTTTCAAGAATGCACTATCAAGCAAGTCCCAAGATCACAACCAAAAGAGCCGATGCCCTGAGCAAACTTGTATCCCTCACATTTGCACACCTCACCAAGAAAGTATTGGTAGAAGTGTTGAAAACTCCCTCAATTCAAGAATTGGAGGTTCAAGATGTCATCACTGAAGAAGGTCCCAATTGGATGACTCCCATAGAAAAGTTCCTCAAAAATGGTGAGTTACCTCTGGACCAGACAGAGGCTGAAAGGGTTCGAATCAAGTCCTGACAGTATGTGCTGCAAGGAGAAACCCTTTATAAAAAAGGTTACCTTCCACCACTACTAAGATGTGTGGGCCGCCCTGAATAAAGTCAATATCTGATCAAAGAGGTTCACGAGGGGATATATGGATGTCATTTTGGGCCAAGAACGGTGGTTGCAAAATTGATAAACCTCGGATACTTCTAGCCCACGATGCACCGAGATGCAACAGAACAACTTAAGAAATGTGAAGCTTGCCAAATTCATGCACCGGTTCCCAAAAGCCCTAAACACGATCTGGTTCCCATCTCCTCGGCTTGGCCATTCCACAAGCGGGGAATGGATATCGTTGGTCCACTCCCACCAGCCAAGGGTGGGGTAAAATTTTTGTTAGTGGTCGTTGACTATTTCACCAAGTGGCTTGAAGTCAAACCACTTGCAAAAATAAAGGGCAAACAAGTCATCGACTTTGTATGGGAAAGCATCATTTGTCGCTTTGGGCTTCCAGGAGTGTTGGTCACGGATAATGGGAAACAATTTGCTGATAAGCCTTTTAGCACATGGTGCAAGGAATTCAGAATCACCCAGGTGTTCAGCTCAGTTGTATACCCACAATCCAATGGCCAAGTTGAAAGAACAAACAGAACCATTGTGGAAGGAATCAAAGCAAGGTTGGGAAGGCATGACAACAATTGGCTTGAAGAACACCCAAATGTTCTAAGGGCAATAAGAACGACCGAAAAAACAAGTCACAAACGAACACCTTACAGCTTAGTGTTCGGATCGGAAGCTGTAATCCCAGCAGAAGTCGGAGTTTTGAGTCAAAAAACACTCAACATGGATCTCAAATTAAACAACAATGAGACCATGTTGAATTTGCAACTCCTTGAAGAAATCCGAGACCAAGCCGCAGTACAAGAGGCTAAGTACAAGCAAATAATGGAAGCTTATTACAATGCAAGAGTGAAACATGAACGTTTCAAGCCAGGAGATCTTGTCCTCCGAAACAACGAGGCCAGCAAGAAAGAAAACCAAGGAAAACTCGGCCCAAAGTGGGAAAGATCATATACAATCCTTGAAGCTCACAAGGGTGGATGCTACAAACTGGCCGACGCGGAAGGCAAAAAGCTTCCAAGACACTGGAACGGCAAAACCCTTAAAAGGTTCCATGCCTAGTCAAGAACTTAAAATGTATTTCAAGATATGTACAACTCTCCTTTTTGTAAACAAAAACCTCTTGAATGAATGATGAAGTCTTTATCATAACTTGTCTTTACTATCCTATAATCAGGTTGAGAACCTAGCAAGAAACTCCATGGCAAGGGCCATGTAAGGTGATGAGCTCACAGGCCATATCGCTCAATAGGTTCAAGGTTTAAATGAACCTATATAAGGGGTGAGTTCCTATATCAATCCAACTCCATGAGACTTAGAAAATTTTTCAAACAAAACTTGTCTCATAGACGCGTCTGAACAGCCTACATCAATTCGTTCCTTAAGCTTTGAAAAAAGTTTACGAAACAAATATACACTAAGTAATAATATAAAGGATAGACAACATGTGCTTTTTACCTAATGAAGCCTTGAAGCTAAAGTGACTGCAACACTAAAACTTCTTAATGAAAATTATCTAAAAAACACATCAAACAAACAAGACAATAACAAAAATACAAAACAACAAATACTACGATTCATAAAAGGCCTTTAAAGGCCATAACAAACATCATCCATAATAGCCATCCAGGCTAAACAAGGAAATCACAAGGATTCCCATAAAAGTCTAAACCTTCGAGACTGGCCGCATGAGACCCATCAGTATCTCTAGATAAAGTCTCTTCACTATCACCAGAGCGAGAACATTTCTTTGATAAAGACTCAAGCACCTCAGAACAAATCTTCTCATCAAGCCCAGCTGGTTTTAAACCCTGCAAAACAGAAATGGATTTACCAAAACAAGAAGAAACTTCACCCACGTAGGGGTAAGTAAGCCTTTCCATTGCAATTCGAAAAATGCTTGGAAGCTTTAGAGTTGAACATAGGTGATTGCTCCAAGGTTTGACCAGACTCATGAAGTTTGAAACCAGCAACTAAACCCAAGTGTTTTTCATAGTTCTGCAACTTTGTGTAAACGCCACCCAACACTGAATTAAATTCGGATGAGTGAGTAGGTATGTCACAACTTGATGAAACCCATGCTCGATCAGCCATCGGTTGTCATTAGTAGCTTGGGTGAATAGTCATTAGTAGCTTGGGTGAATAAAGCCTTCAAATCATCCTTCTCCATAGCGAAGGTTTTCTTCTGAGCCTCCAAGGCTTCCCTATCGGCTTCCAGCTGAACTCTATCAGCTTCCATCTTCTTCTTCAACTCTGCAAACTCAACCTCATGATTACGGGAAAGTTCATCAATTTTCTTCACCCAATCCTCCTCCTTCTTCGAAAAACCATCAACATCCTTCTTCATGCTGCCATGGAAGCCTTCATCCTTTCCTTTTTCTTGGAGAATTCTTCATACTCTTGCATCCCTTTTCGAAAGAGAGTAACGCCCTCAGCTAAAAGGGGAGAAAGGTTGCAAGAGCTAAGAATCAACCTTGAGAGCATGGCATCACCCTCCATCTCAGATATGGTATTATGAACTCCAGGGGGAGCAAAGTTAGCCAAAACTTCAGCACAAAACTCCAGGTCCTTAAAGCTATCACCAACTTTAACACTCCATTCAGGAACATAAACCTCGTCTCCACCAAACCCTTGAATAGTGGGTGCTGCAACCTTTTTACCAACTAATTTCTTCTTCTTAGCCACAACCAACCCTTGCTCTTTCTCTGCCTCAACACTCAGACCCTGATCCACGGAAATCTGAACATCATCACTAACATCCACATGCTCATGTGAAAATGATGGACCAGAGGACTTCAATAAACGCCGATTGGAACGACGGATAGAAACCTTGGGAGCAGTGGACTTGGTGAAACCCTTTACATTTGGAACACCCACATAACCGGAACCTTCGAACCTATGCTCCGCCCCTCGAACAACAACGTTTTCACCAACAGTAGCCGCAACATCCCCAAAAACAACATCAGAAGTATCATCACTCTTCACAAAGTCCAAGCCAGACATGGCTACAAAAACAATGGAATTTTGTCAATAAGCATACGTTGGAAACAAAACAATGCAAGATAAGCAAATGCATACTCTTATCATTTCTTATAAGCACGAGATCACGATTAGGCTTATCCCACAACTTGCTAAGTCCTAACAAAACGAGAAGATGTTCGGGAAAGGGACGAAGTCGTGACGGACACTTTCTAATGGATTTCATAAACAGGTCGCCCAACTCCGAATCAGATGGCTCCGGCTCATTCAAAACAGCGTCGGGCTGTCTCCAAACAAGCTTGAAGGGAACAATAGAATTGGAAACAAGGAAAAACTGAATCCTTCCAGGTACCAAGGGTCGTAACTGTGGAAGAGATCAGGCAAGTATCAACCTGAGTAGTCTAAAAGGTATACCAATCGCCATTCTTCGCTAGACGGAAGAAACAACGAAAAAACAACAACGATGGATCAAACCCTAAAGCCCTACATAAAACTTCAAAGTGCAAAACCCTAGCAAGCCCCAACGGGTGAATCTGACCAAAGAATATACGGTAATATTCTAACACATTCAACACAAATATCGAAAAAGGGTGACGAAAGTTAGAGAACTCGAAATGGCGACAATAAAGAGCAATTGACCCGGCCGGACAACGATCGATCGAAGCATCAACCGTCGAAGCCATTGGTTTAAACTCTAAACCTATACCCCAATCGAGGCAAAACGATTCGACTTCCTCTTGGGTTAAACGAGAATAACTCACCAACAAATCTTTACAGGCACCCATAATTTCGAAAGAAAAATCGAAGATTTGAACTAACCTGGATTGAAGGAAACTTGATAATTATGTTTGAGAGAATAATGTGGATATTTAAAAAACTAAAAGGAATAGCAGTTGGTGATATTAATAAGCAGTTATTGGGAACTGCTATTTGCATAAACCACCCAATCAATCACATCAGCTTTCTTGTCAAAATTAAAATTCAAAAAAATAAGCAAACCGTTCAAAGCCTCGAAGCCTTTAAGCAATAAAAAAATGTGTGCAAAAGTCAGACGCATTTGAGCCTACTTCCCCAAAAACTCTAACTTGGGGGGCTGATGACGGGGGTAGTCCAAAGTCTGGTAAAATGACTTTCACACATTAACGCTAAAAAGGTTAAATGGTTAAAAGATTTGTTTACCGCCAATACAAGTACATGAACAATAACGCATCACATCACTGTTCACTTGTCTCTCAGATGTAAAAAGGACACATACTCATAAAGTATATTATTAACCACAGGTCAATAACCTCTCGCGCATAAAAGGGTCATCCCTCTACCACAAACAGAGATTCACTAGTTTAACCACTGGACAAAAGCCTTACATTCCTTCCCTATAAAAGGAATGTAACTCAGTCATTAGAGGACACACTAGATCTGGGAATTTAACTTACACTCTCTGATCTTCTCTTCTTCCTTGAGAACTTGAACTTTGCATGTTTTTTCTTACTTCAAATATAACATACTTCACTAAGAACTTACATTCAAAAACCGGCTCCAACATCTCGGTCTTGGATCCTTAGTGAATCATAACAAATAACTAAACTAGTGAACCTCTCTCCACGTTTTGCAAACATAGAGGGACCCGACGACCTGCGTTAAGTTAACCGGAACCCTTGAAGCCTGTTAGCCTAACCAGTCTACTCACTATAATTGCTCTTATAATTGTTGTAGCAACAATAGCATAAACCTTTTTTAAAGTGTGAACCTTTTTTTAAAAAATTTGTTTATAATTTGTGAGGAAGATGGGCTTGCCAACATCTTCATACTCGTGTAACATCGATGACATGTGTTTCTGCCTAACTACCATTGAAGTCGTTTTTAATGTTTGATTTCACCACCCTGATATAAGTTTACTATAAAGGGGTGATTTTGATGCATAATGAACGATTTAGTGAAGAAGAAAAATATGGAGTTAAATCAACAACTATTTAATGGTACCTTGAATACATTTTAACAAATTTTTAGGCGTAATTATAAATAGTATCAACAAACATGTTTGGTTCCTAGCCCTGCTTGCGGTGCGCACATATGATGTATATATGTGTGAACCCTCGGGTGGGCAAAAGTGAAATTGCACTAATTTTGACGTTATTTTACTAATCTCGTGAAAATAACGTTAAAAGTGACGGACGGTTAATCAGGCATCATGTAGTGGCGTTGATAGCTGAAAGATAAGGGTACATGCACCGATCAGCCGGTGTCCCGATGATTGAGTGCTATGTGCCTTATGTCTAAGGCTTGATGCAAAACTACTATCGAGCCGGGGGTCTCACCGGAAGCAGCCTCTCTATCCCTATGGGGTAGAGGTAAGGCTGCCTACATCTTACCCTCCTCAGACCCTACCATAGCTTTGCTATTGGTGGGATATACTGAGTATGATGATGATGATGATGATGAAACATGTTTGGTTCCAAATGCACACGTTACTACCCGTTTACATATTTAGGTTCATTTCCTAATAAAATTTGTGTAATTACTTTCACAAAATTAGAAACAATCTGCCAACTTCCCGTCTATAATTATTATTAACTTGATGACCAACAATCTGGTCACTATCTTATATAGAGGTGCACAAACCGGTTTGAAACGCAAACCGTCTTGGTCAAAATTTGATTTTGGTTATTACCTGAAATTAACATAATCAAAAACCAAAAATTAAACCGAATAAACTGATCAATCAATTGATTAATTTGTCTAAAGCTAATAACCAAAATGAACTATACACACCCTTAGATTGAGCGAATAAAAAAGCAAAAGTCAAACCATATGAAATTCTCTCATCACTTATTTTCTTCTCTAATGTGACAATTTCATATTTTGCAAAATTTGAGCCGATGAGAATTTTATAATTGGAGACTAAATGTTGCCCACTTGTCAGAAAATAAGGAAAATATGGGGCCACCGTTTCTGTTCAACAAGGACTTTGTTTATTGAGCGTGTCAAAAAGGTTTGAACTTTAAAGCTTTAGCCACCAGCCACCGGTAGACCAAAGGTCAAAGTGGTTTGAAGTTTGAATGTAAATTTGATTCAATTTCATGTACCAATTATGGGCTAGATCAAGTAACATAAGTTACTTTATGGTCGTTCGATCACAATGCCCGTGACGCGAACGAGAAACGGAAAAAAGACGTGATCATAATGCCTATGTAACAAAGTTTTTTTATAAACAATGGCAAGTGTGATATTTCATTAATAAGTTGTGTTTATATTGATACAAAAAGCAAGCGAGCAAAAAGCTGCGTTGTTGGTCATTTTTGAATTGCAAAACCAAATCGTGGAAATATAACATGTATATGAACAGGATCATAACATTACTATTCATGACTATATTTAAAGAAATGAAATCACATGTTAAGACAACAAAGGATGGGAATTGGGTGGGCAAAAATTTCAAATTCAGAAATTAGAGTGTTTTATTTGGTTTTTTAACTTAAAGTTCCATGATCATTTTTTTTTTCTTATTTTTTTAATGCTTATAATAATTTTAGCTTATTTGTCAAATCTTTTTTCTTCATACTATATCTTTGTATTTTGTTTTCTAATATCGCTTTCTACATAAATCTATAATATATATAAACGAACACATAAAAATCCTACGTGTCGTGATGTGGTCGCTCCTTATTTTTTTGAAGTCATCAGATTTTCTTGATTTTTAAATGGAGACTACTCATGTAGTTGACCCAAATTTATTGGTATAAGTCTTACCAAACCCAGATATTCCTTAAACGGGTTATAACATCTCATTAAATAAAAAATTATTCTCACTAAATTATTGATGTAAAAATCCTATAAAATAGGATATAATAAAAATTAATATCTTATTTGTTTTAAAAAAGATATATATATTATTTAAATTAAAAAACCAATTTGATAGTAAAAATATAAACAGGTCTTGGGTCTTAAGTATATTATTAACTTTCATAAATATTATTTATAATTAAAACACCAATATTATAGTAAAAAAAATAAACGGGTCTTTGGTCTCATCAAAACCATATACTTTTAAATCGGGTTATAACATCTCATTTATTTGTGAAACAATTTATCATCAAACCATAAATATATTATTAACTTTCATACAATAAAAAAATATAAATTCAAAAAATAAATAAATATTAGAACAAACAATATAAAACAACCCCCGTAATACGAGGGATAAAAACTAGTGTGTGTATAAATTAACATTGTACATGCCATTTTTAGGTGGTGACCTATAGAAACACCCCCATTAGATTTCTTTGTTTCCCGTCTTAAAAGACATATATAAATAAAGACATGTTATTAATGAATGTTTGAACACGGATATCAATCCCTAACACATATCTGATCTATGTATAATTACCTAATATGGATCTAGTTCTTTGTTACTCTTGATTGAATGTTATATATGTATATATTAATTGTATGTATGTATGTGACTGATAATATTAATATGAAGATGAAGATTGAGAGAGAATTGGACAGCAATTCGTTAATGTAATCTCCAAATTTAAATTAACTATGGACTAAAGCCACTATATATAGAAGACAGGTCTAGTTCGTTACACATTCCGTAACGAACTAGATACCTGCTTCGTTACATTACACAAAATAGAATAATCTTAACGAATCACCCTCTGATTCGTTAAACATCCTTAACGATTCAGAAGGGATATTTAACTTAGCTCTAGTTCGTTAAACATCCTTAACGAACTAGGCAATACATTAACGAACTAACTTAATAACTTAATACTTTATTACATAAAAAACGATAAATACATAATCGATAAATACAAATAATCGAGACGCAAAAACCGTGCACTAACAGATAGCCCCTCGTCTTGAGCTCTTTGTCTTTACTGTACTTGAAGCGCTTGGACTGCCAATCTCTGCAACTATGAATCCCGTTCTCATAACATACGCGCACAATGCGTTGGAATTGCATAGCCATATCATAGTCTTCATTGCGCTCAAACAAAATCTTGTTCTTGTGTAGCACGCATTGTCAGTCTCGGTTAAATTAACCAGCCACTTCGGATCAATGATCTTGATCAACTCGGTCTTCAGACCTTTGCCGAGAACAATGACGGCCTTGCCAGTTCGGTTATCTTAATACCAGCGGTTGAAGGATAGATGCATGTGTTGGTTCAAAGTCAACACTGGTACTTGCTTCATGGTCTTTGGCGGCTTAACTTTGAGAATCATTTTCCAACCCATCCTTGGATCAATTTCATCTATACGTTTTCAGGTTGGAACCTGGGGCTTGAGGAACTTGAATCCAGAATTGACCTCGAATAGCAATTGTTGATGAAACCAATCTGCTATCCAGTCACCCCTCCCCCCCACCCCCCTCCCCCGGTTGATAAATGGACGACACACGAAGGTACGAACATCCCAGCGCGGTAAAGTAAGAACATCCATTATCTTCTCATAATATTGAACCCCCATTTCCCATTTCACAATGCATACTTTAAGATCAGAGCCATATATCCAAAAATTATATTACCTTGAACCTTTGACACATTCTTGAATGAAGTCACTTGATTAGCTTGGCACGAGCAGCGGCTTCATCCTTCTGTTCTTGATCCACATACCAATACGCATCTATAATCTTACGAGCTTTCTTGCTTCGAAACCCTAACAACCTTGCAATGTCAGCATCAGTCGGGTTTTCAATATAATCAAATCTGGTATCAACCACCTTCTTACCCTTGGATACTTTCTTCATATTATCCTCAGCTGCCTTAAACATTTGCGCATCAAATACAGGAGCACCTTGATCAACATTTGTGTGTTGAAACAAGTCAGGATACTCCGCAGATGTGACATCTTCAACCTCTATTTCCTCATTGTCATAAATAAAATCCGTATTCATTTGAATAGACGGATCATTCAAAATCTCCTCCTCATTCTCTACTTCCACATTTGGCTCTACCTCTAACATAGTCAACTGTTCATCATTCAAACCAAGCAGTAGTGAAATTTGCTCTCGTGTTAAAGACCGTTGCACAAACTGCCCAACTTCAATCTCATTCCGGTTCACCACACTCCTGATCACCCCCGATCCATCAACAAATATTACAATGTCAGCTTCGATCATCTCAATCGGTTTTGCAGCAGTCGTATCATGATAAACAATAATCTGCTTGCCCGAATCACCAACTCCACTCGTGCGTGCACCAGATGATGAGTCGTGAGCTTGTTTCGTCTCACCACCTGCACCAGACTCATCAGGATCTTCGTCATCATTCTTGAGTCTTTTTAGTGCATCATCCTTACAAGTTAATTGTAAGATAAGTTCCTCCTGCTCTTTTATTTTCACCCCCTGAGACGTAACAATCTCACGTAGGGCTTTCGTTTCTTTCTGGCAGAAGGAGACATAGCTCATCAATTTCTTCTGATTTTCCATGAGATGTTCTTGATTCAGGCGGTCAGCAAACATTTGATTTTCATACAAATGAAGAAGATTCAAAAGCATGTCTGTTTGACGATGTGGTGGCATATTATAAAGAGATGGATGAACTGGCTGGGTTAGTCCCTGAGGCCATGTAATTCTCATAAATGAAACATCACTAGGTTGAGGAGGCCTCATGAACGGTGTTGGAGGAGTAGTTGAGGAAATAACAGAAGGTCTTGGTATCTCAGCTAAAGCAGTGTGAGGAATCATACCAAGCCTGTCATGAGAGACCATTGTCGTTATCAGTGTAAGCTCCGAAGTGCTAGTAGTAGGCGGCACCGCCGGGCGTTGAGGAGTGGACGACCTTGTAGGCTGAATTCCAAATGAAACACCAGCCCCAGCTGACACGCATCGCTTTTCTGAACCCTCAATTGCCAGCTCTTTACCCTTCCTTTTTCGTTGAGCTGCAACTGTAGCAGCTAACGTAGCTTCAACTACAGTTTTTTGTTCTAAGATAGCTGCATCACCATCACCACCATTTCCACCATCATCACCTCCATCATTCCCACTTTCTCCTCCCTCATGCTCGGAGTCCGAATCATCATGGATCCAGCGATCCTCGGGAGTACATACATAATCAGGATTCACAATATGACCAATCAAACGTTTGGTCTTTTGTCTCTCCTTCCTATAGATCTTCATTCGGCGTATCAGCCGTCATATGATCTAGTTCCAGATCGATGACCAAATTTGGAATCATGTCTTGAATAATTAGCTGATGGAACCTTGGATATATCAGGAACTTCTTCTTCTGGACAGTTTGCAGACACTGTTCTTTAAGATGATAGAAGATCATCTCTGAAAAATTAAACTGCTTATTAAGAACGAGTGCTACAAAAGCTGACTGTAACATAACACGGCATTCATCAAACCTGCCTTTCCGTCCTCCCAGGAAATGGATTAACACATGTAAGAGATACTTGTAAGTAGGACACGACCCATTCTTGTTGTACATAGATTCTCCAATGTCACCTCCATAAAATACACGACGAAACAGTCCTTTGATCATCTCTTTATCAAATTCACATGGATAATCGTCAGTATCACCAAAACGAAGAACTCGTCGAATCACACTAATATCAACAGTAATAGGCGTTTGGTTGATTGTGGCAGTGATATGGTTCTCAACTTCAACTTATCTTGCTGTACTCCAGAATTGACGAATGATAATTAGACGGACTTCAGGATAAACAGTGATATAGTAATGAATACGCGAACGTCGGAGAAACTCTAATAATCCTCCAAATATCACTTCATCAGAAAACTTTGTACCGACAAAGGCACGTATATTATGCTTTTTATCGTACGGCAATAGCGGTATGACTTGTTGTTGTTGTTGCTGTTGTTTCTCTTGTTGTTCAGCAATCGGTGGATCTTGTTCCATTTGTTCAGCCATACTACTGTATAAATAAGGTCGAGAATAAGTAACCATTAATCATGGTAAAATAAATGTTGTATTTATTTAAATAATTTTAACAATTAGTATAAACATAATTAAAAATGTTATTCGTTAAAGAATCAGTCTGATTCGTAACAAAATGTATAACAAATCATCTGATTCGCTATCAAGTAATTTGTTGACGAACCAGAGGTAGCGAATTACTATTGAGAAATGGTGAATTAGGAACTAGTTCGTTATAATTTAACAACTAATTCGTTATAATTTAACGAATGACATCTGATTCGTTATTAAAAGGATTTGCTAATCTAGTTCGTGTGATTTACTTAACTAATTGGACACGAATGAGTTCCAATTCGCTAAGTATAACGAATGGTCAAAAACTAACTTAATATTTGACTTTCTTGGTCAAGGTCAAAATTGACAAGAACACTGAGAGTCAAAATTGCAAATCAGAAATCAATTACTCCATACTTATCGATGAGTAGCCGAATAAACGACCATAAAGGTCTCGGAAACCCACAGCGACCATATGGTATCGATTTGAAAATCCAAAACATGAAATAAGATACTTAAATTAGGGTTTAAACCGGAATATAAAACCCCAATAATGACCACTTATAATCCACCCATCAATCAGTAATCAAAAGATAATCAAAGGGTACCATTGAACTCGGAAACCCATTCCGATGATCATGGTAACCGATTCATGGTCCATTGCAGTATATACATCAAGGTTCAAAGAAACCTCAAACAACGATAACAATATACACTTAATTACCCTATTCAAACTGTATGATTTTTGACGAAAAGAACAAAGAAATGATCGTCTATACCTTTTAATTACAATGATATAATCAAAACACTAGAAAATCAAAAATCAAAGATTCTGAAAATTTTGAGCAGAGTAACTTTGTTGTATAAAGTGAAGAAGAAGAGTGTATAGTAGGATGGTTTGTATGCACGCCGTCCTATATACACTGACACTGCACGAATACCAAGGGAAAGAATCAGATGATTCACTTAACACGTGTCATGACGAATCAGATTTTGATTATCGTCTAATTCGTTAATATATGGACAACGAATTGAAGTTGTTCGTTACAGAGTGCGGAAGCGAATTAGAGTAACGAACTAAGAGATAGTTCGTTAAAACAACCTAATTCGTTATTCATAATTAACGAATCACCTTTTATTTAACTTTAAGTGAATAAACAAATAAATAAATGAATTAAATAAAGAATTCATTAAATGTTTTATAAAAATTAAATAATTTAAACAAGTAAATTAAATGAGTTAATAATGGATTACCGAGATCCCGTATCTCAATAATCAAATACCTTAAAATCGTTTCACATTTTGAAACCGATAACTTAAAATGAATTACATAAAATGATATGCAAAATCTTTTTGTATTTTGATATTTTGATATGAAATATTTACAAAAGAAATATTCGAAACCAAAACGTAGAATAAGTGTAGGTCCCCCCGGGGGCGACGCCGATCGATACGAGATCCGCACGAGGTCTAGGAGTGCGGAATCCTCCTAGACTCGTTTATTGGTGTAAAGATGAAGAACACAAACACGTACACGAACAAATACACAAACAAATACAAGAACGGGATAAACAAATCTGCAGATTCTTTATAATAATAATTAAAACACGTTACATACCGTAACCAAACAGAAAACACGACTGACCCGAGGTGAGCTCTACCTCGGGTCGTCTCACACGACTCTCCTTGTCTCTTACTCTCTCTAAAGAAACAAACTGCTCAAAAAACACACTAATTTCTGGATCACTAAAACTAAACAAGACACAAGTATATATATAAAACATTCTCGGGCCTGGGCTTCAGTAGGAGAAGTTGTTCATAACTTCGCCTATGGCGAAGTTGTGATAACTTCGCCTAAGGTGAAGTTGTCCTAACTTCGCCGTTGGCGAAGTTGTTCTAACTTCGCCTAAGGCGAAGTTGTGCTAACTTCGCCTGTGGAGTTCCGCTGATCAGAATTGCATAGCGACGGTCACAAAATGCACCAACAGTCTCCCCTTTGACCGTTGCTCTCAATTCTAACAAACACAAAAGATCATCTGTTACAAAACATGCACCAACAGACTCCCTCTTAACTGATGATCTTCTGTTTGCTCATCAACCAGCCGTGTCTGAAACTGTCCTGTAGCTTCACAAATCACCCAATCACCCAGCGTCTTCCATATCAGATCTCCCCTTCAGTGTAAGCTTCTCCGACTATAATGATTGAGGTCTTTGAAATGCATGCATCCTCGTGCCAATAGATCATCTCAACCAATCACGTGAGTCCATCTGACATCACCAACACGTGAAGTTGGGCGTCCTCCACAACTTCACCAACTCGTCGGCATATGATAAGGTTTAATCTTCAACTACTCAACATCAAGTGATCAATTTCATCACAAAACCACATTGACAGAATCTAACACATGACCATTAATTAATCTGAAGCATCTTCAATCACCAGGGATAACGATCAAGAACATAAACACTTTAATTCCCGATTAAATCCAACTTGTTCCAGAATTTTCACTCTAATAAATGAGCATCACGTTTCAGGATCCAATTCTCGAACGCCTTGAAAATAACATAAATAATATGCTCTGACCGCAATCCAGTAATGACGAAAACCTTCAGTTCAATTTGACTTTCTTCAGTTGGTCAACCTCGAACAACAACAATTTCATTGCCCACAAACACCCAAATATGTGTCAATATCCAGTTTCAATCAATATCTCATTCACAAACTCAACTCCATATCCAGAGTTGACACGTATTTGTTCACACGTAAGACCCAGAGATAACAAGTTTCACTCGTTGACGGAACAACATCTTCGGTCTCACAATAATCATGTACACCTGGCCATACAGACGAAAACACCAAAATACTCTTTTTTTTTTTTTTTTTTTTTTTTTTTTAAACTCGTTAACTTCGCCTAAAGTTAACATCGCTCCTCCTTAACTTCGCCTGTCCATAACTTCGCCTGGCTGATAAGCGAACTTGTGAGGTAGGCGAAGTTGTGGATAACTTCGCTTAACCTTATATCTTCGCCTAAACCCTACGAACAGTGACGGCAACTTCGCCTGATGAACAATAACTTCGCCTGCGGCGCTGTTCGGCCAGAAACGCACAGAAACGTGCCAGAAACACCAAAACGCAGATCTCGAACCATAGCATAAGAGCCTAAGGCTTTGATAGCACATGTAGGTTCCCCCCGGGGGCGTCGCCGATCGATACGAGATCCGCACGAGGTCTAGGAGTGCGGAATCCTCCTAGACTCGTTTATTGGTGTAAAGATGAAGAACACAAACACGTACACGAACAAATACACAAACAAATACAAGAACGGGATAAACAAATCTGCAGATTCTTTATAATAATAATTAAAACACGTTACATACCGTAACCAAACAGAAAACACGACTGACCCGAGGTGAGCTCTACCTCGGGTCGTCTCACACGACTCTCCTTGTCTCTTACTCTCTCTAAAGAAACAAACTGCTCAAAACACACACTAATTTCTGGATCACTAAAACTAAACAAGACACACGTATATATATAAAACATTCTCGGGCATGGGCTTCAGTAGGCGAAGTTGTTCATAACTTCGCCTATGGCGAAGTTGTGATAACTTCGCCTAAGGTGAAGTTGTCCTAACTTCGCCGTTGGCGAAGTTGTTCTAACTTCGCCTAAGGCGAAGTTGTGCTAACTTCGCCTGTGGCGTTCCGCTGATCAGAATTGCATAGCGAAGGTCACAAAATGCACCAACAATAAGAAATGTTTTTGTATATTTTTTTATCAAAAGTAGTACATATTTTTGGATTTTTGTTGAGTTTGAGTTGAGAATCATATTGATTGAATTGCCCTTCTATCACAGTTTTATATTTCAGCAATATTATGACTGGCGTTAAGTCGGTCATTGATATTGTTGTCCACTTAAATTTTATAACAAGCCTACAAGCATTTTTGTGATATGATTTCAGCAATTAACACACAGAATATCAGAAACTATCAGCCTCTAATCTTAATTTAAGCTTAATTTGATTTTTGCCAAATCACCCCAACTTGACTTAAACCATTATAGTGTTGATCAAAATTTTGAGAATTTTTACAACTTTTGAGCAATGCATTAAGTTTCCTTTACTGTGAGCAATGCATAAATTGTATCCCCTAGGGTTTGTTTCTTATTGGTATTGAGACGCGCGCAAGGGAGGAACACATGTATGGCTAACAACGGATTTTGATCAAGTCAGTAATTTAGAATGTACGGAGTACAACAGTGATCAAGTTTAATGACTTTGGGTTTGCTCTAAAAGCGAGTAAAATATTCATGCTTATGAATACCCAGATGATTAAGCTGCATAAAGACTCACAGTGTCCAGAATCCTAACGCTTGTTATTTGCTTTATTATATTTTTAGGTGATCAACAACTATAAGGCTTGAGTATGACAGGTTATTACATTTCTACTATCCTTACAGAGATTTTTGCTAGAGACTAACACCTCTTTCAATTTGTCTTATCTTTATGTTTATATCATATATTTTACTCTAACTTGTTTAAGACCTATCGATGCACCAATGATTAAGCGCTCAGTCTTTTAAGCTTATTTCTAGCTGGAATTGGGTCAAACAATCAATGTACTATCATTTTCTCTTTTTGCTTCAAAAACTCAAAATTTTGAGAAGCAAAAAACAAAATAAATTTAATCGCCCAGTTACTTTAAGTTTATAAATTAATGGATATCCTATCCATCTACAAGTAGATAACAGGACCAAAACATGCAAGCATGCTCCACAAACTTAAAAAACCGACATAATTTTCAGCGAGAAAATAAAGTAGAAAGCTTAACGAACATCCAAATACTTTCCATTGTCAGGTAAATGGCTATCCCGAATATTTACAAGAAAATATCAGGACCAAACATATACAAGTAAATGTCCCTCAAAAATAGAAGTAATTGACATAATTTTCAGCGAACGTAAGCAAAAATCTTTTTGGTTTTTCTCTTTACATACTAAAAACACAATCTTTTTGTCTTTTTCGGATTTTTCTATACAGACGAGAAATTAACAATCTTTTTGACTTTTTCAAAATTTCCTTATAAATAAAATTAAAATTTTCACAATCTTTTTGATATTTCAAATTTTTAAGATGTTTTTGGATTTTTCAAATTTTGAAACTTAAAGACATGAAAACACACTATTTTTGAAGTTTTTAAAATTTTAATGTTTTTGGATTTTATCTATACAAATGAAAAGTACGTTCTTTTTGTTTTTTCTATTTCCCCGTAAAAGCTAAAACAAAAATAAAATTTAAAATAAAAATAAAAAAAAACTCAAAATTAAGATAGTTATTCTAATTTTAGGATATCAGCAAGGGTCTTTAAGCCATTTAAAACAAGCAAAAATTGAAAACGTGTTTTATCAAATGCTTTGGTAAATAAGTCAGCTTTCAGAAAATCGGTTTGTACTTTCTCAAGGTCAATTAATTTCTTTTCAAAGCAATCCCGTATAAAATGATATCGAATTTCGATATGTTTCATTTTAGAGTGTTGTACGGGATTTTTGGTGATGCTAATAGCAGCAGAATTATCAATTAAAATGGGAGTAGTAAGAAATTTCAAACCGTAGTCGCGAAGATGTTGTATTCACAAAACCTGGGAACAGCAACTCGAGGCTGCAACATACTCTGCGTTGGCGGATGAAGTGGAGACCGTTGTCTGCTTCTCACACTGCCAGGAAACAAGCCGGCTTCCTAAGAATTGACATCCCGCTGTGGTAGACTTGAAATTAATCTTGCATCCTCCATAATCTGAGTTGGAATAAGCGGTAAGAGCAAAAGTATCGTCTTTGGGATACCATAACCCGGTGTCAGGATTGCCCCTAAGATATTGAAGAATACGTTTGACCGCTGCCAGGTGAGTCACTCGGGAACTAGCTTGGTACCTAGCACATAAACAAACAGCAAACATTGTGTTGGGTCGTGAAGCAGTAAGATACATCAAAGAACCAATCATAGCTCGATAGAGGGTAGGATCGACAGTATCCTCCAATTCATCCGGTGATAAATTGTGACCCACGGGAGAGGAGTGGAAGGGGTTTTTCCAGCAGTAATCTTGAATCGGCTCAAGACATCGTTCACATATTTTGTCTAGTGAATGAAGATTCCTTTCGCAGACTGATGAACCTGCAACCCTAAGAAAAAATTCATCTATCCCATCGAACTCATCTCGAACTTAGTTTGCATTGATTTCTCGAACTCCTTACCCAACGCATCGTTTGTTGACCCAAAGATTATGTCATCTACATAAATCTGGACGAGGAGAAGATCATCACCAATATTTTTATAAAACAAAGTGCAGTCAACAGTTCCACGTTTGAAACCATTATCCGTCAGTTGGTCGGCAAGTGTGTCATACCAAGCTCTCGGGGCTTGATGTAGACCATATAATTCCTTGTTTAATCGGTAAACCCAGTCTGGATAATAAAGGTCTTCAAAACCCAGAGGCTGTAAAAATAAACACTTCCTCATGAAGTTCAACATTGAGAAAAGCACTTTTGACATCAATTTGGTAGACTTTTATGTTCTTATAAGCTGCATAGGCTAAAAAGATTCGTATGGACTCCAATCTTGCAACAGGAGCATATACTTCGGTGTAGTCAATACCCTCTTGCTGATGAAAACCTTGCACCAATAAACGTGCCTTGTTTCTCACTATCACCCCACGATCGTCTTTCTTACACTTATATACCCACTTAGTCGGAATCGCCTTCTTGACTCTAGCAGGTTTGTCAATAAGATTCCAAACACCCAAACGTGAAAATTGCTGTAATTCTTCTTGCATGGCTTCTACCCAAGAGGAATCTTGAAGTGCCATACGAGGAGTCGTTGGCTCAACTTGGGATAGAAAGCAAGTAAATTTAGCAAGATTTACAATCCCAGACGAGTGTAAGTCAGCATAAGCACACAATACATTATTATCACTTAATGAAGCAACTTGATGTCGTGTCTGAACTCCCACATCAAGTTCTCCAATTATGTTTTCTTTTGGGTGATAATTATGAATCCTAGGAGAGGGATTCTCAGGAACATCAATAGTTTCAAATAAATTAGTGTAGTGTTCACCCAGGTCGTGAGATGAAACATCACTATCAAATTTAATAACTTGATCAACAACTGGAGTGTCATCAAATGAAGTAGATGCGTATCGAAGAGAACTGGAGAATCATTATCTAGATCTTCTGTTGGAGCATTGATAGGAACTTCAACATCATTAGAACTTGAAAATCTTGGAATTACCAATTGTTCTTCAAAATAAGCACAAACTAAATCTTCATCTTGTTGATCATTTGTTGGTGTAAACGAATTGAATAAGCAATCATAGTCAAACATCCAGTCGGGACCTTTCCCTTGAGAAGGAGTAATGTACTTTTGACAGTCCACATGGTACCATTCTTCAACACAACCAGACGTAAAGTTAAATACTCGTTTCTTAGGAGAAGCATAACCCAAGAAATACCCTTCAATGGCTTTTTCATAAAACCTTCCCACATTCTTTTTCAACATCGTACAAGGACACCCAAATGGTTCCAGGTACTTTAAACTAGGTTTACGATTATTCAACAGCTCGTAACTTGTCTTCTTGAGTCTCTTAACAGTTAGAACTCGATTGAGTGTATAACAAGCTGTATTCACTGCCTCATTCCAAAAATGGATAGGAAGCTTTGAATCAGCAAGCATCGTTCTAGCAGCTTCAATAAACGTTCTATTCTTTCGTTCAGCAACACCGTTTTGTTGTGGTACATATGGAGCACTGTATTCTCGATGAATTCCCTTTTGTAAACAAAAGAAATCCAATACAGTATTTTTAAATTCAGTACCATTGTCACTTCGAATTCTCCTCACTTTCTGTTTGTATAATGATTCGATCTTAGTGATTAAATTTTGAACGAGAACCTGTGTTTGATCTTTCGAACTCATAAACAAGACCCATAAGTATCTTGAATAATCATCAGTAACTACCAGGCAGTACCAATCTCCAGAAATACTCACACGATTCACTGGACCGAACAAATCCATATGAATTCGCTCAAGAGGAGTATCAATGGAATTCAATAACTTAGAAGGATGCACATTTTTCTTCTGTTTGTCCTTTTTGCAAGCAATACAGTATTCGGATAACTTAAAATTCTTCAAAGACACACCTTCAACTAGGTCATTTGCCATTAGATAGTTCATCTTACGAACATGAATGTGACCCATTCTACGATGCCATAGAATAGAATCTTTCTCGGTTGCTTTCGAGACAAAACATGTTTCGATCGATGTGGATACTTTAGAACTCATATTTAAGATATAAATATCATTTGATCGAGGAGTTCGCATGACAACCATGTCCTTGGGAATCACATACCCCGGTTTTAAAATCAGACACTCTTTATCTGTAAATATTGTAGTGTATTGCTTGTCACAGATTTGCGACACACTCAATAAATTATGGTCTACTTTGTCACAATAATTAACCTTCTCAAAAGTAATATGCCCATTCAAAACATCACCTTCCTGTGTAATCATACCCCAGAATTCCCAGCAAACGCCACATAACCCCCTTGAATATTTCTTACATTTGTTAAGAGGTCGAGATTCCCAGTAATATGACGAGAACATCCACTATCCATGATCCAGTTTTCACCAAAAATGGTCTTGGATGTACCCTACACACAAACGAAAATGATTAGTTCAAAATGGCAGCCCAGGCCTCAATCTTGGGAACTTTTTTATTTTCTTGAGAAAAGTTAAACTTAGTTGAATTCAACTGTTGTTCAGCCACTTGTGAATAAGTTACAGGTTTCTTAGACTTTCATCTTAAATACGCAACTTGAACTACATTTGAATTCTCATTTTTGCATAACGGTTCAGTTGGAATGAACTTTGGTTTAACAAAACCATGAGTTTCATTCACATGAACAACTTTTCGAGGATTCACGTTTGAGAACATAATATGAGTATCATCATCATGCGACACAGGTCGTTTCAGAATCTCCTTTATCAAAGGAACCGGTTTGGAATGGTCCTTGACAAAAGGGTGAAGATTCTGATAACTCTTCTGGCCACAATTTCTCACTACATGACCTTGTTGACCGCAAAGGAAACAGCTTCGCATATCCACATGATTAGGTTGAGAATTAGTCAGAACATATGACACAGAAGATTGATGATGACTCACATTTTTGGTCAAGCTCTTAGCAAACTCATCAGATAACTCAGATTTCTTTTTCAAATAAAAATCAAAGTTAGAACAATTTGAAAAACTTTTCAAAGTATCTGTTCCAGTTGACTTTACAAATTTAACTTTCTTAGCCTGTTTTTAAAACTTGCTTTGCTTTAGTCAATGGATCAGATGAAGCTGATGTTTTAGCTTGAGCATACCGACGCTCAAGATCTTGAATCTTGGAAGTTTCATTGTGAAATACACTCTCAATAAGTTTTGGTTTAATGATACTTATTGGAATGTGTTTCTTAGTGAACATTGTGTCTATCCCCTTTTAATTTAAATACTCTACCAGTAGATGGCTTGGAAACAGTTGGATTTATGAAACGCAACAAATCCTCATCAGAAATTTTGGGTTTTTCTGGTTTCTTAGCCCTCATTGGTTTGACTTTCACATGATTATCTTGTTTCACCTGAGTTGTGTGCGAACCATACACAGCCTCCTCAAATTCATGAGGTTCACACAGTATGTTATTAGAACTTGGAATATTCTTGTTCTTGTGTATGATTTCAAGTTCCAACACATCCTCAATGATAACTTTGTCAACATTTTCAACAAAGACTTTATTGCTTTGAACATGAGTTTTCTGAATTGAAGGTTGGGCTTTAACAGTTTCAGGTTTAACTGATTTTGTTTTTTCAGGAATCACAGATTCTTTAACAATCACATCCTCTTCTTTTCTAGAAAAAGGATTTGGTTTGTAATCATTATAAAAAGGTGGTGGAATTTCAACAAAAGCTATTCCTTTCTTTGAATGTTTTTGCTTACCAGTTACTTCGATTAATTCATTTAGCAAAAAGGAAGAGTTTCTGAATTTGCCCAATTTGTTCATTAAATCAAGAACCTTATTTTCAAGCTCGGTTATCTTTGATCTATGTTTCAAAATTTCTTGAAATTTTTGATCATTAATAGTCATTTTAACCGATAACTCAGACTTAAGATCATGATTACTTATAGTTAAAGCCTCAATTTTCTCTCTTGAATTCATTTGAGAAGTTAAGGATTGTCTATAAGTGTCTTTTAACGAAACAATCTCTTTTAGAAAATTATCATTTTGAAGTTTAAAGGCATCTATATTAGGCTTATTGATCTCACAATCAGCACATGATAACTTAGAAGTAGAAGTCCTAACCTCATTTTTCTTAGCCATGTAAGCAGAAGTAGTTAAATCACTGATTTTTGCCATACAAGCGAAAGTAGTTGGAAGCTTTTCACTTGAATCAGCAGACTCAGACTCGGTATCAGCATCAGAAGACAGTTCACTTCCACTCACATCTTGAAAGTACTCAGGAAATCCAAGCATTGCTAGATTTGCTTGATTGTTACAACATAGTAGCCTTTGTGACCAGTCATCTCCATCTACGTTGGATAACATTGCTTGAGATCCAAAAGACGATGGTTTACCTCCAGAAGACTTTCCTGCATCATTTCCACTTTTATCCGATGAGTTTTGATCTTTCTTTCTGGGACCAGTATATTCCTTTTTAGGCTTATCACATTCTTTGGCAAAATGCCCAAACTCTTGACAATTGTAGCACTTAACCTTTAATTTATCAAACCCCAATTTCTTGTTCAAAGATGGAAGATCTTTACCCGTTCTCTGCATAAACTTTTTCACTTTCCTGACTATCATTGTCATGTTCCACTTTAAGTCCATCAGTTCTAAATCATCAGGATCAATCTGATCATGATCTTCATCCATCAGATCGCTCGTTGCAATATTACTACTAACCAAATTCTCATATGAAGTCATGAAGGCAGACAAAAACGCGAATTTTTCTTCAGCCTCCCTCATGTTTACATTTGTTTGAGACGAGAATTGATTTGTGGGTGATGAAGATCCAGATCCTCCAGATGAACCAGAAACACCAGAGAATCCAGTATTTCCAGCTGTGTAGAAACAAGCACGTGGATCACTCTACATGGTTGTTGCATTCTCACTTGCATTTTGTGTGAGAAATGCAGTGATAGGTGAAATGGTTGAACTTAATGGCATAGTTCCACCATAAAATGCAGGATCTTGACTATCTTTTGAAGACTTTTGACATTTAAGATCGTATTCTCGTGCTTCAATCTTTTGCATAAATTCCGATGCCATCAAATCTTCATTGTTGAAGTAATTATTCTCTTTCAGAACCATCAAGAAATTCGAGTAGGAACTTGGTAGTGCACTTTTAATGGTATCAATTTTATCAATCAGAAGTTTCCAATCTCATCTTATCCATCTAGCTATCAAGTGATTAAATCTTGTTGTCATTTCTTCAACAGTCTCACCTTTAAGTAGGTTAAAGTTTCTGAATTGAAACTTGAGCATAACCTTTTTGCTTTCAGCGGTATTACCCATACTTCTCATACGAATATGATGAAATAATGAAAAACAAATCTTTATACTTCCTACTTGGTGAAAGATGTTTTCAGGTAAAGCCATAGTAAGAGTAGAATAAGCCTTAGTCTCAATTTCCAAAGCTTTCTTCTCTTCAACCGAGTATTGTGAGATAGCTTTAGGTGTAAAACCAATAGTCTCATCCCCAATCATTGGAACGGTGTAAACCTCGTCCAAACAATATGAACAATCAGGGTGAAATGATCCTAGATGAGCACGGAAACGGGGTTCCTATTTAGCAAAATCGCTAAATTTCATCAAACGTGGACATTTCGAATGTGAACCGATCTCGGTGTCCAGTTGTAACATTTGTTGCATCAACATGTTTTGAGAAGCTAATGCATACATACCAGCCATTTTTGTTAAGTTACAAAATTCTCAAATTCTAAGGATTAAAATTGAAATTTTAAATAACGAACTGTGAACAGTTGTAACGAACTGTGAACAATAGTCAACGAATTACACCTTAACGAAGATAAGATTGATCAGGTAACGAATCAAAAATGAATTTAACAAATTAGAAACAGTAACTTTGGCGAATTAGAAAGATTTTATAACGAACTGGTTCAACGAATCAGGTGATTGACGAATCACTAAATTAAACCTTAGCGAATTAAGTAATGAATCATCTACAGTTGATAACGAATCAAACTGATAAGGAAACAGGTTGTTACAACGGTTTGTAACAAAATTCTGACAACAAATACCACATGGCAAAAGTTGTTATAAAACAGTTACCGAGATGAGACACGTGTCTCACGAATCAGTGGACACGAATTAGATTATATAACGAATTGGTTCACGAATCAACCAAAACTCATAACGAATTAGCTTAAGATATTAACGAATTAAGCTGAAAGATTAACGAATCAGACTTAAACGTTAACAAATTGGTTTGAATCTTCAAATATTCAAACGCAAATTTCCAGATTTCTGAAAATCTCAAGAACACAAACCCAGAAAGCAAATCCGTAATACTTAACCAATACTCAACCAAATCGCATACTTAACCTACCAATTTACTCCTATCCACATCACGAATACACTATAATTCATCTCGTAATCAATGAACAATCAATTTGTATCCGATTTGACCAAAACCAAACCTCTGTTTTCAGCTAACCAGATCTAATAAAACAAATACTCCAATTCACACCAATAACTCAATTCCAGTATATAACAACTTCCCAATACCTTACCGTAGTCAAATTCAATCCAAACCATCCATAATTCATCCAATTAAACCTCAATTTGATCCAAAATCCAACTGAACCAAAACTTAACACAAATACTGTCAATTATGAATCTAATAACCTTAATTAACAATCAAATCAAGCGTAAACAAGAGCACCGAAAGCTCTAATACCACTTGTTTGAACACGGATCTCAATCCCTAACACAGATCTGATCTATGTATAATTAACTAATACAGATCTAGTTCTTTGTTACTCTTGATTGAATGTTATATATGTATATATTAATTGTATGTATGTATGTGGCTGATAATATTAATATGAAGATGAAGACTGAGAGAGAATTGGACAGCAATTCGTTAATGTAATCTCCAAATTTAAATTAACTGTGGACTAAAGCCACTATATATAGAAGACAGGTCTAGTTCGTTACACATTCCGTAACGAACTAGACACCTGCTTCGTTACATTACATAAAATAGAATAATCTTAACGAATCAGAGGCCCTCTGATTCTTTAAACATCCTTAACGAATCAGAAGGGATATTTAACTTAGCTCTGGTTCGTTAAACATCCTTAACGAACTAGGCAATACATTAACGAACTAACTTAATAACTTAATACTTTATTACATAAATAAACGATAAATACATAATCGATAAATACAAATACTCGAGACGCAAAACCGTGCACTAACAATGAATTATAAAGCTATTGATATAAATACTAGCAAGTAGATTAAAAGAGGGGGTTAAACTAATGAAAAGCGGGTATCAATTTAATTCTTTACGGAATTTGTATGATACTGTCGTTCGGTATATCAACCGAAAGATAAAAGGAATTGACATGTGCTTTACATCACTTATAATATTGGACTAAGTACAGATGTTTAAAAAGAGTCAGGTTGATTTGTCACGATACTGGTATGATACAGTTACTCCATAAAGCTTATGACACCAAAATCACACTCTATTTTGTATACAACTTTGTTTTCAACATTTGGTTGGAAGCGGTTCGGTAAACCAATGCGCTAAAGTAGTTGTGTTAAACTTTATATGACTCAGTTTTAACGATTTGTATACTAGTACTCAACTCAAAGGAAAAAACGACAAAAAAATAATCATGTTACAATGGCAAAACCGGAATTTTATAAAACATCATATTTTAAAGGTTATAGGAGGAAACAAAAAAAAGCACTACAAAAACCTTAAAGCAGCTTTGATGACTCGTACGTTTGTGTTTCGATGACCTGTACATTATCACGCACAACTTATTTTGTATGAACCTAACATCAAAACGTAGATAAAACGAAATGCATCGCTACAGAATTTCAGAATTTTAATAAAAATTATTGTAATAATTTTAAAAAAATAACAAAAAGAAATTTTCAAAAATTAAAAGTATCAGTTATATGCCACTTGGGAAATCCTAACTAGGGAAAAAAATTTGTTGAACATGTTCATATTCCTCAACATATCATTTCACTGTGTAATTGTTGGTGTGTAAGAGCATTCACATTTTATCCATCAAAATTTATAGTGGGATTTTTATAATGTATGGAGTGGTTTAAAGTGTTGTGTGAGAAAAAAATAGTAAATACAGTGATTTTATAGTATATTTGAAAAGTTCATGTTCACCTCTATCATTTTTTAATATTTTCTGAAAATGGTTGTGAGTGAAAAAGAAAGAAAAGGCAATGATAAATGTATAAAAAGATATTATTTAATTAAATATAAAAACAAAATGTAATGATTCTTAACATAATTTTAAAGACATCAAATGATTGAAAGTAGGTGGCATTTGAGAACTTAACATATCATTCCACTGTGTAATTATTGACCCCGGGCCTTTTCTTGCGATCTAGAGTCTTTGGGTGGTTGCATTTTTAGGTTGATGTTTTGTTTGTAGGGAGAATATGCATAAAAATATTGAATATTATTGATACTAGTATAAGTGCCCGCGCGTTGTTGCGGGTCCGCACAAATTATCGCATCATATTAGTATGTAATGTTTTGTGTGATGTATAAGGGGTTATCAATGCGAGTACGCATGCCGCATGTGCATATGGTTTGTTAGATGTTTTTTTGTGTGTGGGTTACATCGTGTTTGGTGAAAACATGGGTGCCTGCGCGATGCTTCGGGCGCGTGCGAGCGACATTGAACGCACAATAAGTGTCGATACATGCATCACTTGATGACGGTGCACACATAACCCGAAATTGGACGTCTAACCCGTGCAAAGCCAGTACGTGTGTAACCGAATATTAAACGCATATAACATGCTTAACCAACACCGCGCGTGGCGCGGGGTTGAGCGCATACCAAGATTAGGTTGTGCGCGTTACGAGTTGTTGAGCACGCGTTTGTCAGCCCTGATTCATGTAAACAATGGCATCTGCGTGATCAATGACAATAATCAATAAACAAAGCTGAAATATACAGTAATTTTATATAAATCATTTTTTAAACCAACCTGTTTTGACCCAAATCCCGTATGAACCGACACCGTAACCTGAAACGTGTTCTAACTTGACTCCTTTCGAATCAAACTCATACCAACCTGACTCGAACCAAATTAATCCTTTTTTTCAACTCGTTCTAACCCTAATCTAGCTTTACACATGACCACGAGTTCGCCCGACTTGACATGTTACCAGTTTTTCTAACTGGTAATCAGGTAACATGTTATTTTTTTTTTAAAACTAAAAGTATAACAATACGATACTCATATTAAAGTGAAGTTGAAGGACAAATATTCTATCTATTTTTTGTAAATGAAAGTTTACGGTAAAAATTGATGAAATAAAGAACATTTTACCCCTAAATTTTCAAAATCATATGCATTATGGCTTGTACCTAAAACAATAAATCTTGTACCTCTTTAATTTTAAGAGATCCTTGCTATTTGGTTTATATATAGCCTAAATATAGATATTAAGTTGTGTGTAGTTAAGATATTTAGGAACGTCATTAGCCTGCAACCAATAACATGCATGCATATTGAATTTTTATATTTAATTTAATTTATTAGTTGAAACCACTACACCATTGTGAAATGGTGGTTTAGGTAAAGGCCCAACGCCTACGTGGCACTTTAACATTGCTGATATGTTATAAAACACTACACAATATTGTAAATCTTCACATTATCTGAATTGCACTTCTCCAGCAATAAAAAATATGCTTTGCAAATTGCAATAACCTTTCACAAATTGTCAATAATACGGAGTCCACAACATACAAAAACACATTTAAAATTCCAATAACTGCTGAACATATTTGTAACTGGATTGACACTTTAACAATTTTTATTTTGCTATGAAATGAACAACTGATTGTCAACAATCCCGCACATAAACCATGAGAAAATACAACACTGCAGATACACAGAAAAGAGAACTTGTACATTACCTCAAACATCTCGTCTACTAACTTCTTTAAGTTCTCATCAAATATAACAACAAGATGGTTCTTTGCCCTCAATGTGGTATCTGGTTACATCACAATTTTGAAAGGAGCTTCAAATTGAATATCATCCACTGAAATGACAACGATAGTCGTAATGAATTTATACATGATCTGATAATAATATAAATAGATCTGTAAATGAACCAAACGCTCATGAACTATTTAGCATGAAGTTCGTTAATTTAATTAAGTGAACGGGCATGGACAAAATTTTTGTTTCATTTAACTAAACGAACAAATATGGCCACGCTTTTTGTTCTTTCATTTATGTTCGTAAACATCCGTTTATTTTAGTTCATTTATGTTTATTTGTTTATGTTCATTTAATTTTAACAAATAAATAAATAGTTAAATTTATATAAATATAAACTCAAAAGGGGATCGTTTTGCTGTAATTTTGTAGACTATTGATGATATTATGAACAAATCATGTAAATTTAAACCACTGATACATATGCGTTTTTAGATGAATTGTGATGTATTAGAACTTTTCATTTGTGTCCATTAATGCTAACTTATGCTCGTTTGTGCTAGTTTATATATGTCTCAATGTTGTCAGTTTAGGTTTTGAACAAACAAACATTAACGAACACGAACATGTTAATTTTCTTAATAAACAAACATGAACCGAAATGAATATGCCCTTTATTTGTTTTCGTTCGGCTCATTTACAAGCCTAATATATGATGTATTGCATTAATTCAAGCGTTTCCCCCAACATTTCTAATCACTTAGCTAAAATGAATTATTATCGAAATTATAAGTATACTTTAACAACAAATTAACAAATAATTGCGAGAATAAATAAGGGTACGTGCTTCCTTTTCATTTTTTAATAATAATTCTTGTTAAATATAATAACATACTATACCGAATATCATTGGTGGAATAAGAAGGATGACCACTATCAAGGTCAACAACATTCATGCACAAGAGGTCTGTTAAAGGTTGGAATTACAACTAACAAAAGTTAAAAGTCTTATCAATCTCTTGGATCGTAAATATTTCTAAATCATGGGTTTTACCAGATAAATTGCAGCCATTTAAGTTTGCAGCTTGGTAAATAAGTAATACCCGTGAAACCCGCCTACCTTTCATTTCGTACTCGCGTAAAATCTGAACCAACGCATGTGTTATACTATTTTGCTGCAAACTGAATACCCAATCTGGTTTTAATATATTTCATATTTCAATTCTGCCAATTAGTAGTTTTATCTACAAGTGCACAAATCGGGTTTTTTCAAATACCCGGGTTCGGGTATGGACCGGTTTCGGGTATGATTGGGTATTGGAAAATTGGATATTGAGAGAAATTGGGTAGGGTTCGGGTAGGTTATTGAGGAGAAAAACTCAACCCTATGTTCCCGGGTAAGGTATGACCGGGTTCGGGTATTGGAACCGGGTATGTGTCCGGGTACGACCGGGTATTAATACCCGGTTTTGAATTTATAATTTTTTTATACATTTTTAATTTGTTTAAAATTTAAATTTGCTTATTAATGTATAAAAATAGTTAAACTATATTACAAAATCTATAAATCCACTTAATTACAAATTATTTACTTAGGAATATACATTTTACAAAAACTTAAACATAAAAGTTATGAAGTAAACATAAAAATATACTATAAAAACTCATGTATTATTTCGGGTATTAGAAAATTGGTATCGGGTATCGGGGGGTATAACTGGGTATCGGGTATAGGGTATGACCGGATCCAGGTATTTACGGGTATAAATCGGGTACGGTTCCGGGTACGCGTATTGACATCAAAATGCATACCCTATCCATACCCTAAGGGTAGGGTTGGTTCCGGTTTCGGGTATAGAATACTCGGGTATAAAAAAAAAACCGGTTCCGGGTATTTTTTTGGGTCCGGTTCCGAGTACGGGTTTTTTGTGAACCTCTAGTTTTATCCCCAAAATGCCCCTGATATAAGTTTAGTGGTTAATGAACTATGACCCGTTGGATGGCTGTAATAAGCAGCAGTTGACCTGTAAATCAATTGCTACCAAAATTTAATCTCCGGGAATGAAACGCTATATTTACAAAAGAATCATATTTGGAGTATAGAAAGTCCGGAAAAGACACCATCAACCATAACACAAGTTTGAGTGCAAAGAATAATAATTAAGCATCCACACAAATCATATTTGATTTATAAAAATGCAAATGCACAAAAATTAAACAAAAAGAAACTAACTGCAATCATCCATATTCCAATCAAACCAGTGTTACATGATAATTTAGTTACATGTATAAAAACATGATAACATAAATTACAAGCCACGGACATTTGGTTTATGATTTCATTGAAGAGATCTCATCCAACAAAAAATTAGATTTATCTACATATTCAAGGAGTAAAATTTTCACAACAATCCTTTGTTTTTTCTTATTATTGTAGACTACTGATGTTACCATCAATCAAAAAAGACGAAATACCCATCTAAGCACCCCTATCAACCTATAAGCACTTAAAATATGAATGTTAAACATTAAAGAAGAATTATCAAAATCATAGTGATAAAAAATAATCTACATTAAAGAGGCATTATCAAAATCACAATGAAACAAAAATAATCTAAACAATTTGAGTCAATATTAGTAAACCTATAACTTAGCATGCCCGTCATATGAAATAGAATAACTAATTGATTGATTGAGAGGCTAATAGAAAAATATTTTAATTCAGTGAAAACTCATGAACAAGGTAAGAGGTGAGAAATAAAGAGCATGATGTGAAAAGTAAATGGAAACAATAATCTAACAAGAAGTTTTTCGAAACGATTGAAAGCGTTATTCTTAATAAAAACAAAGAGCAAGCAAAATATGCCAATTACATTATTCCTCAAACATATCACGAGATTTAGACTTGAATTATAAAAAAAATGATTAATAAAGCAAGCAACTTTAGTTTCAGATATACAAAACTACCACAAGACAAAGGCTGAGAACAGAATGAAGAAACAAGAATAAAACATAAAAGCTGAACCAATTGCATGCCAATTTAGAGAAAATAAAGAGCTCCTCGTTAAATCCTTTTAAACGATTAATTAAAGTAAACAATTATCTTTAAGAAGCAGGTTAATATAATATATTATCTTTAAGAAGCAGGTGCATAATCTAAATCATCTACACCAAAACTTTAAACAAAGTTCAATTAATAAATCAAAACAAATGTAAGTGAAAATGGTTTTGAAATTACCTATGAATGGAGTGACAACGACTACAAATTAAGCAACTGGTTCACCATCGTTGCTGTAACCTCCTTTTTGGCCATGGTGGAGCATGGATTAATCAAGACGGTAAAGAAAAGCACAAATAAACAAATCTCTCCCACACACAAATGATCGCCGTAATCAAATAAAACAAAATGCGTATCTTAGTTGGTTCTGTTCGGTTATACCCAAAGTATGCGTACGGCGTTGAAGCAACTACAACTAACCATCGGCCATACTTATACCACTGAAAATAATAGTTGGCCATTGATTGCAACGTAGCGGCTGTAGAAGAAGAAGATGAAGAGTTCGTGAGAGGTATTGATGAGGGAATTGAAGATATTATAATTGAATTATAATATAAGCATAAAAACAATAAGCACAAAGAAAACTCTTAGCATACCCATACTAGATGTTTTATAATATAATAAAGTAAGTATATAAATTAGTTGGGCAATTTACTAACTTAACGCAGATAAACTTTTGTATCCCCAAATGAATGAAACAATTAATTTTATAATATTGTATTGATTAGTTGGGCAATCAAATAAATGAACATCACATATAAACCATCCTCAAATGAATGAAACAATTAATTGGACAATCAATTAACATAAATTTTATTTTATTTTAATATTTCTTTTTATGCTTTGTATCCCAAAATGATTAAAAAGTAATTTAAGAAGTGGATGAAGCTTCATCTACTTGCACCAAATACTTTAAGAACGAATGAAGGTATTGTCAAATTACTTTTCTTGCCCTATTATGAAATATCATTTCTATCCTCAACATGTAATTGTGAAATTACCATGAATGTCCTTCACTCTTTCTTATAATAATATAATAATATAGATAATTGATGTTCAAGAAATTTAAAACATAGATAATTGATAAATATTAAACTAACATTTCTTCAATGCAAACGCCCACTTTGAAGTCCTAGAAACGATAATTGTTTAGTTGTTGGATCAAAAATTCATTTCTTTAAAGGTAGACGTAGAATATTACAACTTTCCAACACTACCAAAAGTGTGTTTAGCTTAGTCCAAGCTTTCACAATATTCAAACACTATATAGCATCTTCTTCCTTAGCCCAAATCGCCTCAACATTTCCTTATTACATCCTTCGAACCTAGAGAACAGTGTATAGAGAGCATGATAATTAGAGAAAATGGAGGTTGTTATTCATTGGTATGTATGTATATCTAATAAAAACACAAAAAAGCCACTATATATAGCTAATAGAGTTAATACAAACATAATGAAACATGAGAGTTAAGAATGTGAATAGTCACCATAATAACATATTTAAACCATAATTAACATTATGCAATGAAAATAAAATAGGTTTTAAAGAATGTAGTTGACAACCTTTTGTTTTCTAAAGAATTGAAGAGAAATCTCACAAATAGTGAAGCTTTATAATGTTGTACTAAAAGCTTTAAGAATTGGTGGATACATTGACAAATTACTTTTCTTGCCCAATTATGAAATGTCGGTTTTGTCCTTCGCATGCAATTATGAAAAGACGTTTGTGCTCATCACTCTTCATTTATATATAATATAGAATATAGATATAGATTTAAAATAATAAAAAAATAAAAATAAAACTAGTCGATTTCTAATCCGTTAATGTCCAACGGTTTGACCGATGAGATTCTCTCGTATTCCCCCTTCCCCTTCACGATCCGTAATATGTCTGGCGGAGTGTTCACCACCAGCTTCCATGTCGCATAAGCCCTCTTCGCCAGATCCATACACCCACTACCATTGACAAATCTTGTATATATTAGATAAGGATTAAAACAGATAGTCATAAAAATAAGAAGAGTGAGAAAGATTTGTGACGTTTACTCAGTTGAGATAAGAAGACCCCTCATTTTTATGACCCATTGTATGATATATATCTAACTTGTATATTTTATTCCAACTTGACTCAAATTCTTTTATTAAACATGAACATCATTTCATTTTTTTCTTCAATGCTACTATTGTACCTTGTAACCAAGTCTTATTAAATTTCAAACCGATAGTTGCTATGACCGCAACTTGGAGATCAATATATACTATAGGTTGTTCAAGTTGGAGACAAAAAATAATAATTTAAATAATAATAATAATAATAATAATATTTTTAATGAAGTGAACAAGTAATAAGAGGTATGTCTAGCAAAACTTATACACTCGAACATGCTGGCTGATAAAGGAAGGCGTCAAAGCTATTAATTGTGTGCAATTATGTGATGTTGGCGACTTAGTTGTAAGGGTATACTTGTGATTTTGATTATACTAGACGGGTGCCCGCGCGACGTTGCGGGAAACCAAAATCCTAGTAATCATGTAACAATTACGGATGTTCAAAGTTCATTTGAAATCTTGAAAACGTTTAAACCAATCGCCATTTTTGATTAGCTGGTTTATGAATGTTCAAACCATAGAAAACAGTTCGGTTTACGGTTTATACCAAAAATAGGCCATATAAACCGGATCGGACTGTAAACTTATTATTGAAACTCAATGCTCGAAACCAAACCATTAGTAACGATTCAGTTTAAATTTTCGACGCTTTAGTTTTCGTTTTCAATAAAAAAAAATCAAACCAACGGTTTAGCTCACTATTTAACTTAAAAACCGTTAAAACTGAATTGTGAAAGCCTATATGTAACATGTTAATTTGTTTAATTGAAAAACTATAGCAATACCATACCCAAATTAAAGACAATAAAATGCTCGTTTTTATGGTGTAATTTTTATAAAAATGTATTAACGTATGAAAAGGTTACGGCCGTTGGAAAATCATTGGTGGGAAGCTGGTTACAATTAAAATAAAAAAGAATACATAGGTAAAGATGAAGGTTCAAAGTTGTAATAATTTTTCAAATTTACAAAAGTTGAGTAAAGATGAGGGGGCAATGTTGTAACTTTTTTCATGTATATTTTCTAATAGACAAGTATGTCCCTATCTTACATGCTATAGAAGGTGTACCTTAAGCTTTACAAGTTGTGAATTACTTAAAATGTTGGTGTCTTAATATGCCCATGTTTCATGCATTATATATAGTATAGATAGAACATAAAAATAGTTATATCATAAACACAAAAGTTATTGTCAACTAAAAGTTAGTTATTATATGGTTTAATTATATAATATATTGTTCCCCATATTCAAAACTAACTTTTAGCTTCATCTTGATCATTCAAAGTTCACAAGATTAAATCTCAGCCATTCAAACCCCTTAAAAAGCTTCTAGAAGTGGCGGTTTAGGAAAGTTTTATTCTCTCTCTCTTCAGCTCCACAAATTCAGCAAAAAAAACTTCCAGCTCCATAAATTCAGCAACCTATTCAGTTTAAGCCACGATCAAACAACATATTTATCAACTTTTGTATCATACCAACTAGACGGGTGTCCGCGCGATGCAGCAGGTGTTTGAACCTGTTAATCACGTACAAATATAAGTGTTTATGGTTCGGTTAAAACCTTGAAATCGTTTAAATCGGTCATTGGTTTGACTTACTTTTTTCTTTTTCTTTTTTTACTTTCTGTTTGTTGGTCAATTTCAAAATTTTCAAAACGTAGTGAACTGTTGGTTCGCGGTTTATATCGGCAACCGACCATATGAAACCAGACCAGACTATAAATGTTGAATACAATTTAATATTTTTTATTATTAATTATTAGATATGTTTTGTAATATATATTAGATATAGTTAAAATTTAATTGAACCTAATCTTTTTATTAAAAATAACTTGGCTATACAACCTCAAATTAACCTAATTGCAATATGATTCTTTTTGTAATCTTTGTTATTATTTCACGTCCTAGATCTTCAATTAATATTTACCATTTATATGGCTAAAACTATCATTTTTTATTTATGATAATCTCAAGTATCATGTTATGTTGGTTTTTAGTTAAAATTGATGGTGCATTTAAATTATTAATTATTTTAAACTAAATTTATTATTAAAGTTTAAACTGTGAAACCAAACTGGAACCAAGCCGTTAGTAACGATTCGGTTTCAACTTTCAATGGTTGAGTTTGGTTTTGGACGACAAAAAATTTGTATTAACGGTTGGACTCACAAGTTTAACTTAAAACCCATCAAAACCGACACTGAACACTGACATATTAATTTATTTAAAATGAAAAAAAATTACAAAAATATCATTTCTAAATTAAAGAGAATAAAATGCTCGTTTTTATGGTGCAATTTGTTTATAAACATATTAACCTATGAAAAGGCTATAGTCGTTTAAAAATCATGAGTGAGAAGTTAGTTTACAAGTTAAATTAAAAACATAATATTGTTAAAGATGAGGGACCAAACTTGTAAGTAGAATGGATTGTGTTTAAAAGACATGTTTACCCTTACTAACACATGTACCTCATGCTTTAAGTGTTGTAACTTACTTGAAAATGAGTGTTTTAATTTGCCCTTGTTTGAAGTATTATATATGGTATAGATTATCTTACAAAAACATTAATAAATAATATTACACCTTGTAACAAAAAAAAAATGGTTTACCTGTAACTATTGAACTATGGAATTAATTATCATATCAGAACTGTGGAGTTAATTATCAAATCAGCAAAAGACGACTTCACCTGCAATGAAAACCACCATACAAATAACATTTTGATCAACATCTTTAATATATCATTTAAAGAATGAAAATTTAACACTCGAATCAAGAGCCATGTTTTTATATTTCAAGAAAATCAATTGCCAAAAATTAAAGACTTAATTATTTATAAAACCAATTATTTAAAGAGTTATTTTTATCTAAAAATTTAAAAATTTTCATTTGCCTCCATACAAAAATGGCGCAAATAAACTATTGCCACTCCTAAATATGATTCAAATTTAAATACAGATGTGGTTAGTGGGTTGACATGTGTCAATACTTTATTTGTTATACATCACTATTTAAGAACAATATCATCCGTCATAAACAAATACATGATGACATGATGTCTGAATCTACAATAACGAAGACTATCTTAAAAAAACACACAAATAGATCCTACAGTAATACTTATCCAAATTAAGTTTTGCTTACTTAATTTTACATATTGCACATGTAGTTAACTAATGTTTTTTGTTTATGTTAGATATTAGGGGAAGCCAATTAACACTGTTACAAAGTATGAAGAGCAATACACGAAGCAAATTACAGAAGGAAATCAAAGCAGGCCCATTTCACCTGTTGTAAGCATAAAACTTTTAGAGTTGGAATCATTTCTTTTGGCCTTAGTTTCAGTCCCTACAAATCCCATTTGCAACGAGAATTTAGCCTTGAGGTATCTATATATATTATATTATTTCAGTCTCCATTTGCTAATTACAAAAGTTGCTGAAATTGCAGGATCAAGAGTTTTAGAAAAAAGCCAAAAGAATAAAAAAAAACCTTTCAAAATGGTGTTGGAGTGACATTATTGATGTCGATGGCAATGATTGATGAGGTGGCAGATACAGCTGACTCGGGTTCTAACCTCAATATACCGCGTGTCTCTGTCCAAAAACACAACCGACTTACTCGTGTTACCTCTTAGATTTTCTAAGTTCTGTTTTTTTTTTAGCCTTAAGTATGTTTGTCATGTTAGACTTTATTACTTTGTTAGTTTGTTTATGTTAACTTAAAAAGCAAAGTATGTAGCCTTTATCTAATGAAGTTTCAGTTTGTTATTTTACGGTATTTGTTACTCTATAACTATAAGGTTGAGGTTATTTGTGTTACCTAAGTTATATATATAAATTACATATAAATTACATGGGGATGAACATTTTTATATTCGATATTCAAAGTTTAGAACTCATATATACCTCATATGTTAGTACACGGTTTTGCGTCTCGAGTCTTTGTAATTATAGTTTATGTATTTATCTTTTATTTAATGTAATAATTATTAAGATATTAATGTAGTTCATTAAGGTAATCATCTAGTTCGTTAAGGATGTTTAACGAACTAGACTTAAGTTATGTTCCCTTCTGATTCGTTAAGGATGTTTAACGAATCTGGGGTGATTCGTTAAGTTTATTCTGTTTATTGTATGTAACGAAGTGGGTGGCTAGTTCTTTACGGAATGTGTAACGAACTAGACCCATCTTCTATATATAGTGTTTCATACACTAATTAATTTAAGCATTGAGTTAACAGTATCGAACCTCTGTCCAAATCGTTTCTCTCAATCTTCAACTTAATATTATACATACACATATATACAATTAATATATATACATATACTTAACATTAATGTAGGTTCCCAGCCGGATCTATACAGGAGTATCTCGTAACACGAGGGTGCGGAATCCCCTACGTATATGATACGAGTGCTAACAAAATGAACCCATAAATCACACGTAAACACACGAATATAAAGGGATACTTGGTATATTGCAAATGACCAAAAGACACAAAACACGTAACACTTAGGTTACATAATACTGTCGTCTGAGATTTTTTTATAAATGACCCGAAGTTAGGATATATATAGCACGACAACTTCGCCTAACATGCTAGGCGAAGTTGTCCTAACTTCGCTTCCGAAGTTCGCTAAACACTAAAGCAAACTAACACGTTCAACATAATACGAAAAATGTAACGATTACAGACACAAATAAACACAAGATAAATGAACTACTGGCATTATGCACCAACAGACTCCCCCTTGGCAGTAGCTTCATATCTCTAGTATCTTTCTCGTGTCCCATAATCCAAAAAGTATGCGCCATCCATCTTCAAGCATGAATTCCCTGTCTCACACAGACAGAGACTACTCTCTGGTACTTCTTTGCTTCGTCTTTCCACGCAGGTATGTAAAAAATCTTCTTGTCATTGAGTACCTGCAAGTCAGCTTTAAACAAATTAACCAAGTGCATTGGATCATATACTCTCAAGATCTCCTGTTCGTCTTCATCTTCCACCACAGCTTCAGCAGTTTGGCAGTCGACAAACCACCACTTGAGATCCTTCAACACATTCTGGGGCATAAGCTTCATAGGGACCTCTTTCAAACACCGAATTGGCTTGTATTTCATCACCATCCAGGGCTTACCTTCAGCCCGCATACCACGTTCCTTATCTTCAATCAGCTTCCCTTTATGAGGCTTCAGAAGCTCAAACTTTTTCTCTTTAACGCTCTCCTTCCACACAATCTTCCCTACCCATCTTGCAAAATCATCATCACTTCTATTTATCAATCTCAACCGAGCCAAATCTTTCACCTCGCACTTAGGCAAGGTTTTAAGCGATCTCAATGCCTTATTAAAATACTGAATCCCATCATATCGCTTAATCACAAACAATTTTAGCTGTTCGTCGTACAACCAGCAGATAATACCATTCTTCGATTTAGCATAGCCTTTGATATTGTAACTTTTATTGAACATTGTAGGTACCACTGGCTTCTTTGTCTTGACGAACCATTGAGCACAGCCTTCTTTCCATCTTGGCTGCTCTTCCCATTCAGAATCTCCTGACACATTTTCTTCTTGAAATACATTTTCTTGATCAACACCTGGAATATTGTGCTCAACATTATCATCAACTATCTCTCCTTCCTCTAACCCACTGTCAATCTCTATCTGTTCCCTGATTTTCTCAATCTCACTAGCCGTCAACACATCATCACCCAACTCATCCTCATCATCTACAACCACCACTGTCTCACCACCGCACTACCTGACGGACCAGTAGACTCCCCCTGAGATGTGGAAGTCCCAACATTTTGTTCAGTTCTTGGCAACTCACCACCTGCATCTTTCGATGCATTGGGATCATCGTCTCTGTCTTGTCTCTTCTTTGTTCTCAGCTCATCACCTTTGCAACTAGTATCCCCCTGAGATGCTAAGAACTGTTTGAGAGCATCAAAAAGTTTACCGTGTTCAATCAGAAGTGAAGACTGAATATGATTCTCAGCCACGAGCCGTTGACTAGCCTGTGTCTGAATGAGGTTTATCCTTGACTGCTCAGCAACAACTCTTTCAAGTGCTGCAATCCTCTCATAATCAGACAGGGTGGCATTAAAATCAAACCGTATGTGAGATACATCTTGAGCATAAGGCGGTGGAATTCCCAAGCTTGTTGGAATATTAGATGTAAATTGAGTAGAAACCGTGGGTGGCAAAGGGACGAATAAACCAGCAGTCGCTACTAGCGTGGATTCAACAAATATAGCAACCACCTCTGATGGAGTAAGAGTAGGAGGTGGAAAAGAAACAATCTCCGGTGCAGACATCTGTACAGTAGAAGGAGCTAAACCAGATGGTGTAGACACGTCCATCATTGGTACACTCGAGATCACTGGCAAAGGGTCAGACGACGACGTTGGTAACATAGACATACCCGATAACGATGGTGGGGAAATGTGGACGACACTTGAACTTTCTCCAGCTCTGGCCCACTTTGATCTACGTACAAGTCGATACATCTCATCCTCAAAATCTGACTCACTATCATCAGGATCCTGCTTCCATTTTACTTGGATTCTTTCTTGGGCTACAACGTCATCGGTGGAAGAATCAGATAAAGTTTCCTCTGAATCCTCCACGGAAGCAATAGACGGTCCCACAGATGACCAACTGTAGAAGCAGGCATAGTAGTAACATCACCCACCGAGACTTGAATTTCAGCAGGATCAACCCTATCCATATCGAAGAAACCTTGCCCTCCAAAGGCAGCCTCAAGATCAACCTGTTCTGCTGGAGCTGCAACAGAATCTACAATAGGAATGTCTTGAATAACAGGTGGTGGTTGAACCACAGGAGGTGGTTGAGGAATATGAACTTGTTGAGGTGCTCGATCATTAAATTTATCATCTGGTGGAGCAACGTAAGTAGGATTGACAAGATACCCAAATAGAGCAGTATGCCTCGGACGTAGCTCAGGCTTGTTACGTGCACTAGATGATCGACATTGGGCAAAAATTCTCTTATTGATGCTCTCCACATAAGAAATAGGACGATGTTGTGGCAGATTGGGAGCAACATGATTGAGAATCATCTGTAAGAATCTTGGGTACATCAAAACCCGTTCACGTGCCACTGCGCGTCGCTGACCATCGATCTCATAAAATACCATCTGGCTGAAACTCTAAGGCTTGTTGTAAGTCAATGCAGCCATTGCAGATTGCATCGTCGCACCAATACCATCTGAACCAGCCTTGCGACTAGACATGAACACAATCATCACGTGCATCAAGAACCGCCACTGATCTAACAAAAACCCCTTTCGCCTCTGAGAATCCTCCAACGGACCTGAATACCCCATACAAAGAAACGCACGATTTCTGAAGGTAGCCGAAAACTCATTAGGGTCCTGAGTTGTCTCAGCCCCAAACTGTAAAGCGTCCCTGATCTGATTAGCCGAGAACTGTACCACTTGGTTGTTGACAGTAGCACGCATCACTGGAGGTTCAACCCGAGAGTCATATTCAACTGTTCTCCAGAAGTCTTCAACATTCGGTAGAGAAATCGGTAGAGTACTTGTGATGGCATGAAAGATACGTGAGCGAATGAGAAACGAAATGATCTCACGAAAGTCATCAGCTCCTCGACCATCCAGATCCAAAGTGACATATATGTTGTGACCCGGAAAGAATTGTCTCTTATCATCTCCGCCTTCGTCACCACCCGTACCACCGGCACCAGCTACAGCAGCCATACCTACAAAGTTAAACGAGTTAAGATAGACGAAAGTGCAAACAGTTTATAACTTCGCCTGTTATATCACTGGTGAAGTTGAGACTTTAAGCGAAGATGGCAACTTCGTTTGATAGATAAGTTCGCTTGATAAGTAATACATTGATGCAATCCAGTATCCAAGCGAGGATGACAACACTGGAAACCAAAGTTTATGCAGCGAAGTTCCTGCGTTGGCGAAGTTGCAATTAACTTCGCCGTAACCCTAACTTTGCCGCATAAACGGCGCATCATGAACACCCAGTTAAGTTGAAGAATGGTCAATCAGAGAGTAATTACATGAATAGGGTAGTGCGATTAAGATTTCGAATAACTTATTTATATCAAAACAATCTTAACTCGAACTGAAAAACGTGTGTTAAGGGTTTTATACGAAAATCGAATTAAAACTGACATTGTGTAACACATTAATAATCGAGTAACACAAATTATGCATCAAGAGAACTTGAGGAACCTTAATTGCAGATGAAAAACAGATTTGGAAGATGTTGATTCAAAGGTAAGTTCGCCGAGGGTTTAAGTTTAAAAGATTTGACCAAAAGTTTGACCTTGAATGTCTTTTATACTGTCTATGAAACCCAGTGGCGAAGTTGTGTTAACTTCGCCCAATAGTTAAGTTCGCTTATAAGATAAGTTCGCCACAGTGGAGTAAGTTAATTTTTTACAAATCGATCAAAAATGAATTACCAAGATTTTAAAGAAGATAAACCATAAAACAAACTTAATAAAAAAGAACGGGATCAGATTTCAGTCTTGTAGAACCCAACATGTTTTTAGAAAAGATCCGAACAGAAATCATACTGATTAAGAGGCTGTCACACAGATCCATGTTCAGCGGTATTATGACATAGAGAAACAGGTTGTAGGCAGGTATAAAACTTAGTATGGTTTTCATTTCTTCTGTGATACGGATTAGGTTCAATTAAGCTCAAAATTTAGATGGACATCACATGAGGGATTGTGATGCCTCCTATCTATTCTCAAAGCGTATTTGGCTTTCCCCAGGTCACCCCGATTTGACTTTGACCCGTAGTGTCTGATCAATCAATATTCACTTGTTGACTTTTCGATTCGTCTTTTCGATCTTTCTGATACTTTGAATATGCTTTCTTTATAGTCATCCGACGCCTCCTCCTTGAATTTAATAACGGATAATCTTCGTATACTTAATAATAAGTTTTTTATAATAGAAATACAACTGCAAGTCCCGAATCTGGATCACTGCAGAAACAAGATACTATCTTCGCGGGGATCAAGACACTCACGGGCTCGTGTATGACTAGGTAATCACTTTTCTGCCTATCATTCAGAGAGATATATATGTGGAGTCATGCACATTTCAAAATGACTCTCCACATTAAATCGAGTAGATTTAGTTTGTATCACTTCTACTTTTACGCACCATAGAAAGCTACCATAACATACAATGACTGTTTTAGAATCTTTTACGCCTAATTACTTCACCGGTTAAGCTCACAAAATCATTTTATCTATCATTTTCCAAGGTTGGATCAATTTCCCTTGTAACATTAATTTTGAAACTTCTTGCGAAGTTATAGACTAAAAAAGTATATCATTTCCCTTAAAAAAAATTTTAATCCAGACGCCCCGATCAAGTCAAAGTCTTTAGGTAAACCGCTATCCTGAAGATCCAGTGGATCAGCAGGACCAACCACATACGAATATGTATCCCTCCGACTAAGTATGAACGACTAATTTCTCAGCGAAGGAATAAAAACTCATCATAAACCGCTCCGTTCGCTTTCAGTTATTAGGTTAATGGCTATCCTTATAGTCTACATGTAGGTGTAAGGACCAAACATATTCAGGAATATGTCTGTCAAACTTGAGCAACCGATATAGTTTTCAGCGATAGTGAAGTTTTTTTTCTTTTTTTTTAATTAAAAAATATGGAAAACAAGGTTACTCGGGATTGATCAACCCATTATGCTCAACAAGGTTTTGAAAACGAGATCGGTCAAACGCTTTTGTAAAAATATCGGGAAAATTATCTAGTGAATCAACTTTTTCAAGCACAATTAATTTCTTCTCAGCACAATCCCGTATGAAATGATGACGAATGTCAATATGTTTAGTTTAACGGGATTGTTAGTTACTGAGATTGCAGCAGTGTTATCAATGCAAATAGGAGTTTGAGTGAAATTCAGATCATAATCACGCATTTTTTGTTGTATCCATAAAACCTGGGAGCAGCAATTCGATGCTGCCATGTATCCTGCTTTGCAGGTGGATACGGCTACAGAGTTCTGTTTCTTGCACTGCCACGACACAAATCTTCCTCCCAGAAACTGACATCCACCGGTTGTTGACTTCCTGTTCTGATTGCATCCTCCATAGTCAAAGTCGGTGTATGCTACAAGATCCAGTTCTCCTCCTTTTGAGTACCAGAGACCTAACTTAGGCTTTCCTTTAAGATACCGCAAGATCCTCTTCACTTCCTTCATGGGTGATTCCTTAGGGTTGGCCTGAAAACGAGCACAAAGACAAACTACAAACATAATGTCAGGTCTAGAAGTAGTTAGATACATTAAAGAACCGATAATTGCCCGATACTGAGTGGGATCCACATCTTCATCACTGTCGGAATCAGCACCAAGTTTGTGGTTGATGCAGATTGGAATGTCAAACGGGGTACTATCATCCATTTTAAAGCGCTTAAGCACATCGTGAACATACTTAGTTTGATGAATGAACATGCCATCCTTCTTCTTATCTACCTGTAAGCCCAAAAAGAAAGTTAATTCACCCATGGTGCTCATCTCAAACCTTTTCTTCATGACTGCTTCAAACTCCTGACACATAGAAACTCTTGAGGCAGCAAAGATAATGTCGTCCACAAAGACTTTGACGAGAAGAAAATCACCCCCATTTCTCTTTACAAACAAAGTACTGTCGATCTTCCCTCTCTCAAACCCATTCTCTAGCAAGTAATCTGACAGAGTTGCATACCAGGCTCGTGGTGCCTGATGTAGGCCATATAATACTTTGCTGAGCTTGTACACATGATCAGGAAAGTCTGGGTCAGGGAAACCTGGAGGTTGTTCGACATATACCACTTCATCGACTTTTCCATTAAGAAACGCACTTTTAACATCCAGCTGAAACACTTTCTTATCTTTGTGTGCAGCAAATGCCAGAAACAGTCGAATTGCTTCCAATCTTGCCACAAGAGCAAACACTTCGTTGTAGTCGATTCCTTCTTGTTGATTAAAGCCTTTGACTACTAATCTTGCCTTGTTATGAATGATTACTCCTTTCTCATCTCTCTTGCATTTGAATACTCACTTCGTACCGATAGCATTCACGTCTTGTGGTTTTTCTACTAACTTCCATACTTCCATTTTGTCAAACTGTGCCAGTTCTTCCTGCATGGCTTCTACCCACAAGTTATCCTTCAGTGTCATTTGATAATTCTTTGGTTCAATCTGGCTGATGAAACAGGCATATAAGCATTCATTTATAATACTAGTGTCTTTAATGCTTTCATACACACATGTGTTTTCATCCAAACTTCTTCTAGTAGGCACACCGTCAGAAGGATTACCGATCACATTTTCCAAAGGATGATCCTTGTGGATTTTGGTTGTTTGTACAGGACCAACTCCTAGATCATTCTCAAGATTTGAAGAGAGTTCATCTGAGTGTTGTTGAGTGTGAAATGGATTGAAGAAATATGTTATACAGGATGATCCTTGGTATCTATATATGTTATATTATTTCAGTCTCCATTTGCTAATTACAAAAGTTGCTGAAATTGCAGGATCAAGAGTTTTAGAAAAAAGCCAAAAGAATGAAAAACCTTTCAAAATGGTGTTGGAGTGACATTATTGATGTCGATGGAAATGATGATGAGGTGGCAGATACAGCTGACTAGGGTTATAACCTCAATATACCGCGTGTCTCTGTCCAAAAACACAACCGACTTACTCGTGTTACCTCTTAGATTTTCTAAGTTCTGTTTTTTTTTTCTTTTGTTTAGCCATAAGAATGTTTGTCATGTTAGACTTTATTACTTTGTTAGTTTGTTTATGTTAACTTAAAAACCAAAGTATGTTGCCTTTATCTAATGAAGTTTCAGTTTGTTATTTTACGGTATTTGTTACTCTATAACTATAAGGTTGAGGTTATTTGTGTTACCTAAGTTATATATATATATAAATTACATGGGGATGAACATTTTTATATTTGATATTCAAAGTTTAGAACTCATATATACCTCATATATTAGTACACGGTTTTGCGTCTCGAGTATTTGTAATTATCGTTTATGTATTTATCTTTTATTTAATGTAATAATTATTAAGATATTAATGTATTTCATTAAGGTAATCATCTAGTTCGTTAAGGATGTTTAACGAACTACACTTAAGTTATGTTCCCTTCTGATTCGTTAAGGATGTTTAACGAATTAGGGGAGATTCGTTAAGTTATTCTGTTTATTGTATGTAACGAAGTGGGTGGCTAGTTCGTTACGGAATGTGTAACGAACTAGACCCTTCTTCTATTTATAGTGTTTCAAACACTGATTAATTTAAGCATTGAGTTAACAGTATCGAACCTCTGTCCAAATCGTTTCTCTCAATCTTTAACTTAATATTATACATACACATATATACAATTAATATATATACATATACTTAACATTAGTGTAGGTTCCTAGCCGGATCTACACAGGAGTATCTCGTAACACGAGGGTGCGGAATCCCCTACGTATACGATACGAGTGCTAAGACGATGAACCTATAAATCACACGTAAACACACGAATATAAAAGGATACTTGTTACATTGCAAATGACCAAAATACACAAAACACGTAACACTTAGGTTACACAATACTGCCGTCTGAGATTTTTTTATAAATGAGCCGAAGTTAGGATATATATAGCACGACAACTTCGCCTAACATGCTAGGCGAAGTTGTCCTAACTTCTCTTCCCAGGTTCACTAAACACTAAAGCAAACTAACACGTTCAACATAATACGAACAATGTAACGATTACAGACATAAATAAACACAAGATAATAAACTACTAGCATTATGCACCAACAGACTCCCCCTTGGCAGTAGCTTCATATCTCTAGCATCTTTCTCATGTCTCGTTATCCAAAAAGTATGCACCATCCATCTTCAAGCATGAATTCCCTGTCTCACACAAACAGAGACTACCCTGTGGTACTTCTTTGCTTGGTCTTTCCACGTAGGTATGTAAAAATCTTCTTGTCATTGAGTACCTTCAAGTCAGCTTTAAACAAATTAACCAAGTGCATTGGATCATATACTCTCAAGATCTCCTATTCATCTTTATCTTCTATCACAGCTTCAGCAGTTTGGCAGTCGACAAACCACCACTTGAGATCCTTCAACACATTCTGGGGCATAAGCTTCATAGGGACCTCTTTCAAACACCGAATTGGCTTGTATTTCATCACCATCCAGGGCTTACCATCAGCCCGGATACCACGTTCCTTATCTTCAATTATCTTCCCCTTATGAGGCTTCAGAAGGTCAAACTTTTTCTCATTAACGCTCTCCTTCCACACAATCTTCCCTACCCATCTTACAAAATCATCATCACTTCTATTTATCAATCTCAACTGAGCCAAATCTTTCACCTCACACTCAGGCATGGTGTTAAGCGATCTCAATGCCTTATTAAAATATTGAACCCCATCATATCGCTTAATCACAAACAATTTTAGCTGTTCGTCGTACAACCAGCAGATAATACCATTCTTCGATTTAGCATAGCCTTTGATATTGTAACTTTTATTGAACATTGTAGGTACCACTGGCTTCTTTGTCTTGACGAACCATTGAGCACAGCCTTCTTTCCATCTTGGCTGCTCTTCCCATTCAGAATCTCCTGACACATTTTCTTCTTGAAATACATTTTCTTGATCAACACCTGGAATATCGTGCTCAACACTATCATCAACTATCTCTCCTTCCTCTAACCCACTGTCAATCTCTATCTATTCCCCGATTTTCTCAATCTCACTAGCCGTCAACACATTATCACCCAACTCATCCTCATCATCTACAACCACCACTGTCTCACCAACTGTACTACCTGACGGACCAGCAGACTCCCCCTGAGATGTTGAAGTCCCAACATTTTGTTCAGTTCTTAGAAACTCACCACCTGCATATTTCGATGCATTGGATCATTGTCTCTGTCTTGTCTCTCCTTTGTTATCAGATCATCACCTTTGCAACTAGTCTCCCCCTGAGATGCTAAGAACTGTTTTAGAGCATCAAAAAGTTTATCGTGATCAATCAGAAGTGAAGACTGAATCTGATTCTCAGCCACGAGCCGTTGAATAGCCTGTGTCTGAATGAGTTTATCTTGACTGCTCAGCAACAACTCTTTCAAGTGCTGCAATCCTCTCATAATCAGACAAGGTGGCATTAAAATCAAACCGCATGTGAGATACATCTTGAGCATAAGGCGGTGGAATTTCCAAGCTTGTTTGAATATCAGATGTAGATTGAGTAGAAGCCGTGGGTGGCAAAGAGACGGATAACCCAGCAGTAGCTACTAGTGTGGATTCAACAAATTTAGCAACCACCTCTGATGGAGTAAGAGTAGGAGGTGGCAAAGAAACACTCTCCGGTGCAGACATATGTACAGTAGAAGGAGATATACCAGATGGATTTGGTTTGAATTTGGTTTAGATCTGGATTTGTGTGAAATAGGGTATCGGTTTTGGTTTGATTGTGATTTGATTTGGCCGATTAAAAGTACAGGATAGTGTGTCTTGGATTCGCAAGGTGTAAGTAGTTTGAGCTGTTACTTGGTCAAATTGATTAAGTATTGAGCTCGTATTACGAATTTGGTGTGATTTATTGTGTGTTCTTAATTCTCGGAAATTTCCAGATTTCTGGAAATTTGGTTGAAGATTTAAAGATCTTCATCTATACTTGAAGATTCGTTAAATCATTAACCAGTTCGTTAAGTATTGTTCACCAATTTATTACCTAATTCGTCACCTGTTCTAATTCATGTCAGTTAATTCGTGTGGCACATGTCCTACTTCATTAACTTTAATTCCAACAACTTTTGCCATGTGGCAATAGTTGTCAGAGTTTGTTACAACCGTTGTAACAACCTGATTCGCTATAGTTGATTCGTTATCAACTGTAGCTAATTCGTCACCTAATTCGTTAATAGTCTCTTAGTGATTCGTTAAAGAAACTCAACAGTTCGTGATTTTAATTCGCTAAGTTTATATTTAGTGATTCGTTATAGAAAACCACCTGATTCGTTAACCTATTGAGTCAAACTAATTCGTTACTTTGATTGACCAGTTCTTTATAATCTACTTCGTGTGATACTGTTTCAGAGTCGTTAAAATTGTTTCTGATTCGTTACCTGGACAACTTTCAATTCATGAATTGTGATTCGTTAACTATTGTTTGTAGTTCGTTAAAACAGTACTATTCACAATTCGTTAAGATATTTTCAATTATAACCCTTGGAGTTTGAAAGTCTTGTTATTTTTCCAAAATGGATGGAATGTATGCATTAGCTTCCCAAAATATGCTTATGCAACAAATGTTACAAATGGACACCGAGATCGGTTCACATTCAAAGTGTCCACGTTTAATGAAATTAAGCGATTTTGCTAAATGGGAACCCCGTTTCCATGCTCATCTAGGGTCAGTTCACCCTGATTGTTCGTATTGCTTGGATGAGGTATACACTGTTACAATGATTGGAGATGAAACTATCGGGTTTACACCTAAGGCTATCTCTCAATACTCTCAAGAAGAAAAGAAAGCGTTAGAGATTGAAACAAAAGCTTACTCCACTCTTACAATGGCTTTACCCGAAAACATCTTTCATCAAGTTGGTAGCATAAAGATTTGTGCTACATTATTCCAACATATTCGTATGAGGAGTATGGGTAATACCGCTGAAAGCAAGAAGGTTATGCTCAAGTTTTAATTTAGAAACTTTAACCTACTTAAGGGTGAGACTGTTGAAGAGATGACAACAAGGTTTAATCATTTGATAGCAGAGATGGACAAGATGAAGTTGGAGACGTCTGAAGTTGATAAGATTGATACTATTAAAAGTGCTTTACCGAGTTCTTACTCGAATTTCTTGATGGTTCTAATTACTTCAACAATGAAGATTTGACAGCATCTGAATTCATGAAAAAGATTGAAGCACGGGAATACGATCTTAAATGTCAGAAGTCTTCTAAGGATAATCAAGATCCTGCCTTTTATGGTGGAAGTATGCCGTTGAGTTCAACCATTTCTCATATCACTGCATTTCTTACACAAAATGCAAGTGATAATGTTACAACTATTTATAGTGATCCACGTGCTTATTTCTACACTGCTGGAAATTATGGATCATCTGGTGTCTCTGGTTCATCTGGAGGGTCTGGAAGTTCATCACCTGCAAATCAATTCTCATCACAACCAAATGTGAACATGAGGGAGGCCGAACAAAACTTTGCTTTCGTGTCTGCCATCATGACTTCATACGAGAATCTAGTTAGTAGTAAGATTGCAACGAGTGATTTGACTGATGAAGACTATGATCAGATTGATCTTGATGATTTGGAACTGATGGACTTGAAGTGGAATATGGCTATGATAGTCAGGAAAGTGAAAAAGTTTATGCAGAGAACCGGTAAAGATCTTCCATCTTTGAACAAGAAGTTGGGATTTGATAAATCAAAGGTCAAATGCTATAACTGTCAAGAGTGGGCATTTTTCTAAAGAATGTGATAAGACAAAGAAGGAGTACACTGGTCCCAGAAAGCAAGATCAGAATTCATCTGGTAAAAATGGAAATGATGCGGGAAAGTCTTCTGGAACTAAACCGTCGTCTTCTGGATCACAAGCAATGTTGTCCAACTTGGATGGAGATGACTGGTCACAACGATTGTTGTGCAATAACAATCAAGCAAATCTGGCAATGTTTGGATCAACTGAGAATTTCCAAGATGTAAGTGGGAGTGAACTATCTTCTGACAATGATACTGAGTCTGATTCTGATAACTCATGTGAAAAGCTTCCAACTACTTTTGCTTGTATGGCCAAAATCAATGAGGTTAGTCCTTCTGTTCTTTGTGTTGAATGTGTGAAAAACAAGCCTAAGTTAGATTCCTTGAAAAATCACAATGACTGTTTAATGAAAGAAATTGCTTCACTAAAGGATACTTACCGACAATCTTTAGAATCTCAAATGAGATCTCGTGAGAAGATTGAAGCTTTGTCAACAAGTAACCATGATCTCAAAGCTTAGTTATCTTTTAAAATGACTATCAATGATCAAAAGTTTCAAGAAATTTTGAAACATAGATCAAAGATAACCGAGCTTGAGAATGAGATTCTTGAGTTAAAGAACAAACTGGGCAAATTCAAAAACTCTTCCTTTTTGCTAAACGAAATAATATAAGTATCTGGTAAGAAAAAAGATTCAAAGAAAGGTATAGGTTTTGTTGAAATTCCACCACCTTTTCAGAATGATTACAAACCAAATCCTTTTGCTAGAAAAGAAGAGGATGTGATTGTAAAATAACCTGTGATTTCAGAAAAAGCTAAACCAGTTAAACCTGAAATTGTTAAAGCCCAATCTACAATTCAAAAACCTCATGTTCAAATCAATAAAGTCTTTGTTGAAAATATTGATAAAGTCATCATTGAGGATGTGTTTGAACCTGAAATTATACACAAGAACAAGAACATTCCAAGTTCTCATCACATTCTTTGTGAACCTCATGAATTTGAGGAGGTTGTGTATGGTTCATACACAACTCAAGTGAAACAAGAAGATCATGTTAAGGTTAAACCAGTCAAATCTAAGAAACCAGAAAAGCGCAAAATTTCTGATAAGGATTTGTTGCGTTTCATCAATCCAAAATGTTTCCAAGCCATCAACTGATCGTGTGTTTAAATTAAAAGGAATAGACACGATGTTCACTGAGAAAGATATTCCAATTAGTATCATTAAACCAGAACTGATTGAGAGTGTTTTTCACAATGAAACCTCCGAGATTCAAGATCTTGAACTTCAGTATGCTCAAGCTAAAACATCAGTTACATCTGATCCCTTAACTAAAGCTAAGCAAGTATTAAAACACGCTAAGAAAGTTCAGTTTGTAAAATCTACTGGAACCGACACTTTGCAAAGTTTTTCAAACTGCTCTAATTTAGATTATTATGTGAGAAAGAAATCGGTGTCAATAGATGATTTAGCTAAGAGCTTTAGCAAGAACGTGAGTCATTATCCTTCTGTGTCATATGTTACCGCTAAATCTCAAAACGATCATGTGGACATGCGAAGCTGCTTTCTTTGCGGTCAACAAGGTCATGTTGTGAGAAACTATGGACAGAAGAGATCTCAGAATCTTCATCCATTTGTCAAGGACCAATCAAAACCGTTTACTTTGATAAAAGAGATTCTAAAACGACCTGTGTCGTATGATGATGATACTCACATCATGTTCTCAAACGTTAATCCTCGAAAGGTAGTTCATGTGAATGAAACTTATGGTCAAGTTAAACCAAAGTTTGTTCCGACTAAACCGATATGCAAGAACGTGAACTCAAATGTCGTTCAAGCTACTTATCTAAGACGAAAGTCTAAGAAGCCTGTAACTTATTCTCAAGTTGTTGAACAACAGTTGAATTCAAGCAAGTTTAATGTTACTCATGGAAATCAAAAGGTGCCCAAGACTGAGGCCTGGGCTGCCTTTTTGAACTAATCATTTTGTTTTGTGTGTAGGGTACATCCAAGACCATTTCTAATGAAAACTGGATTATGGATAGCGGATGTTCTCGGCATATTACTGGAAATTTCGACCTCTTAACAAATGTGAGAAATATTCAAGGAGGTTATGTGGCATTTGCTGGGAATTCTGGAGGTATGATTACACAAGAAGGTGAAGTTTCAAATGGTCACATTACATTTGAAAAAGTCAATTATTATGACAAGGTAGACTATAACTTATTGAGTGTGTCGCAAATCTGTGACAAGAAATATACTACAATATTTACCAATAAAGAATGTCTGATTCTGAAACCGGGTTACGTTATTCCCGAGGACATGGTTGTCATGAGATCATCTCGATCAAACATACGAAAAAGTCGCATCCTTCTAAGTCATTGAATTCCATTGATACTCCTCTTGAGCGCCTCCATATGGATCTTTTTGGTCCAGCGACTCGTGCTAGTATCTCTGGAGATTGGTATTGCCTGGTTGTTAACGATGATTATTCAAGATACTCATGGGTCTTATTTATGAGTTAGAAATATCAAACACCTGTTCTTGTTCAAAATTTAATCACTAAGATCGAATCACTATACAAGCAGAAAGTGAGGAGAATTCGAAGTGACAATGATACTGAATTTAAAAATACTGTATTGGATTTCTTTTGTATACAAAAGGGAATTCATCGAGAATGCAGTGCCCCATATGTACCACAATAAAACGGTGTTGCTGAACGAAAGAACAGAACTTTGATTGAAGCTGCGAGAACAATGCTTGTTGATTCTAAGCTTCCTGTCCAATTTTGGAATGAGGCGGTGAATACTGCGTGTTATACGCTCAATCGAGTTCTAACTGTTAAGAGACTCAAAAAGACGAGTTATGAGCTTTTGAATAAACGAAAGCCTAACTTAAAGTACTTGGAACCTTTTGGGTGTCCTTGTACGGTGTTGAAGAAGGATGTGGGTAAGTTTGATGAAAAAGCCATTGAGGGGTATTTCTTGGGTTATGCTTCTCCAAAGAAACGGGGATTTAACTTCATGTCTGGTTGTGTTGAGGAGTGGTACCATGTGGACTGTGAAAAGTACACCACACCTCCTCAAGGGAAAGGTCCAGACTGGATATTCGACTATGATGGCTTATTTAATTCATTTACTCCAACAACTGAACAACCAGATGAAGACCTGGTTCGTGCATACTTTGAAGATCAACTGGTAATTCCAAGATTTTCAAGTTCTAATGATGTTGAAGCTCCAACCGATGCTCAAACTAAAGATCCAGATAATGATTCTCCAGTTCTCTTTGATAAAGTATCTACTTCTTCTGATGATACTCCAGTTGTTGATCAAGTTATTGAACTTGATAGTGATGATTCATCTCATGAGTTGGGAGAACATTACACTAACTTATTTGAAAATTTTGCTATTCCTGAGAATCCCACTCTTAGTATTCATAATTATCATCCGAAAGAAAACATTATTGGAGAACTTGATGTGGGCGTTCAAACACATCATCAAGTTACTTTGTCAAGTGAGAATAATGTATTGTGTGCTTATGCAGATTTACACTCGTCTGGAATTGTAAATCTTGCTAAATTCACTTGCTTTCTATCCCAAGTTGAGCCAACAACGCCTCGTATGGCACTTCAAGATCCTTCTTGGGTAGATGCCATGCAAGAAGAATTACAGCAGTTTGCACGTTTGGGTGTTTGGGATCTTATCGACAAACCCGCTAGAGTCAAGAAGGCGATTCCGACTAAGTGGGTATTTAAATGTAAGAAAGACGATCATGGGGTGATCGTGAGAAACAAGGCACGATTAGTGGTGCAAGGTTTCCATTAGCAAGAGGGTATTGACTACACTGAAGTATATGCTCCGGTTGCAAGATTGGAGTCTATATGAATCTTTCTATCTTATGCAGCTTACAAAAACATAAAAGTCTATCAAATGGATGTTAAAATTTCTTTTCTCAATGGTGAACTACACGAGGAAGTGTTTGTATTACAGCCTCCGGGTTTTGAAGACCCCGATTATCCTGACCGAGTTTATCGCTTAAACAAGGCATTATATGGTCTACATCAAGCCCCGAGAGCTTGGTATAGCATGCTCGCCGACCATCTGACGGATAATGGTTTCAAACGTGGGACTGTTGACTGCACTTTATTTTACAAAAAACATTGGTGATGATCTTCTCCTCATTCAGATATATGTTGATAACATTATCTTTGGGTCAACAAACGACGCGTTATGTAAGGAATTCGAAAAGTCAATGCAAAGCAAATTCGAAATGAGTTCGATGGGAGAGATGAACTTCTTTTTATGGTTGCAGGTTCATCAGTCTACGAAAGTAATCTTCATTCACCAGACTAAATACGTGAACGACGTCTTGAGCCGATTCAAGATTACTACCGAAAAAACCCCTTCTACTCATCTCCCTGTGGATCACAATTTATCACCGGATGAATTGGAGGATACTGTCGATCCTACCCTATATAGAGCTATGATTGGTTCTTTGATGCATCTTACTACTTCTCGACCCGACATAATGTTCGCTGTTTGTTTATGTGCTAGATACCAAGCTAGTCCCCGAGTCACTCACCTGGCAGCGGTCAAGCGTATTATTCAATATCTGAGGGGCAATTCAGACACAGGGTTATGGTACCCCAAGGACGATACATTTTATCTTACCGCTTATTCTGACTCAGACTATGGAGGATGCAAGATTAATTTTAAATCTACTACAGCAGGATGTCAATTCTTAGGAAGCCGGCTTGTTTCCTGGCAGTGTAAGAAGCAGACAACGATCTCCACTTCAACCGCCGAAGCTGAGTATGTTGTAGCCTCGAGTTGTTGTTCCCAGGTTTTGTGGATTCAACAACATCTTCGCGACTACGGTTTGAAGTTTCTTACTACTCTCATTTTAATTGATAATTCTGCTGCCATTAGCATCACCATAAATCTCGTACAACACTCTAAAACGAAACATATAGAAATTTGATATCATTTCATACGGGATTGCTTTGAAAAGAAATTAATTGACCTTGAGAAAGTGCATACCGATTTTCAAAAAGCTGATTTATTTACCAAAGCATTTGATAACACGCGCTTTCAATTTTTGCTTGGTTTAAATGGCTTAAAGACCCTTGCTGATATCCTGAAACAAGGATAACTATCTTTACTTTCGGTTTATTTTTACTTTAAATTTTATTTTGGTTTTGGCTTTTAGGGGGTGAAAATAGAAATACAAAAAGATTGTGCTTTTTGTTTATATAGATAAAACCCAAAAACATTGAAAAATTTAAAAATTAAAAATAGTGTGTTCTCATGGTTAATATTTTGTTAAAAATTTTGAAAATCCAAAAACATTTTAAAATTTGAAAATCGAAAAAGATTGTGAAATTTTTAGTTTTATTTATAAGAAAATTTGAAAATTCAAAAAGATTGTGAATTTCTTGTTTGTACAGAAAAATCCGAAAAAAGACAAAAAGATTGTGTTTTATGTATGTAAAGAGAAAATCCAAAAAGATTTTTGCTTACGTTCGCTGAAAAATATGTCAATTACTCTTATTTGAAGGCATATACTTGTATATATTTGGTCCTGATAAATTTCTTGTAAATATTTGGGATAACCATTTACCTGACATTGGAAAGTAGTTGGGGTGTTCCTTATGCTTTTTATTTTATTTTCTCGCTGAAAACTATGTCGGTTACTTAAGTATGTGAAGCATGCTTGCATGTTTTGATCCTGTTATCTACTTGTAGATTGATAGGATAGCCATTAATCTATAGACTAAAAGTAACTGGGGTGATTAAATTCATTTTTGTTTTATGCTCCTCAAAATTTTGAGTTTTTGAAGCAAAAAGAGAAAATGATAGTACATTGATTGTTTGACCCCAAATCCAGCAAGAAATAAGCTTAAAAGACTGAGCGCTTAATCATTGGTGCATTGATAGGTCTTAAACAAGCTGTTAGAGTAAAATAAGTGATAGAAACATAAAGAAAAGCCAAATTGAAAGAGGTATTAGTCTCTAGCAAAAATCTCGATGAGGATGGCAGAAATTTAACAACCTGTCATACTAAAGACTTATAGTTGTTTGATCACCCAAAAATAAAATAAACCAAATAACAAGTGTTAGAATTCTGGACACTGTGAGTCTTTATGCGGCTTAATCATCTAGGTATTCATAAGCATGAATATTTCACTCGCTTTCAGAGCAAACCCAAAGTCATTAAACTTGATCACTACTGTACTCCGTACAATCTAAATTACTGACTTGATCAAAATCCACTGTTAGTCATACATTTGTTCCTCCCTTGCGCGCGTCTCAATACTAATAAGAAACGGACCCAAGGGGATACAATGTATGTAAGCCGACAGATGGACTCGTGCATACTCACTCACAGTAAAGGAAACTTAATGCTTTGCTCAAAAGTTCTAAAAACTTCAAAAGTTTTGATCAACACTATAATGGTTTAAGTCAAGTTGGGGTGATTTGGCAAAAATCAAATTAAGCTTGAACCGAGATTAGAGGCTGATAGTTTTTGATATTCTGTACGCTAATTGAACCATTAATCATATCACAGAATTGCTCGAAAGTTTGTTATAAGAATTAAGTGGACAACAATATCAATGACCGACTTAACGCCAGTCATAATATCGCTGAAATATAAAACTAAGATGGAAGGGCAATTCGGTCAATATGATTCTCTGCTCATACTCAACAAAAATCCAAACATACGTACTGCTTTTGAAAAACCATACAAAAACACAAAAATATTTTCTATTCTATGTTTTTCATTTTCGGATATTTCTTTTGTAAAAATTTTACGTAAAAAGCTCAAAATATTAAAAAAATATTCATTTCTTTATACATATTATTTAATTCTTTTAAGTTATGTGTTTCAAAACGTAAAACACGTTAAGATATTCGATCATCGAAATATGGGTTCTCGTTGGTTAATTTAAGTTAATAAATTTAATTTAATTGATAAATTTAAATATTTAACAATTTAATTTAAAATTACATAAAAGTAATTCGTTAATTATTAATAACGAATTAGGTCATCTCTAACGAATTGCATTCTAATTCGTGACTCTATTTCGCTTCTGCCACTTTGTAATTAATATTATTTAATTCGTTATGCATAGTTAACGAACTAGACACGAATTAAGGCTAATTCGTTAATCTTATGTCTCTAAATTAACGAATTGAGTCTAATTCGTGTTGCCACGTGTCAAGTGATGATAACGAATCATCTGATTCGTTATTTCAAAATTCAAACGAATCGGTTGATTTGTTACATTGGAATTCGTACTGTGTCAGTCTATATAGGGACGCGGGAAAGCAATTCGTATCACTATTTATTGTCTTCTTCCCATATTGTACTGTTACTCTGGCAAAATTTCCAAAAAATTCTCGACCATCAGTAAAACACGTTTTGATCATATTTTCTGAATCCTAATGTATAGATGATCATACCTTCATGATTTACGTCAAATATTATCAGGATTTGATGGGTTAATTATCTGATTTTGTTACCGGGTTTTAGAGTTTTTTCGTAAACCTTAATTTAACCTCTTTATATCATGCTTTGGAATACCAAATCGTTGTCATTGTAGTCGCAATATGATTCCGAGATCCATTGTGATCATTGATTTGGTTTTGTGTTGTTGATTATCTTTGTATTGATTTCCGATTGCATTGTTGACTTTTTAGGTTCTTGGTAATTTTGACCTTGACCAATTGAGTCAAACATTAAGCTAAAATTGGCCATTCGTTATGCTTAACGAATTGGAACTTATTCGTGTCCAATTTGTTATGCCATTCACATGAATCAAGATGATGAATCAATATTTATAATGAATCAGAGTTGCATTCGTTATTTATAACGAATTAGAATTTAATTTGTTAACTTTTCATAGTAATTCGTTACTCCTAATTCGTTAAAAATTTACTTGATAGCAAAGTAGCAAATTTATTATAATGAATTGCCATTCGTTATAACGAATCAGATTGTTAAACGAATGACATAATTATTATAATTTTAAAAAATTAAAAATATTTATAAATTAGTTTAATTGTAATTTTTTAATTATATATATATTAATAACTTAAGTATTATGTTTATTATTACTGATTTTATACTATGTATTTACAGTATTATGGCCGATAACATGGAACAAGATCCTCTGGTTGCTAATCAACAACAACAACAAGATATGATGTTACTGCCATATGACAAGAAGAATAATATATGTGCCTATGTTGGTACAAATTTTGCTAACGAGAACGTATTTGGTGGGTTGTTAGAATTCTTACGTCGCTCGCGTATTCATTATTCCATCACTGCAAATCCTGATGTTCGATTTAGTATCGTTCGTCAATTTTGGAATACGGCGAGATATGTTGAAGTTCAGAACCATGTTGAAGCTACAATCAACCAAACGTCTATCACTGTTGATACTGATGTAATCCGACGAGTGCTTCGGTTTGGAGATACTATTGATCATCCGTGTGAGTTTGATAAAAGGTTGATCAAGGGTTTGTTTCGTAGAGCATTCTATGGTGGTGATATTGAAGCTTCCATGTACAACAAGAATGGATAGTGCCCAACGTACAAGTATTTATTACATGTACTAATCCATTACTTAGGAGGTCGAAGGGGTGGTTTCGATGAATGCCAGATTATGCTACAATCGGCGTTTGTTGCTTTGATTTTGAACAAGCCTTTCAACTTCTCGGAAATGATCTTTTATCATCTAAAGGACCAATGCCTTCAGATGATTCAACGAAAGAAGTTCTTAATGTATCCCCGGTTCCTCCAGTTAATTATTGAAGATTTGATTCCCAATCTGGTTATAGATCAAGCAGTTATGAATGATGTGATGCCTCTTGAGCATATGTCGGCTGATACTGTACGAAGGATGAAGGTTTATAGGAAAGATCCTCCTCAGACCAAACGTTTGATTGGTCATTTGGTGAATCCAGATTATGTATGTCCTGACAATGATCGCTGGATCCATGATGATTCAGATTCTGAGCGTGAGGAAGGACCAGGTGGAAATGAGGGTGATGATGGTGGTAATGGTGATGATGGGGATGCTGCTATTATTTAACAACAAGCTGCGGTTGAGGTGGCTTTAGCTGCTACAATTGCTGCTCAATGCAAAAGAAAAGGGAAAGAGTTAGCTGTTGAAGGATCGTCTAAGCGACGAGTGTCGGCTGGTGCTGGCATCTCTTTTGGAGTTCAGCCCCCTAGGTCGTCCGCTTCTCAAAGACTGGTGGTGCCGCTTACTACTAGCACCCCGGAATTAACTTTGACGACCACGCTTACGTCGGATCTTAGGCTTGGTATGATTCCTTAATCTGTTTTATCAACAATACCAAGGCCTACAACTGCTACATCAGTGGTTTCTCCTACACCGACTATGATGCCTCCACAACCAATGGACTTCTCATTTTTTAGGCTTAACCGACCTCAAGGTCCTGTTCAACAAATCCCAGCTTCATTTCTTGCAATGACACATGATCAACAGATGAATATGGTCTTGAGTCTACTTCATTTGTATGAAAACCAAATGTCTGATGACCGTATGACTCAAGAACGTATGATGGACAATCAACGAAAGCTGATGGGATATATCTCTTATTGTCAGAAAGAAACGAAAGATCTTCGTGACATTGTTAAGTCTCAGGGGTGAAGATCAAAGAGCAAGAGGACCTTATCTTGCAGTTAACATGCAAGGATGATGCACATAAGAAGCTCAAGTACGATGATGAAGATCCAGATGCTTCGGGTGCTGGAGGTAGTGAGCCTAAACAAACTCACGGCCAGTCCTCTGATGCGGGTACAAGTGCTGTTGATGATTCAGGAAAGCAGATTATTGCGTATCATGACTATACAGCCGCCAAACCCATTGAAATGATTAAAGCTAACATCGTCATCTTTGTTGATGGATCGGGGGTGGTTAGAAGTGTGGTGAATAAGGATGATATTGAGGAGGGACAGTTTGTAGAAAGGTCACTAACACTAGAGCAGATTTCGTTACTGCTTGGCTTAAATGATGATGACTTGACCGTGTTAGAAGCTGAGCCTGATGTGGAAGTCGAGAACGATGAAGAGATCATAAATGATCCGACTATTCAGATGAATACGGCATTTATTTATGAAGACAAGGAGGTAGAGATTGAAGATATGGCAGCTGAGGAATACCCTGATCTGTTTCAACACACCAATGTTGATCAGGGTGCTCCGGTATTTACTGAGGAAACATTCAAAGCAGCTGAGGATCATTTGGATAACGTATCAAAGGGTAAACGTGTGGTTGATACGAGATTTGATTCGATTGAAAACCTGACTTATGCTGACATTCAAAGATGGTTTGGTTATCGAGACAAGAAAACTCGAAAGATCATTGAAGCGTATCGGTACGTGGATGAAAAGCAGAAGATTGAAGTTGTCGCTCGTGCTCAAGCTAATCAGATGACGTATTTTAAGACCGTGTTTAAAGTGCGAGGTGATATTATTTCATGGCTTTATGATTCTGATTTGAAAGTCTGTATCGTCAAATGGGAGAACAGTATCCAATATTATGAAAGGATCACTGATGTTCTCTCATTACCGCGTCGGACCCTCGCGTGTCGGCCGTTTATAAACCGTGGGGGTGATCGAATCGCAGATTGATTTCATCAACATCTGCTATTCGAGTCGACCGTGGGTTTAAATTTCTTAAGCCACAGGTCCCTACTCGTAAGCGTATTAATGAGATTGATCCAAGGACGGGCTGGAGAAAGTTGGTCCTTAAAGTAAAGCCGCCAAAGACAATGAAGCTTGTGCCGGTGAAGATGTTGAATCAACACATGTATTTATCATTCAACCGTTGGTACTACGACAACCGAACTAGCGAGGCCGTTATTGTCTTGGGTAAAGGGTTAAAGACCGAGCTGATAAAGATAATCGATCCGATGTGGCTCGTGAATTTGACAGAGACCGACAACGGCGTGCTTTTCAAAAATAAGATTTTATTTGAGCGCCGTGAAGACTATGACCGAGCAATGCAGTTTCAGCGTGTTGTTCGTGTGTGTCATGAGCATGGTATTCACAGCTGCAGAGACTGGCAGACCAAGCGCTTCAAGTAAATTAAAGACAAAGAGCTCAAGATGAGGGGGTGTCTGTTAGTACACGGTTTTGTGTCTCGAGTCTTTGTAATTATCGTTTATGTGTTTATCTTTTATTTAATGTAACAATCATTAAGATATTAATGTAGTTCGTTAAGGTAATCATCTAGTTCGTTAAGGGTGTTAACGAACTAGACTTAAGTTATGTTCCCTCCTGATTCGTTAAGGATGTTTAACGAATCAGGGGGTGATTCGTTAAGTTTATTATGTTTATTATATGTAACGAAGTGGGTGGCTAGTTCGTTACGGAATGTGTAACGAACTGGACCCATGTTCTATATATAGTGTTTCATACACTGATTAATTTAAGCATTGAGTTAACAGTATCGAACCTCTGCCCAAATCGTTTCTCTCAATCTTCAACTTAATATTACACATACGCATATATACAATTAATATATATACATATACTTAACATTAACATATAATCAATATATAGCATCATGAGCTAGATCCGTTTAATTATTATTATCTTAGATCTGATTAAGGTATTCTCATCATATAAAGTTTGAAACATTTTTTTGGTATTAAAACTAAACTATAAAAAAAATAAGAACACTAACAATGACATTGAAACAATTATAATGCTAAAATGTCCACATATGTGGCATTTTACTTCAGAATGCAATTCACTTTAGTAAACTTTGGTAATGTAAATATAAAAAGGAATGAATAATCTTACATTTGAGTGCCGTGTGTAAAGGCATTCTGAAAAATATTATGAACATCCCAAATATATATCCAACATCATTCGGATCCCTAAAAAGAAAAAAAACTAATAAAAAAATATGTGGCACAAAATAAACAAGAACATACAAAAAGACACTGTTCATGATGTTTTTTTTGTGTTAATTAAAAAAACTTATAAAATAAATAAGAAATCCATATAGCATTTTAAATAAAAAATAAAATTTCAAAGTTATCAGTAAACCATCTAATCTAAATTCTAAAGTGATAATAAAAAATGTATTTTTTATTACAGCGATTTAAAAATACACAGTTACACATTAACCTTTTTTTAAACTGTTTTTTATCTCCTATTTTAAGGAAATGAGATAGGATGTATCACATCATGGGTTTTGCATTTTCCATCCTTAAATAAATAAGAAATCAATACAACCTTTAAAAAATACACAACCTGCCTATTTATACCGATTGATTACCTCATTTGTCATTTTCCATCCTCTAGTTCAATTTACAACATCGTAAATATTGATCGGGTATGTTCTATTCTACATAAAAAAAATCATCTTTATTATTTTTGCTTTTCAAGCTTCTTAAATTATACAATATAATTTTAAAGTAATTATCATTTTAAAGGTTCTCATATCACTTGGAGGGTGAAAATGGAATTTCTGTCACCTCTACTAATCCAACTCTAACAGGTATGTACTTTATTTGTTTTTATGGATTTAATTTTAAAAAAGTGATTAGCAAACCCTTTAAAGTTAATAAATCCTAAATCCCAGCAAACAACTTAACTAATAACCTTTTAAAACATATATTAGCATAAATTTACATTTATTAACTGTTAAAGCGTCTTCAACCTCCGTCAATCAACTCACCACCGCATAAAATACTTGCATGAATAAAACCCATAGACACAATTTAGGGATTTGTGTTGAATAAACCCTAACAAAACGTTGATAGAACATACCAACAAACATACATCTAGGGGTTGAGAAGGGAACCCCTAAGCGACTAACAAAATCGGCTTACAAAGACACCCGATTGTTTATCGATATTTCAAACACCATGTATTGGATAATTAAGTGACAAAAGAGGGTGGGGTGGGGCGTGTAGAAAGGGACTACGACAGTGTTGTTTAATGACTAAATCTTTATTTTAGGGTTTGGTCAAAGCTTCCGGAGTAACTCATACTGGGCCATATTGGGCTGTTCGGTCTTTCTGCTAAAAATATTAATTAAGCCAATTTTGCAAAGCCCAAATTAATTAATATTGGTCCACACAAAAATATATAATTATATAATACAACCATCCACCTATATTTTAAAAGATATTCTTCAAATAAATTGCCTTGCGTAGTTGTTTATAACAAACACTATTGCTATCGACTACACTTTTAATCTTTTTGTAATCCATTAAAGTAACATTTTATATTAACGCCTAGCCCGTTTACTGGACCGATATAAAACTAGTTTTTATTGCCGGCTTGTTGATTAAACTGACCGTCTTACCGGTTTACTAGTCAAATGGCTTCAAAAATCAGATAAAGTCATAATTAATTCAAAAATTAAAAATTTATATGTAAAACAAGTCATAATTAATTCAAAAATTAAAAATTTTAAAAATTTATGTATTAAAATTTAAAGTCCTAACACGTGTTACTTGTTCGATCAAAGAGCATTAGGTCAATATGATGATACTCTCTTATCTTTCGATTATCCTTCATTGCACTTATTTTGTGAATTATGTCTATTTAAATTTGCTATAATAAACCGAACCAAAATACAAAATTGCCATAGAACTCAAAATCCAGGGTGGTTATTTCTTCCATATGGTTTACAACTTCAAAGGAATTTCCTTGTTTGCCATCCAAACTCTCCAAGAAACACGGCCCACATATGACCATCCGAGTGGGAAGCATCACCAGCGTTGTGGCTTCCACGCCTAACGCCGCTAGAGAAATCCTCCAACGCAATGACGAGGCATGCTATGGCCGTATTATCTCAGACGCAGTCACTGCATTGGTATTAGAATAAACGAATCAGTCAAAGATATTTCAAATCTTAATAATTGTATTGCCTTTTATAGTTGCTTATTATAGGCTAGACTTATTATCTTATTGTAACCTATTTATGTTATTTATACCTTTGATGAATTCATTTATTCTAATATAGGCCAACCATGACACGGCAGTGCTATGGATTCCAGCAAACGACGATTGGCGAACTATCAGAAAAGCCCTCAACACATACCTCACCCATCAACACAAACTCGACACCCTTCGAGATCTTAGACAAAATGTGATGGAGGGGATGTTGGACTTCCTTAATAAGTCGGGGCGGAAGAAGGCACACGTAGACATAGGAAAGTTGGCATTCGCGGTGGCGTTGAACCAAATGTCTAACACATGTGTGTCACAAAACGTGACAAGCTACGAGTCTGATGACATTGGGGGGTTTAAAACCGCCGTTAAGACACTAATGGAAGAAGATGGGAAGTTTAACATAACCGATATATTTCCCATGTTAGAAGCCATTGGACCCTCAGAACATACGACGATAAGCAAAGGTGGCGTATGACTGGTTCGATAACGTGACAGAACGTTTCATAAGTGAAAGGTTGAAGCATAGAGAGTCAAAACTTCCAAGGTTTGGTGATATGTTGGATTCATTGCTAGATTACAGTGAAGCCAATGAAGAAGAGTGTAATTTCAAACACATCAAGACTTTACTTGCGGTACATACCCTCTTTTATCCTAATCTATTTATTATCATAAATACAGTCATGCAGATTACTTACTCTTAGATTCTAACTTTTAATCTTTTCAATTGAGTTGATATATATGTATATACATATCTAGACACACATATATCTAATGCTCTAGTTTAGTTTATTGTACCATCTTTTATATAGTAACTAAATATTTATATGAAGCTTAAAATCAGTACATGAATCATGTACACATAAGTTTCAAAGAAAAACGTGTCTTAACCCATACATATATATTATAAATAAGTAAATGCTATGTTATTGACTTATTGTCTCATAAATGTTTAGAGAATGATATGGTACATGCATGATGGAATTGATGAGATTATATATGTTATGCACTTTATATTTTTTTCTTATGCGCATTATTGAACTACTCACTCCGTCCCATTATAGGTGTCATAGTTTAATTTTTCAAGTCTTTCTTGTTTAGCTTTAACCGATAATATTTTTGTTTGTGTTATATAATATCTGATGTAAAATATATGAATAGATTGGGTTTTAAATGTATCTTACATTGATATAATTTTCATCAAGTATTATATGACACAAACAAAAATATTTACGATCAAGGTTGCAAAAGAAAGACTTGAAAAGTCAAACTACGACACTTATAACGAGACGGATGGAGTATTTCTTTGTAATATATTACTTATTTTCTTATTAGATTAATATGCATGATTCTGACAATAAAATAAAGAAACATATAAAAATACTATTTTTAATTTCTTATAAATAAAATGTACTCGGTGACTTATTTCCAAACTTTTATGTTCATTCAAATAATGGGATATTGGTTTTTAATACTCCCAACATTCCCTCATTGGTAGATAACACTCTCAACTTTCGATTTGTCACCCACCACTCCCAACTTTCACCCTATTTTCCTGTATCACTCCCCGTCTAAATGAATACTAACATCGTTAATGTTTTGTACTAAAAATGTCATTCAAATTAGTTGAGGGGGTAAAATAGAAATTTTATTTTTAGCACACAACCTCCATTTCCAGTGACCTCGTTTTTCCGGCGACCTCGTTTTTTCCGGCGAACTCAAATTCCCGTCACGTCAAAAAGAAAAAAATGTAATAATTTATAAGTAAAGTTAGATTTGTCATTTTAAAAAAGAAAATATAACTAAACAAGAAGATAGACGTAAAAACAATCACCATGCAAAAACATTCCAAAAACGCATATTTAGTTCTTTTTATAAAAGTGTAATTCTTGACATTAAGACAAAAATCAGAAAAGAAACTAAGAAATGCGTCATAATCTTGGTGATGTTAATCATAATAGGTGTTGTTTTGGATAAAAATCAGCTAAGGATAATGTATCCAAAACAATTTGGCGCCCACCGTGGAGCAATTGGTGCTATAATGCATTTTACTCCTATCAATTTTTGATTTTTTCATACCCATATCACTATCAATGGTCTCTCAATCGACCTCTACTTCATCAACTATGCCATCTTCGGTTCCTCTCTCATCAAGGACTTTGCCTCCAATGCCTCCGCCAATCACGGGAGCACAACGGACTACTGCTGCTGGAAGCAAGACGCAACTACCAGTCTTCCAGAGCTCAAAAACCGATGCTGATGCGTCGGTGGTTAATACTAATAATGATGTTTCATCTATGTTTTCGCAGGTTAAAGCATATATGGAGCAGCAGAACAAGACCAACCAGAGGATCCTTCGTGAGATAGAAGATCCAAGAAGAATAAGAGGCCAGCAGAGGATCTCACTCCCCTGATGCCCAGGATGCTGGATTTCACCAGTCCAGGATCCATGGCTCAGCTCTCGCAAGGATCATCTATCCTTCAACAGGGGCTCAGGGGACAACAGGCTCAAGGATCCTCACTGTTTCAGCCAGGATCATCTATCCTTCAACAGGGGTCCATGGGTCAACAGGCTCAAGGATCCTCACTGTTTCAGCCAGGATCATCTATCCTTTAACAGGGGTCCATGGGTCAACAGGCTCAAGAATCCTCACTGTTTCAGTCAGGATCATCTATCCTTCAACCGGAGTCCATGGGTCCACAGGCTCAAGGATCCTCATTGTTTCAGCAAGGGTCATCCATCGTTCAACCAGGATCCTATAACTCACAACCTCAAGGATCCTTTTTTCAGAACCCAGGATCCTCATGAGCCCAACATCAACGATCATCCGAAGTCCATGAAGGAGATTTTATTCCCATGCAGACTATCGCGTCGGGTGGTCCAACCCCTGTAGCTAACTCTTCTTATTCCAGATACTCATCCGAGATGCCAGCCTACGCCCAACAAAGTGGTAATTTGTACGATCCATTATCCTTAGATGCTAACTGTGGTTCCATGCAGGATGCAGGCATCAACCAAGCTATGGCTAAGGAGCTACAGAAGCTCAAGGACATGATATCCAGTGTTCCCGGGGTTATACGACCAATCCCCGAGATACCTGAGGGAAGTCACAAGCTATCCAGATTTTCTCCACCTATATGTGATGTTGAGATCCCGAAGCGATTCCAAACCCCTAATAAGAAGACTTATGACGGAACTACTGATCCTGAAGAACATGTGGCACAATACAGAGAAATGATGGAGATCAACCCCATACCTGAGAGACTCAAGGAAGCTTGCTTGTGCAAAGGCTTTGGATCCACACTGACAGGATCTGCATTAAAATGGCTGCTAAGTCTTCCTCCCTTTTCAATTACTTATTTTTCTTATTTAGTTAACTTATTCAACAACCAATTTTCCTATAGCAGGAAATTTGAAAAGTTAACTAGTGACTTATACCGAGTTATCCAACCGAGTGATGAATCCCGTTGGGATTTTGTTACGAGGTTTGGTAGGGAAGCTCTGGAAATCCCTAATCTTGATATGGCTACGGCTGTAGAGGCCTTCAATATGGGACTTCAGAGGGGCTCCCTCTTTTATGATGATCTTGTGATGACTTCTTGCAGGTCTCTAGATGAGGTAAGAAACAGGGCGCTCAGATTCATACGATTGGAAGATGACAAGAGGATCCAGGATCGTCTAGGGAATCAAACAAAACAAGAATCCTCAGACAAGAAGCAAGGATTCTCGTTCAATAACAACAACACAAAGCCGTATAACAAGTTCAACAACCAGAACGTACGAGCAGTAGAAGAGGGAGATGATGATGAAGACTATTCCTGCATCTCCGACTATTGCTTCTCCGTGGATACTCATGGTTTAATCTGTGCCATGAAGGATCTAGGGGAAAAGGCTAGGTGGCCCCAGAAGAACGAGAAGATGACTACCTTCAAAGACAACTCTAAGTGGTGTGCCTTCAACGAAGATTTCGGCCACATGACAGACGAATGCATTAGCTTGAGGAGAGAAATCAGCTACCTCCTGAGCAAGGGTCACTTCAAAGAACTTCTGGGAAGGAAGAAATCCAAGATCCAAGATCCTGAAGATTCTTCACAAAAAGCAACACCACCACCAGACGCTCACGTGATCAACTTTGTATCAAGAAACTACGAAATGTTTCAAGATTATTGTGCTATTGAATAAAATCCCGCAGAAGAATTCGAATTGGATGATGAAAGAAGACCGCTCATCCCCATTACTCGAGTGACTGATCAAAGAGTCTTCTTCGACTCGAGGATCCAGGATCCTCACCAGGATAAGCTGGATGTCAGAATGGTCAATTTCATCTCCGGGGGGCTCAGACATTTGTGGAACTTCTTTCTCTGCAGTAAGAAAACTTGCCAAAGAAATCAAGATGGATAACAGAGACTGACCAATAGTATCCACCACCCTAATAACGGACAAAAGGATCTTCTTCGAAGAAGAAGACAAGCTAATGTCCTCAAGCTAATGTCCTCAAATAAATCAAGATCCAGGATCCTCATCATGACGGTGGGAGCTCGGTCAACATTATCCAGCATGATGTCCTCAAATAGATTAAGATACCGGATTCAGAAATCATCCCTAGAACATCAATGCTAGTCGGTTTCAGTGGAGAAACCAAGAAGACATTGGGGGACATCAACCTCCCAATTTATATTGAAGGGTTAAATTCATATAAAAAATTTTGTGTTATTGATAACCTTTCTTGTTGTAAAGTTATCTTAGGTAGGCCTTGGCTGCATGGAATGAAGGCGGTGGCCTTAACAAATCACCAATGCATCAAACTGCCTACTCCTTGGGGAGTTGTAAAGATAGTTGGTGATCAAGCTGTAACATCCTAAAATTTATATGTTGAATAAAGAAAGTTATGTTAGTGATTTCACGTTTTAATTATTAGTATCGAGTAGGAGCGGGTCATGGACTTGGATTAATTGAGATAGGATAAATGAGAATGGGATTTCAGGGATATAAATACCCCCAAAATCCCAAAATATCTCATTTCTCACCAAACTCCACACACACTCCACACACTCCTCAAAACACACATACTAACCGATCAAGATTCGAAGCCGAAACCCGAGATTTTGTTGATAGATCTGAGTTGGTAAGGTAAGAACAATCCAACAAAGCTATTATTACTGTAAATGGTTAGGATTGGATGGGTTAACCGGACTCGAAACCCAAACTGCCCAAATCGGACCCCTAAAACGTCGATTTTAGGCCGATTTGATGGTTGGGATTTGTAGGCGCCGATCATACGATTCCGTGGGTACCAAAATCGAGTTATTTGGCTAAGAAACGAAGGAGTTATGGGCAAACAGATCTGCAGCGCGATAACTTCGCCTACAAGATTAAGTTCGCCTGATGAACTTCGCCTTCAAGCGTAACTTCGCCTTCAAGCGTAACTTCGCCTAAGGATAACTTCGCCTGAAGCCAAGTTCGCCTAAGGATAACTTCACCTGAAGCCAAGTTCGCCTAAGGTTTAACTTCGCCTGAAGCCAAGTTCGCCTAAGGTTTAACTTCGCCTGAAGCCAAGTTCGCCTAAGGATAACTTCGCCTGAAGCCAAGTTCGCCTAAGGTATAACTTCGCCTGAAGCCAAGTTCGCCTAAGGATAACTTCGCCTGAAGCCAAGTTCGCCTAAGGTTTAACTTCGCCTGAAGCCAAGTTCGCCTAAGGTTTAACTTCGCCTGAAGCCAAGTTCGCCCGAGGTTTAACTTCGCCTGAAGTGAAGTTCGTTTAGAAAATAAATTAAAAACCTAATGGAAAATGTGTTAAGGCAGTTATCGAAAATAAAATTTTTCCAAGCTGACCTGGCAGCTTAACCCCAGCCAGGGGCTCTGCCCCTTGGACCCCGCTAGGGGCTGCCGCCCCTAGAACCCCGCTGCCAGGGGCGCTGCCCCGGACCCCCGTTCGTTGTGGGTCATATATAGATAGAAATACAAAACGAGTAGCAGTAGTTAATTGATATGTGTAAATATTATACAGTTAGCCGAGCCCAGTTAAAGAAAGGAATTACGATCAACGGCGAGCATAACAGGATCCAGGTGAGTTTCTAGCCCCATTCCTTGTTATGTTTTCGGGGCTGTGTGCATACTTGATGTGTTGTTAATACATTTATCCTAAGTGATAAGTGTATGCCATATGTGATATATGTGATATGTATGAATGATTGCTTGATGGTACGTGAACGATCTTCGGATATTGCACGTACTGTCAGGTTGTAACGTTATAAATATGGTAAGTATGCTATGTATGAATGATTGCTTGATGGTACGTGAACGATCTTCGGATATTGCACGTACTGTCAGGTTGTAACGTTATAAATATGGTAAGTATGATATGTATGAATGATTGCTTGATGGTACGTGAACGATCTTCGGATATTGCATGTACTGTCAGGTTGTAACGTTATAAATATGGCAAGTATGATATGTATGTTTATGTGTATGAACGTAATAAAGTTAATAAAAGAAGGAAATGACGGTTGTATGGTTACGAAAAGGGTACCGAGCCCTAATAATACTCGAGGTATGATGTATGGTTGTATGGTAACGAAGAGGGAATCGAACCCTACTAATATTCGAAAACAAGGGACCAGACCCTAATAATATCTGTGATGTTAGGGACCAGACCCTAATAATATCTGTGATGTTAGGGACCAGACCCTCATAATATCTGTGATGTTAGGGACCAGACCCTTATAATATCTGTGATGTTAGGGACCAGACCCTTATAATATCTGTGATGTTAGGGACCAGACCCTTATAATATCTGTGAGGTTATAGGGCGAAAGGCTCTTTAAAACGTATGATTATGAATGTAAAGAAAGTATGTAAGTAAGAAAGAAAGTATGTAAGTAAGAATGAAGGCATGAGTACTTATGTGTGTATGAAAGAAAGTTATGAGGTTAAGTACGTATGTATGTAATAAGGTATTGTATGGTATTGTATGATTAACTAGAACTCACTCAGCGTAGCTGACTTTTAGTATGCACGCAGGTGAGTAGGTTGAGACAGCTGGCTTGAGTGGAGGACACATGGCAGAAGACTAAAGCCTGGCATCTGAAGATCTGATATGTTTTATAAGTTATGTTTTGATTTGAAAGACAAGAGGAATGTTTTAAGACATGATTATGATTCGATATGTAATGTTTTATGAAAGTTTTATATTCCGCGTAAAGTTTTTAATTAACTCTGATATTTAGAACTGTGTTTATGAGTAAATCCAACACGAAAGTAGGGTTACCGGTTCGGGGCCTTATAAGTTGGTATCAGAGCAAAGTTCGAGATATTTAAGCATCCTACATGCTTAGACTCGAACAGAGAATGGGATTTAAGTAAGAAAAGAAAGAAGATGCCAGTTCAAGAATGCCATGTGTCGCTCAAGCAAGATCAGTAAAGGTGAAAGGTATGATTAAATGATATACGTTAATGAGAAAGAAAAGATATGAGAATGGTACGGATAGGAATAATTGATTGTTTGAATTGACTAACTACTTAAGTAGAACCAGCACAAATAGACTCATAAAAGGAAGTGTATAGGACACGGAGAGTAACGTGATCAGCTAATCACAACTGGCCACTGTTATTACCTGTTAGCCTTACTATCCTTGTACTAGATAGTTCCTTGAGTGATGATGTTTGTGTTTTCCCCTTTAGAATACTAATGGCTGGAGCCGGAGAATTTGTTGAAACTGGGGGTCGCACTGGGCGTCGTGGCAGGCCTCGTCTTGTCCGGCAACCCTCGGTGGAAGAAGCTTCCCACACCGAAGATGAAGGAAGCGCAGCTGGAGGAGACCAGAACAACAACGAGGAAGTTCAACTTAGCCCTGCAGTTCAAGCAGCCATCGTTCAGGCTGTAGTTGCTGCTGTGAAGAACCTGAATCCCGAAGGATCTGCTGGAAGCCGTGAGCGAACTGCTGAAGGGGCGGGTGGTGATGGTAGAAAGGATGGGGAAGGTGAAAGAGGGGCCTCGAGTGGGGATAAGTCTGTGAAAGTCGATGATAGGAGAGGAGGACAAGGTGGGTGCAGCTATAAGTCCTTCAAAGGTTGTGACTCGCCTAAGCTGACTGGTTTAGGAGACGCAATCGCTACTCTCCAGTGGATAACCGCTATGGACAAGGTTATCCGCATTAGCGAATGCCGTCCCGACCAAGCTGTGGGTTATGCTACTCAGTCATTCGTAGATGAGGCTATGTATTGGTGGGAAAGTGTGGAGCAGAGAAAGACTAAGGATGAGATCAGAGCAATGAAGTGGGAAAATTTGAAAGAGTTGGTAATGAAGAAGTTCTGTGCAGATGCCGAGGTTGAAAGAACGGAGATGAAGTTCCAGAATTTAAAAGCCGGTATGATGACGCATCGTGAGTATACCACGGAGTTCAACCGACTATCTAGGTTGGTGCCTGACATGGTTGACACTGAGGTCAAGAGAATCAAATGTTATGTGAGGGGGTTGCCACAAAAGGTCCGCATGTTAGTCAGGGCGATTCAACCTGCTACTTTTGATTCGGCTGTTGGACTCGCGGAAATGGTCTATGCTGACGTGGCCGTGGATGATAGGGTGGAAAGGGACGAAGAGAAAGAGAAGAAAGGGGTCACTCCTGCTAAACGACCCGGTACTCAGTTATGGAACTCCAAGGATAAGAAACAGAAAGTGTGGGAGAAGAGATCGTGTAAGACCTGCGGAAAGAGGCATGGTGGTGAGTGCAAGTGGGGTAAAAGTTCTAATGTTTGTCTCAAATGTGGAAAGGCTCATGGTGGAGAATGCAGAATGGGGTCGAATGCCTGTTATAAGTGCGGGAAGGTAGGGCATTATGCCAATGAGTGCAGTACGAAGCCAGCATGTTACAAATGTGGCAAGACAGGCCATATGTCAAGGGAGTGCACTGAAGGTGTAGCTGGAAGTAGTGGAAAGAAGGATGCCGATCAAGCTAGGCCCAGAACTAGAGCCTACATGCTGACCCAGGAACAAGCCAGGCAGATTCCGGATGTCGTCACAGGTACGTTTCTAGTGAACGATGTTTCCGCTTCTGTATTATTTGATTCTGGTGCGAATAGAAGTTTTGTAGCTACGACGTTTAGTAAACTAGCTAAAATGAAAGTCTGCCGAGTGTCTGAAACTTTTGTAGTAGAAACCGCAAGTGACACTTCGGTGAAAATAACAAAAATGGTTAAGAATTGTAAGATAGAGTTAGAGGGACATGAGTTCCCTGTTACTTTGTATGTTATGGCCTTAGGAGGGTTCGATGTAGTCTTGGGTATGGATTGGTTGTCTGAGTTTGAGGCTCAGATAGTATGTAAAAGTAGGATGATAAGGTTAAAGTCATTGGATGGTAGTGCGGTGACGGTTTATGGTGATAAGGAGAGTTATGGGCTTAATGTCATTTCGATGATAAAAGCCGAGGGTTTGTTAAGGCGAGGGTGCAGTGCCTACCTGGCGTATGTTGTCAACGCTACGGCCGAGACGAAAGAAATAAAGAATGTTCCTATTGTGCGCGACTACCCAGAAGTATTCCCTGAGGATCTTCCGGGGTTGCCACCTGAGCGAGAGATAGAATTTCAGATAGATCTAGTACCAGGAGCCCAGCCCGTCGCGAAGGCGCCTTACCGTCTAGCACCGTCCGAGATGAAAGAATTGATGTCACAACTGCAAGAACTCCTCGACAAAGGTTTCATAAGACCGAGTGTTTCCCCGTGGGGCACACCAGTATTGTTCGTGAAAAAGAAGGATGGAAGTATGAGGATGTGCATAGACTATCGTGAGTTGAATAAGCTTACGGTAAAGAATAGATATCCTTTGCCAAGGATTGATGATCTGTTTGACCAACTGCAAGGTGCAAGTTGGTTCTCACGAATAGATCTCAGATCAGGCTACCATCAGCTGAAGGTGAAAGAGGTAGACATCCCTAAGACAGCGTTCCGAACGCGGTATGGACACTACGAGTTCCTCGTAATGTCATTCGGTCTAACAAATGCTCCTGCAGCATTTATGGACATGATGAATAGGGTGTGTCGGCCGATGTTGGATAAGTCAGTTATCGTCTTCATTGACGATATATTGATTTATTCAAAGAACGAATCTGAACATACTGAGCATCTGAGAGAGGTACTGGAGACTCTGAAGAAAGAGAAGTTGTATGCCAAGTTTTCGAAGTGCGCGTTCTGGTTAAGAGAAGTGCAATTTTTAGGTCACGTGATTAATCCGGAGGGGATAACCGTGGACCCGGCTAAGATTGAAGAGATAACGAATTGGAAGACTCCGCAGAATCCGACTGATATACGAAGCTTCCTAGGGTTAGCAGGCTACTACAGGAGATTCATCGAAGGTTTCTCCAAGATAGCCGCACCGCTGATCGGTATGACCCGAAAGTCGATAGTATTCAGTTGGGGAAAATTTCAAGAAGAAGCCTTTGAAGAATTAAAGAGAAGACTCACGCAAGCTCCAATCCTTGCTCTACCCGATGGTGACGAGGATTTCGTTGTGTGTGCTGATGCCTCGCATCAAGGGTTAGGTTGCGTGTTGATGCAACGAGGGAAGGTGATAGCTTACGCGTCTAGACAGTTGAAGGTCCATGAGAGTACTTATCCGACGCATGATTTGGAGTTAGCAGCCGTAGTGCATGCTCTTAAGATATGGAGGCATTATCTGTACGGTACTAAGTGTACTATCTATACAGATCATAAGAGTTTAAAGTACTTTTTCGAGCAGAAAGAATTGAACATGAGGCAGAGAAGATGGTTAGAATTGATAAAGGATTACGACTGTGAGATTAAGTATTACCCCGGTAAAGCTAACGTGGTCGCTGATGCGCTAAGTCGTAAGAATGAGGAAGTCCTTGCAACCGTGAAGTCATACAAGTTGATCATGAACTCAAGTCTTTTTGAAGAAATCATCAAAGTGCAGTCAGAAGTGTTAGTAGACGAAGGGTTAGTAAAGAAAGAAAGGATTTATGGCCAGCAAGATGAGTTGATGGAAAACACTCATGGAGTTAAGACTAGGTTCGACCGTATGTGGATCCCACGCCATGGGGATCTTAGAAGTCGAATCTTAGATGAAGCTCATAAGTCAAGGTACTCAATCCATCCAGGAGCTACAAAGATGTACCAAGACTTGAAAAGAGATTACTGGTGGCCAGGAATGAAGAACGATGTAGTGGATTATGTTAGTAAGTGCTTAACTTGCTTACAAGTCAAAGCCGAGCACCAAAAGCCTTATGGGAAGATGCAACCGCTAGAGATACCTGAGTGGAAATGGGAACACATCACCATGGATTTCATAACTAAGCTACCTCGTACAGCTAAGCAACATGATACCATCTGGGTGATTGTGGACCGTTTGACCAAGAGTGCTCACTTTCTGCCCATACGAGAGGCCATCTGGTCAGAAATGTTAGCAAGCTTGTTCATCAAGGAAGTGGTAACCAAGCATGGAGTACCGTTATCGATCGTGTCTGATAGGGACACACGGTTTACTTCGAGGTTCTGGAAGAAATTTCATGAAGCTACGGGGACGAGGTTGAACATCAGTACGGCGTATCATCCTCAAACCGATGGACAGTCTGAAAGGACGATCCAAACCCTTGAGGATATGCTACGTGCTTGCGTTTTAGATTTTGGTGGAAGTTGGGATGATCATCTACATCTGGCAGAGTTCTCCTATAACAACAGTTACCATTCGAGTATTGGTATGCCACCGTTTGATATGCTTTACGGTCGACGATGTAGAACCCCGGTGTGTTGGGGTGAGATTGGTCAGAAAGAAATGGGAAGCCTAGAAGTGGTTCAAGAAACGTCTTCAAAGTTCGATCAGATCAAAGCAAGAATGAAAGCCGCTCAAGACAGACAAAAGTCTTATGCAGATAAGCGACGACGACCAATTGAGTTTAACGTTGGCGACTATGTGATGCTTAAGGTCTCGCCTTGGAAAGGAATTATCCGTTTTAGAAAGAGAGGGAAGCTAAGTCCGAGGTACATTGGACCATTTAAAATTTTGTATCGTGTGGGGGAAGTAGCTTATAAGCTGGATTTACCCGATGAGTTAGAAGGAATTCATTCAACCTTCCATGTTTCTCATCTGAGGAAGTGTCTAGCTGATGACACGTCTCACGTGCCATTAATGGACATTGAGGTTGATGAACAATTGAACTACATCGAGCAACCGATAAAGATCGTTAATCGCAAGGAGAAGCAGCTTCGTCACAAAACTATACCTTTGGTAAAAGTAATATGGAAACACCGCAAGGGATCAGATGCTACTTGGGAAGCCGAGGATGAGATGCGCAAGTTTTACCCTAGTTTGTTTATGTAATAGTTAGGTTTCGGGGACGAAACCTCCTTAAGGGGGGAAGACTTGTAACATCCTAAAATTTATATGTTGAATAAAGAAAGTTATGTTAGTGATTTCGCGTTTTAATTATTAGTATCGAGTAGGAGCGGGTCATGGACTTGGATTAATTGAGATAGGATAAATGAGAATGGGATTTCAGGGATATAAATACCCCCAAAATCCCAAAATATCTCATTTCTCACCAAACTCCACACACACTCCACACACTCCTCAAAACACACATACTAACCGATCAAGATTCGAAGCCGAAACCCGAGATTTTGTTGATAGATCTGAGTTGGTAAGGTAAGAACAATCCAACAAAGCTATTATTACTGTAAATGGTTAGGATTGGATGGGTTAACCGGACCCGAAACCCAAACTGCCCAAATCGGACCCCTAAAACGTCGATTTTAGGCCGATTTGATGGTTGGGATTTGTAGGCGCCGATCATACGATTCCGTGGGTACCAAAATCGAGTTATTTGGCTAAGAAACAAAGGAGTTATGGGCAAACAGATCGGCAGCGCGATAACTTCGCCTGCAAGATTAAGTTCGCCTGATGAACTTCGCCTTCAAGCGTAACTTCGCCTTCAAGCGTAACTTCGCCTAAGGATAACTTCGCCTGAAGCCAAGTTCGCCTAAGGATAACTTCGCCTAAAGCCAAGTTCGCCTAAGGTTTAACTTCGCCTGAAGCCAAGTTCGCCTAAGGTTTAACTTCGCCTGAAGCCAAGTTCGCCTAAGGATAACTTCGCCTGAAGCCAAGTTCGCCTAAGGTATAACTTCGCCTGAAGCCAAGTTCGCCTAAGGATAACTTCGCCTGAAGCCAAGTTCGCCTAAGGTTTAACTTCGCCTGAAGCCAAGTTCGCCTAAGGTTTAACTTCGCCTGAAGCCAAGTTCGCCCGAGGTTTAACTTCGCCTGAAGTGAAGTTCGTTTAGAAAATAAATTAAAAACCTAATGGAAAATGTGTTAAGGCAGTTATCGAAAATAAAATTTTTCCAAGCTGACCTGGCAGCTTAACCCCAGCCAGGGGCTCTGCCCCTTGGACCCCGCTAGGGGCTGCCGCCCCTAGAACCCCGCTGCCAGGGGCGCTGCCCCGGACCCCCGTTCGTTGTGGGTCATATATAGATAGAAATACAAAACGAGTAGTAGTAGTTAATTGATATGTGTAAATATTATACAGTTAGCCGAGCCCAGTTAAAGAAAGGAATTACGATCAACGGCGAGCGTAACAGGATCCAGGTGAGTTTCTAGCCCCATTCCTTGTTATGTTTTCGGGGCTGTGTGCATACTTGATGTGTTGTTAATACATTTATCCTAAGTGATAAGTGTATGCCATATGTGATATATGTGATATGTATGAATGATTGCTTGATGGTACGTGAACGATCTTCGGATATTGCACGTACTGTCAGGTTGTAACGTTATAAATATGGTAAGTATGCTATGTATGAATGATTGCTTGATGGTACGTGAACGATCTTCGGATATTGCACGTACTGTCAGGTTGTAACGTTATAAATATGGTAAGTATGATATGTATGAATGATTGCTTGATGGTACGTGAACGATCTTCGGATATTGCATGTACTGTCAGGTTGTAACGTTATAAATATGGCAAGTATGATATGTATGTTTATGTGTATGAACGTAATAAAGTTAATAAAAGAAGGAAATGACGGTTGTATGGTTACGAAAAGGGTACCGAGCCCTAATAATACTCGAGGTATGATGTATGGTTGTATGGTAACGAAGAGGGAATCGAACCCTACTAATATTCGAAAACAAGGGACCAGACCCTAATAATATCTGTGATGTTAGGGACCAGACCCTAATAATATCTGTGATGTTAGGGACCAGACCCTCATAATATCTGTGATGTTAGGGACCAGACCCTTATAATATCTGTGATGTTAGGGACCAGACCCTTATAATATCTGTGATGTTAGGGACCAGACCCTTATAATATCTGTGAGGTTATAGGGCGAAAGGCTCTTTAAAACGTATGATTATGAATGTAAAGAAAGTATGTAAGTAAGAAAGAAAGTATGTAAGTAAGAATGAAGGCATGAGTACTTATGTGTGTATGAAAGAAAGTTATGAGGTTAAGTACGTATGTATGTAATAAGGTATTGTATGGTATTGTATGATTAACTAGAACTCACTCAGCGTAGCTGACTTTTAGTATGCACGCAGGTGAGTAGGTTGAGACAGCTGGCTTGAGTGGAGGACACATGGCAGAAGACTAAAGCCTGGCATCTGAAGATCTGATATGTTTTATAAGTTATGTTTTGATTTGAAAGACAAGAGGAATGTTTTAAGACATGATTATGATTCGATATGTAATGTTTTATGAAAGTTTTATATTCCGCGTAAAGTTTTTAATTAACTCTGATATTTAGAACTGTGTTTATGAGTAAATCCAACACGAAAGTAGGGTTACCGGTTCGGGGCCTTACACAAGCGGAGGCCAAAAACTACTATTCTTCATCAATGAAGCCAACAGCCAAACCAACTATAGCATAGCAACCACAGAAACATCCTAGGGACGTGCTGGAAGCTCGGGAGCAAGACCTTAAAGAAGTATCATTGGACCCCGAGGATCCAAAGATAAAGGTGTTCCTAGGATCCAGTATCCCCAGTAAGATTGAGGAGGATTTAGTATCCTTCTTAGGACGAAGAAAATCTACCTTTGCCTTCAAACACTCAGACATGACAGGTATTTCAAAAGAGGTAATTACTCATAAATTAGGCCTTGATTTATCTGTTAAACCCGTCCATCAGAAGCGAAGAAAATTCGCTCCTAAAAGGAACAAGATCATACAAGAAGAAGTTGAAAAACTTCTTAAGGCCGGTATGATCAGAGAGGTTCAATATCCTCGATGGCTAGCTAATGTGGTCGTTGTTTCAAAAAAGAATGGAAAGTGGAGGGTGTGTGTCGATTTTACGGATTTAAACAAGGCATGCCCCAAGGATCCTTTCCCATTACCACATATAGATTCCATGGTGGATGAAACGGCAGGACATGAAATGCTTACCTTTATGGATGCTTCCTCTGGATTTCAACAAATATCAGATGGAACCATCTGACCAAGAGGATACAACATTCATGACTCCTACCGGCATATACTGTTATACTGCTATGCCGTTTGGACTAAGAAATGCAGGGGCAACATACCAAAGACTAGTCAACATGATGTTCAAGGATCAGTTGGGGATGACTATGGAGGTATACATAGACGATATGGTGGTAAAATCGAAGAAAGCTGAGGATCACCTTAGAGACCTCGAGGAAGCATTCAATATCCTTGACCAATATAACATGAAATTGAATCCGTCAAAATGCCACTTTGGTGTTAAGGCCGGAAAATTTCTGGGATATATGGTAACTAAAAAAGGAATTGAAACAAGCCCCGAGCAGATTGAAGCCATCCTCAATTTGAAGTCTCCTGCAAATGCAAAGGATGTCCAAAGACTCACGGGAATAATAGCCGCTCTCAATAGGTTCATCTCAAGATCCTCCGAGAAGTGCAAGGACTTCTATGACATACTTAGAAAGAATAAGAAATTTGAGTGGACGAAAAAGCATGAGGCTGCGCATACAGCCTTGAATGATTACTTATCCTCAGCCCCAGCTCTAATGAAGCCTGTGGATGGAGAGTCCTTATATCTGTATTTAGATGTCTCAGGAAATGCAGTAAGTGTCGTCTTGGTAAAGGATCATGAAGGTGAACAACATCCCGTTTATTATGTAAGTAAAAGTCTCCTAGATGCAGAAGCCAGGTATTCTCATTTAGAAAAATTAATTCTTGCACTCATTATGGCTTCTACTAAATTGAGACATTACTTTGAAACTCATACTATTATTTTGAGAACAAATTATCATGTTAAGAATGTTCTTAAAAAACCAGAGTTATCAGGAAGAATGGCCAAGTGGGCTGTGAAACTGAGTGCATTTGATATTCAGTACGAGCCAAGAACAACAATTAAGTCACAAGCACTCGCAGACTTTGTGGCTGATTTCACTAGTGACCTACAAAAAGGAGCTGACTTGGAGGTCCAGCAACTAGAAAAGACTAAGGATCCTTGGATACTCTTCCTAACGGAGCTTCCAACGTGAGAGGAACACGATTGGGGATCCTACTGAAATCGCCACAGAGGGACATATTACCCCAGTCAATAGCATGTGCATTTCAAGCAACGAACAATGAAGCAGAATATGAGGCTTTGATCACAGGTTTGCAATTAGCTAAATGCATGAAGATCAGGTATCTTCAAGTATATATAGATTCATTATTGATTTCTAACCACTTTAATGGCTCATATGCTGTTAAAGGAGAAAAACTAATCAAATATCTAGAACTTGTGAAGGAATTAGCAAAATCCTTCGAATTGTTTAGCATTGATCAGGTACCAAGGGAAGAAAATGCCGGGGCAGATGCTTTGGCAAATCTAGCCTTATCTCTGAAAATACCAGAAGACACGAAGATTCCAATCATTCATGTTCTCTCACCAGCAATAGGAGAACAAGAAGTTTGGGAGATAACAAATGACAAAGAAATTGTACTTTAGAATCCATTATCCTCAAATAATTGAGAATCATGGATCCTTCCAATTAAGAAGTACATTCAAACAGGGAAGATTCCAACCACTGAGAATCCCAATTCCTTCAAACTCAAGGTATCAAAATACATTTTATTAGATGATATGCTATACAGGAAATCTCTTGCATGTCCATACTTGAGGTGCATCGAGGACCTTGAAGTTCAAGAGGTGCTCAAAGATTTTCACGAAGGTGATTGTGGTAATCACATCGGATGTAGAGCTCTGTTTTCTAGGATCCTGAGAACAGGATATTTCTGGCCAACAATGAAGAAAGATGCGACGGACTATGCAAGGAAATGTGATGCTTGTCAAAGACATGCTAACATCCTTCATCAGCCAGCTAAACCTATGTATCCTATATCCTCTTCATGGCCTTTCATGAAATGGGGTATGGATATTGTAGGCAAACTACCTAAGGCACCAGGAGGAAAAGTATTCATGCTTGCAATGACGGATTACTTTTCAAAATGGATAGAAGCAGAAGCTTTTGTTCAAGTACGCGAAAAATAGGTGATATCTTTCATTAAAAGAAACATTATTACTAGATTTGGTATCCCCTTGGAAATTATTTGTGATAATGGTTCCCAGTTTATCGGGAAAAGAACCACTAACTTTTGTGACAGTTGGGGCATCAAGATGATAACCTCTACTCCAGTACATCCTCAAGCTAATGGTCAAGCGGAGTCTAGCAACAAAATCATCATCAACAATTTAAAGAAAAAGCTAGGATCCAAGAAGGGAAAGTGGGCCGAAGAACTACTATATGTTCTTTGGGCCAACAGGACAACACCCAAGAACGCAACAGGCCAAACACCCTTTTCGTTGGTATTTGGATCGGAAGCAGTAATCCCGACAGAGATGGTGGTTCCTACAGCAAGGACAAGCATCCGTGATCCTGAAGCCAGTGAACAAATCCTTCTTGAAGACTTGGATACTGTAAAAGAACTCAAAGACCTAGCAAAAATCAGAATGGCAGCTTATCAACAAAGGGTAGTTGGGGCGTACAATAAGAATATAAGGATCAGAAGATTTCAAGAAGGATATTTAGTTTTGAGGAAAGCCTTCCAAAATACTACCAATCCGACTGATGGAAAGTTAGCACCCAAATGGGAAGGACCTTATCAGATCGAGTCGGAAGCAGGAAAGGGGGCATATCATTTGCTCACAATGGAAGGCAATAGACTACCAAGAGCATGGAATGCTATCCATCTCAAGAAGTATTTTTTTTTTATCAGGATCCAGCATCCTAAGAGGATATAATATCCTCAGGGTATCAAGGATCCCAAAATCGGTAATATCTATCCGATCAGTTATTCTTTTTGAATTCTTATTGTTAATTTAAGGATAATATATTCTTAACATTTTATCTTTTCCAAGTTTTAAGTGACAATGCAGGATTATAATAATACACTACAACAAAAAGGGCTTCTTAAGACACACAAAAGCGTCCTAAATTGCTATTTTATAGGACCTTTCATTTAATAGGACCAACGAGAAAAGCGTTTTATGTAAAGGGGTCGTAATAAGTCTCAGAACTCCAAAAGTGTCCTGATATCCCAAATAAGATTATGAAACCGATTTTATGGTCGCTTATTATATCCATTAACAACCCAAAACGTGTCCCAATAAAAACATATTATGACACTATTACAATGTTTTAACATGTGCTTACATATCTTTAATCTTTTGATACACATGCAAGCGTCCTTAAAAATTAATTTATAGGACCCTTATGCTGGAACATTATACTACCAAGAAAAGAGTCCTAATATCCCAAACAAGATTATGAAACCAAATTTTATGGTCACATAATATGTCTATGAACAACTTAAATATCGTCCTAAAAAACATATTATGACACTTTTACAATGTTCTAATGTTTAATAGGACAAAAATTAGAAATCCTAACAAATCATATTATACAACACTTTTTTAAACGTCCACACACACAATTTTAAGATAATGGTTTTTACTAATTCATAAAAAGACCATCAACATATATAATCCTAATAGTTATTGTGTATAACATCAACTATTGAAAGAAATAAAACTTCATTATATTAAATAAGCTTATTCATAATAAAAACACTAAACATAAATAAGTTATAACATCATCCAACATAAACTCTTGTAACATTCAACAAAGAAATTAAAAAGCAAAAAAACAAACAAGCACCATAAAATCCCGAGTCATCCTACGTCCTCAATCCTCACGGACTACCTACAAATAAACCATCCATGTACAAGTATTAAGTTCCATGTTATTAAAATTATTCGTATCACAAGTTTAACAAATACTTACCGAGATGAATGGACAGGGCCATGCGATGGATGCACCAATACAATCTTGATTTATGGAAAATAACCCATATGGTCTCACCAAATTTTCATCTATTTTTATTGGTACTTGAACATTTACCTCACACCAGTTTAGTCCAATCTCTGTACCACCAACTAGCTCATTTGGGTCCAAGCTCTTCACCCATCCTCTTGCTACAGTCTCGTTAGGGTTTAGAATGTTTTTGAGGAAAACTTCATCTCCGACCTAGATTTGAGATTTCAACAAACAGTTATTAAACTTGAGTCATTATAGTGCAAAAATCATCCATATCCTGTTGCACCGATAACAATTACAACTGAATTACTATCAAAACCATCCATATCCTGTTTCCAAACGCATGTAACTTAGAATTACAAGAAATAAATAAATAGAACAAAAAAAAGTGATTCTAACATGATACCCAAATGTGGTTCAATGTCTTATCATTATAAAAAAGGATACGCATATTTCTTATTCATGAGAAATGGCAAAACTAATTAAGCTGAATACATGTTCATCAAACTTAAAAAAAGTAAGATATCATTCATGTTTGTTTAAACGAGATTTATATGGATTATGGAATGTGCTGATTCATGTGATATTTTATCTTTAACGGCCTAACGGATCAAGCCACTAAAAACACCTTAAAAGGAAGTCGGGCAAAAGCAAAGTTTATAGTATGCGTTCTTATTTCAAGTCAAACAGAACACACCTCGTCCGGGGATAAAAGTAGCTAAGTTGTCACTCCATGTGAGGGGTAAAACTTCCACAAGATGAAATCTGGTCACCTACAGTTTCAAATAAATATATTGTTACATTAGTGATAAAAATCAAACAAAATGAAATGTACAGAGTACACCATTTGGGTCATATGATTAACATATGATTGGTTGACTATTCGGCAACATCTAGAGTCTTGATTTTAAACTAAGGTATAGTTTTGACCTCAAACAATCATACATACACACACATATATATATATATATATATGTAAAAGGGTGATAATTGGTATTAAACCATTAAAACTAAATCATTATGAAGAAAACGAATACATGAAAATACTAACCTGTACTACAACTGTAATGGCAATCCACACAAAAAAATCAGCATCCGAGCCAACAAATTTTCTAAATTTACCAAATTCTCCAGTTGTGTCCAAAGGAAGATCCTAATAGACAGATAATATGATTAATTACCTAATTTTTATGTAGCAATATTTGTATAAAATCGAACAATGATATTAATATCATACCCTTTTCCCAATGATCCAAGTACCAGTCAAGCCATTGTCTCTTCGATCAAAAGAGCGAATCTTCATCACACTCACCGGAGGCATCCGACTCCATTATCGTCGATTGGAACGCCCTTGAAAGGTGGAGTTCCGCCTAAGCCAGCGCTGTTTGACCCTCCCTATCCTTGATTTTGCGACAATTCCACCAAGAAACACTAATTTGATGAAGATGACCAATCGTAAATATAATATAAAAATTATCGAACGGTGTTACCTTGAATTGCGATTAACATACCATGAAAATCGGTGAAACGGCAACCATGAACCATCCAACTTCAGAAAAAAAAAAAAAAAGAATAACATGAGTTGTATCCATGGCCATTAATGAAAGGAATTATGAACACAGAAAAGAAAAGTCACCTGCTCCATTTTGGGATGCCGTTATATGAAAATGGTGGAAGCACCTATCGATATCAACACCACCGGTCTTTATCGAGAGTGGCAAAATTGGTTTTGAAGGCTTGGGGATAAATTGAAGGAAACATAAAAACCAAGGTTTGTAAGGGGGTGTTTGGTACAGAGAATGGAATTGTAGAGAAATGGAATTGCAGAGAAAGGGAATTGGTCTAGAGAATGAGAATTGACTGTTCTGTTTGGTAGTACAGAGATTTCAGTAGAGAAATATAGCTGAGAATCATTTCTCTTGTTTGGTACATAGAAAATAAACAGAGAATTATATCAACTTTATCATTAGCACAAGTATTTTTTTCATAACAAATATTTATTAAAAAATAAAAAACATATAAAAAGATGCATAAATTCCAACCAAAATATGCATTGATCAAACCAATTCACATACAAAACATAGTTTTTAAGCAAAAAACATCAACTTTAGTTAAAACCAATTCACATACAAAACATACTTCAACCATACACAACTATCCCATTGAACCATCGGTATACAACTCGACCATCTCAATTTTCTCTTCTATTGTCAACGCAAGAAAAGAACGTCCTAGATCCACATCTTTACCAATCAAATGAGCTGCTTTGAACCGTTTTTTCGTAGTGATACCTGGTAAAGCTTTCAACTCATCACTAACATTTTCATAGATTTCACGAGCCTCCATACCTTCTTTGCTAAGTTGTTCACCCACCATCTCCCCAAATCGAAGCAAAACTTCCTTGATATCTTTGCAAGACTCTCGATATATCTCATCTGCATCCGTGCTTCTACCTCTTTTGCGCTTGCTTGTTACACTTCCTGTTTGTCCTTCAGATCTATCAACATTTGGAACGGCTTCATCAACAAAATCAAAGTCTTCAATATCAACAGGTGAGCTTTTTTGCGTTTCTTGAACAACATCTTCTTCTTCAAGGTCAACTGCTTTACTACCAGTAGCTCTATCCTTACCGAATATGGTACACAATTTGTCATAGAAAGGAAATGACTTGTCACGAAAATTCACAGCACCTTTGTGAGACTACAAGACAATTACAAATAAATTAGACTAAAATTTTAAAATCTAAAAAACATATTTTTTAGAATATACCTTCACGTATTCATTCCAAACACTATCATCGGCAATAATACAACATTTTTGTTCATCCCAACCAAACCCACTTGTATGCACCATATCATATACAATGCTAAAGTGTGTCTTCCATGTCTTCATCCTAGACTTTATATGTGGTTCTGCTTTGAGGCCAGAGTTAGGAAGACTTACATCTAGCAATTGTTGAACACCATTTAAATAACCTGGTTTGAATCCATTGTCAGCACCAGCATACTTTCCGGATGCATGTATCTCTATTAATGCATCAATTAGCTTTGCATCTTCATCATTTGTCCAGGTATGCTTGCTCCGAGTAACTCCTCTCACTATATTTGAATCTGCCATGTCTACGTACAAATGCATAATTATACAATTAAAAATCATAATTCATGTAACTACAAATACAAATATAACAAGAAACATTAATAAGAAACAAATAAAGTGCATAAATAAACATTAATAAGAAACATCATTGGTTCTACAAATAAAAAATACATAATTGTCAAACATAATTAAGAAACATTGTTGGCACGCTGCGCACGCATCGCAGTCCAACTATTAAACATTTCATTAGCAAGAAGGTCTCTACGATCGGTCCATTCTTGTGAGGGCTCGATCATAGAAATAACATTGTCATGGTCATTTGCAGGTTGTGTGTGATTTACTGGGATTTCGTTATCAAGAGGGTCTTCACTCATTGTTGTTCGTATGAAATTGTGCAATAAACAACAAGCAATGATGATACGTGGCATGGACTCTATGGGATGATATGAGTTATCACGCAAAATAGCCCATCTATCTTTAATCATTCCGAAACATCTTTCTATAACATTCCTGGCCGATGAATGTCTCATATTAAAGAACTCCTTAGCATTCGTAGGAGGACGAGACCAATCGTTAAGATGATAACGTTGACCTCGATATGGAGTTAAAAATCCTTCACCATTTGTATAACCGGCATCACAAAGGTAGTATGTTCCTACAATTAACCATAAACTCTATGTTAATTATCATACTTAAATCTATGTATATTCTTTGAAAATTGTCTATCACATACCCGGAGTTATTTTAAGACCATTGGGTCTACTGATTGCATCACGCAAAACTCTACTATCAGCTGCAGAACCCTCCCATCCCGCTAAGACATACGTAAATAAAAGGTCTCTCGTACATACTCCGAGTACGTTAGTACAAATCTGCCCTTTTCTTGTCCTATAAGGTTTTCTATCAATAGCAGGGACTTTAACTTTAATGTATGTTCCATCTAATGCTCCTAAGCAACCCTGGGTTAAAAGAAATCATTACTTACTAATGTATGTTAGCAAAAAATATCTGTAATAAAAAATGTGTTTGACTAACCTTAAACCATTTCCATCTTTCATCAGTTTCATTATCTGGCACTGGCACGGGTGACTTGTAGAGTTCTTTGTGTAATCGACATATAGTATTTAAGACTAACTTGAAATACCGACTTACAGTTTCCCCTGACCGATGAAATCTGTTGACTAGTATCCTATTCTTTGCATTATGAGAAAGGGTATGTAAAAACATAGCAACTTGCTCATCGACTAGCATGTTTTTACTAGTCTTTAGTCCCCCTCTAGTTTCTAGCATATCACAAAGTGTTGAAATGCATGTATATTCATTCTTATGTTAACAACACTAGTAACATCACTTTCATAAACCATCCTCACCATGTTTTCACGCCTATTATGGTAACTCATTAAATATTTTGTACGTAAAGTCATTGACTCAATCGACCGACGCAAATGATAAGTACACAACATCCACCAACGAATCGTAACATAAATGACATAAAATGCACCTATGGCAACTATTCTTTGTCTGGAAGGTGATCTTGCCATCTACACATAAAAATATAAGAAAATTCAAGAAAAACAAATAACTCCAAAATATAATCCAAATATTAGTTTGCTTTGTGTCTGTTAAATCTAAACTTCATTTAGCTAAGAATATTGAAGCAGTTGCTAATTTAATCAACAACATAAACCTAATTCATGTTCTACCACTTAATAGAATAAGATGTATAATGAAAACAAAGTGTTGGATTAAAGGAGAACTCACAGGTTAGGTTTGCTGATGATTAAATGATTGATAGAAGCTGATTCCAGGTACGGCGGCGATGCTGATGGATGTCAGGAGACTGCCGATGCTGATGAAAAAAAAGTATATCAGTTTGTTTTGTGTCTGTTAAATCTAAACTTCATATATATAACAAATCAAAAGAGTTCATAGTTCCTATTATACACTAAACTAGACCTCACGATAGTTTATAATAAGCGCACCATGTTCAGAAGAACCAAACTTATATATTGTCCAAAAAGAAAAAATCCAAAATCTTCATCCTAAATAAACATTTCTAAACTGATATCTAACTAATCCAAACAATACCCATGTATCAGTTGTATATATCAAAAGTTGAGGGCATTATCGAATGCTAACAATACCTATGTAAGAATGCACATGTTAAAGCTGCCAAAATCATACACTATGAGGCTGCCAAAGTGCACATGAGATTGCAGGTAAATTAATGCAAAAACGCAGCCAAAATGCACACCAAAATGCAGCAAAATAAAGTGCAAAATTGAGCTAAAGTGAAAGAAGCTTCCAAGTTATCTTATAAAGTGTCAAAATGGACACTATGAACCGGCGAAATTACTCATCAAATCCTAGAACATGAATGCCAAATCTTGCATCAAATTGCACCACAAAATTATGTGAAAGTGAACATGTAATTGTAGGAAAACGAATATCCATCTCAAAATAACCAATCATAAATCATAATAGGTTCAAATTTTATGAACGTGAAAAAATAAATCTCAAAATAATCACACATAATAGGTCTAAATTCCTTCATCCCCTAATGAAGAGTAAAACAAAGAAAACCTGCAAGTGTAAGTGTAAGGCTCATTCCTCAAATGGCTTGCAAAACATACACCATAATTTACAATAGTCTAGTCGAAGATATTGGTTTACACAACGACGGATTTGTACATTTCACAGACACAAAGCCAGTCACCTCCAAATCAATTAAATAAAATGAGTCAACAAACCTAAAGAAAACTTTATAGACTAACACGAAAGGACATGTAATTTATAAGTATAACACAGGTGTAACCCTCTACACGACAACCTTCAAATGAAATGAACAACAAAATAAACCAGTGTCTTTAAGAAAATTGACAAAATCACAAACAATGAACCACTAATTTGAGTGCAATCAAGCAATAAATTAAAGATAAATGATAATTGCAATACCTGCCGAAGGAGGCGACAACCGCAGTTAGAAAGGGAATTGGTCAACACTACCGCATAATCGATTAGCAATTATAAAGGTTATTGAAGGAATAGGTGAATGTTGCAACCGATTGGTGAGTGACTGTCGAGATAACGATTAACAGGAGGCAATTGGGTTGCGGTGCTATCCTTGCTGAAGGAGGAAAATGGGAGAAATGAAAAGGAGGAAAATGGGAGAAATGAAACCCTAGAAATCAATTCTCTGCTTTTTTTAGAGAAACAAAATCAGAGAAATGGAAATGGTTTATTTCCATTTCTCACCTCTTTCTTTCATAAACAAACAAGAGAATTCTTTCCAATTCCATTTCTCACCCCTCAATTCCCTCTACCAAACACCCCCTAAGTACTTTGAAAGGTTGAGATTTCAACTTAGGTTGATCGTACTGTTGATATTGAACAGAGGAGCGATTATTTTGATGGGGAACAATATATTATACAATTTAATTATTAGAAAAATTGATAATTTAAGGTAGGGATGAGCAGAAAATCGAAAATACCGAACCGAAACCGAATTAACCGAAAAAACCGAAACCGAATTATTAACCGACGGTTTTTTTTTTGTTTTTCTGAAAAACCAAAATTTCGGTTTCGGTTCAGTTACCCATTTCAAAAATACCGAAAAAAACCGAACCGAACCGATTAACTTTAAATATTAAAATAAATAATTTAAATGATTGTTAATATATTTATACTAAGTCATATGCGACAACAACCGAAACAAATTAGGAGTTTGTTGGTTCAATAGATTTGTAAGAGAAATTAGAGTTTGTGAAAGGAATAGTAAATGTTAATATGTATTTTTGTACGTAGGAACTAGTCGCATAAAACAATTAATAGAACAAAAAAAACAAAACAAAAATAAATAAAAAAACGAATATAACGGAACCGAAACCGAAAAACCGAAATCGAACGGTTTGTATATATGAAAAAACCGAATTTTCGGTTTCGGTTTCGGTTTCACCCAAAAACCGAACCAAACCGTGCTCAACCCTAATTTAAGGGGAGGAGGGAATTGATAATTTTGGGTTATAAGCGAGGGAACATGAATTTTTAGTTTTAAAATAATTATACAAAATACAATACTATAATTTTTTTTTTATAAAATAAGCTAAAAATATTTAGTACAAGTGTTATGCACAACACATATTTAGTATAACCATGTCTTCTCATTGGGTTCTCCAAGCGGCTTGAAATAAAAGTTTTCGGTAACAAGATGGGTTGGGAGGTGTTACCGCAAGTACCAAACCCACCTAGCAGCCACTCCATTGACCCTAAGTTGGGTAAATTTGAAAATTATATAAAAAAATATGAGGTTATAAAACTATTTTTGATTGGTTAACCTTGAGTGTTTGTTTTTTCAGTATGATAACTCTTATGGATGTGCCTCAATAGGTATAAACCTATTGTGAAGGGTAGTATTGGATCGTTGTAAGTTTAGTGGACTCTACATGTCTTAATGTTTTAGATTTGGTTAGATATATCCATGGTTAACTGCGAATGACCCTATGCTTATGTGATCAAGGTTGACTTTGATTAACCTTTTAACTATCACTAATGAAGATATGTTATAGTAACCTACAAGATATGTTATAGTAACCTACAATATGTAATGCGTATCTTAACGTGTCATATTGGTTATATTAAGAGTCATTATAGTTCATAATTATAGAACAAGATAGACACCGATAAGTCATACTAGATTTAGTATGTCACATTTGATCATCTACATCCATACTATTAAGTGTTAATGAGTGATCGTGACTACCAAAGTTTAAAATTAGTCATACATATCTTGATGAGTTGTATTGACACCTTTGGTATTAGTTTATTGGATTTGTTAAATTACGACAACGAGAATTTTATTATGAGATTTATTAAATATGCCTATCATATTTATATGGATATGCTACAAATTTTATTAAAGTATTTTATTTATTTATTTATTTTTAGAACGGAACAGACTACGTTATGACTAGAGGTCGCAGTTGGCCAACCCGGTTTGGAACCCAAAGAGTTTTTTTTTTCGAATGACATGACCTTTGATTCCCAGCTCCTCATCTCATCCTCAAAGGATCCTTCTCCTCGGATGTCACTTGATACAAGTTAGGCTGCCACAAGAATCTAAACCTTTTGGCATGACGCAGACAGTATAAAACTTCCGTTTTTTCTCTAGTTTGAACCAGCAACCTCACGAAAGAAAACTAGTTTTTATTTTCATTGCAATAACCAAGTGAACTAATATAAATATTTCTGTTTGCACTCTGTTATTTTTTATTAAATTAAAATATCTTATTTATTTTTTGGTTTCGTATCATTTGCCTACATATTTTAATTAAAAGTATGGTTTAACTATTTTTAAATACTTCTTTTCTAGTTTTGCTTTTAATTAAATTAAATATTTTAGTTAGCTTTTAATATACATTTGAATTCCGAGTTAACTACGAAATTTACTAGCTACGAGCTTATTAAATTATTTTCAAAAAAGTTGTTTTTAAATTTGTATGTTTATAATTTGCTAGATATTTCACTCGCCATTTACGAAAAAAATTTAGTACTTATTTTACGATTTTGCTACATTATTTTTACTCCTTTTTTTATGCTTAATAGATATTTATTTAAGATTTTGCAAACTTGCTGTGACTTTAAATATATTATTTTATAAATAAAATTAAAGACTTTCCTATCATCTAATTCCCAACCTCCCTCCAATCTGAATTCTAAAAGGCAACCGCCAATCTTCAATTTCTCAAAAATTTTCAATTTCCCTCCATAATTAAACTCTAATGATCTAACCAATTACCCTCCACGCAAAAAATTTCAGACTTCCCTAGTTCCCTCCTAATCCACAAAGCAATTAATTAAACAAATAAACGATTTAAATTGTACAAGTCATTAATGCATGGATATATGCATGAATGTACAAGTTGGTTTTACAACTAAAATTAATTACAAGTATAGTACTTCAACTTACTCAAAATTTGTTATTTTAAGGATTACTAACAACTTTGCTCCCTCATGTTTGTATAAATATTATTATCTTTTGATATGTTTTACAAAAATATGATTAAAAGTACTCAAATCATATAAATATCAAAATAATCAAGGCGAACTTGAGTTTAAGATTTTATCTTTAATTTCGAGCAGAGTTGAGTCGGCTCGGTATGATGTTCGACTCGAGCTAGGCTTGGCTCGCTAACAATCTTTTAAGTGTTGTTTCCGTTACATCGTGCGGGCATCTGACTAGTTATAATAATACCACAATGATTAAGCGTCTTATAAAGTTTAAAGTTATAAAACTCAAGTATCAAGTGTCACAATAAGTTATGCTACAATGAAATTCTAGCGAATAAGCGTAAAATTGATGTTTTATAACTCATATATCAAGTGTCCTATTACGGTGTATTACAATAACACCAAAATGGTTAAACGTCATTTAAAGGTTAAAATTATAAGACCTAAGTGTCAAGTGTCATAATAAGTTATGTTATATTAAAACTCTAGCGAATAAGCGTCTTATAAAACAGATGTTTTATGACTACAATATCAAATGTCCTATTACGGTGTATTATAATAGCACCACAATGATTAAGCGTCCTATAAAGGTTAAAGTTATAAGACTCAAGTGTCAAGTGTCCTGTTAAGTTACGTTATAATAAAACTCTAGCGAATAAGCGTCCTAGAAAACAGATGTTTTATGACTCAAATATCAAATGTCATATTACGGTGTATTATAATAACACCGCAATGAGTAAGCATCTTATAAAGGTTAAAGTTATAAGACCATAGTGTAAAATGTCCTATTAAGTTATGTTCTTATATGACTTCGACTAGAAATGGTCCTATAACACCGAACATTTATGACTTAAGTACAAAGTGTCCTATTAACTTATGTTATAATAAGACCTCCAATGATCAAGTGTCCTATTACATTACCACATAATGGGACACCAACAACTACATGTCTTATTGATTACTTTATTATGATTTACATTTTAAGTGTCTTATCAAGTTATATGATAATACGACCCCAAAGAATCATCCATCATATTAAATAAATTTTTAGGGCACCAGTTCTGTAACGTACATTGTAAAAGGACCCCAAATGTTCATTTGTCCTATTAAATAGATTTTAGGACCCTATTTTACAAGCGTCCCACACAAAAGGTCCTAAAAAGCCCTTTTTGTTGTAGTGATACTTGATGCTCAAGAGGTTGGCCACCTCTCCTTTACATTCGAGGTATTATCCTATTTCTCTTGCCTAGCCCATGTTTGGATATGACCCCCGATGGTCATATCCTCTAAGGTTTAAAGGTTTTCACCTTTCTTATAAATAGAGTTTCTACACTCTCTCCTGGAGCGCACGTTATCCAACGTATTGTCCGGGGCAGCGGGACCAGTACACGCTTAGTGGCTGACAATTTCGTTGTTTTCGGCTATATGGAGGATCCTACGAATTATGGTAGACGTACCATACCACCGGTTTATAACGTTTTCACGTTATCTACGTTTGGGCTAAATCCCGGGTTGGGCGTGTCCCTAGTTAACATCCGTATTTGGGCTTGTCCCCAGTCTTGGGCATGTCCCCATATTACACGGGCTTGTCCCCATATTACACGGGCTTGTCCCCAGTTGCACGGGCTTGTCCCCAGTTTATTATTTGGGCTTGTCCCCAGCTTAATGGGTTTGATCCCGGTTAACATTATAAATTATATGCAACAAATTTTCTAAGTTCATCGCGAAGACAAGGTTCTATGGATTCAAAATCCTAAGATTATTACTTCAAGGATCATTAAAGGTTCAATACTTATGTTAACTTAGGTCTACCTAGACCTTCTAGTATGGTTTCTGTTAATGAGTCTATATATCTTAGTTGCAATAATTTTGGATATTTCAGTTTAGAGGGTTATTCCTTTAAAAATGTTTTATTACAAAAAATTTTACCTATTTTTAAGGATACTTTATCCTAAAATTTGTTCTTTAAGGATATTCTGTCCTAAGTAGTTTTCATAAGGATGTTATATCCTAAAAATCTTTTACTCAAGATTATTTTTCAAAACTATGAATAATGCTAAAGTTATATCATACAAACTTTTAAAAATAAACAACAGGCAAATAGTTAAAAGATTTATATTATTTAAAATAAGCCACCGGGACTTATCCAAAATTCTTAACCCGGACTTCACCATACAAAAGATGGACCATCCATCCGGGTTAAGTGAGTGCTACTAACTGTTCATAAGTGCAGGAAAGTTAAAGACAGGGGTATCAAAGGTTTCATCCCTACAAACAGAGGATCCATCCACCTTTGTCACCCTCGCAAATTGCCTTAAGGATCATGGATCCTTTACCCTACTTACTACTGTTTATTACAAACCAATGTTATTAAACAGAAAAACACCAACACAAAATAAAAAAGTGGGCTCGGGTTTTGTCTTTTGTATCCTTCATCGCCCACCTAAGCTGCATCTTCACCCTCAGCAGCACCTTCTCCCTTACCAACTTCAGCCACTTCCTTGACACCACTAGTCCCAGCCTCATTATTTTCAGCCATCTCCTCATCGTCCTCGCCACCGAGAGCATCCAGGGCAGTCTTCCACTTTTCCACGTCCTAGGCCGTCTTATCAAAAGCAGGATCACCGGCCTCCTTCACCATCTTGATCCGTGCTTGGAATATTGACCTGGTAGCCCACACCTTGGCTTGATCCGTAGCCTGCTCCACTGCCTCTTGACGCTGGGCTTCTGATAAGGATAGCTGATCATCCAACTGTTTTTTCTCTTTGGAGAGTTGGATCATGGCCTTGTCCTTGGCAACCACGGCTTTCCCTAACCCCGATAGCTTATCACTCATTTGGCCGATGGTCTTTTCATAGTGCTCTTTGAAAGCACTCATAGCCTATATACAACAAAGCAATCAAGATCAGAAGGATATTGGATCCTACAACTCAAAGTATCAGGATACAGGATACTCACAGAGTGGCCAATGTCATAATGGGTCTCAGGATCAGAGGACCTCTTTCTTTTGGAAGCAGCGGACTTAGCCCTGGTTGTTGTAGTCTTGGGCTCGGAACTAGTGGCTGCTTTTGAAGTTTCTTTCTTGATGACAGGAGAGGTGACCATGCAGTCAATGTCTTCCAGGGAGAACTTTCCCGCTGATTTCAGGGATTTCTTGGCGCCTACAAAAGAAAAGTTAACAGATAAGTATTCAAACTAATTTTATTTATCTTAAAATTATTTTAATAAACCTACTTAACAAGCTGGAACCCGAGGAGATTTCGCAGAAAGCTTCAATAAAACAAGCTTGAAAGGTTCTAACTTCGATATCCAGTGCTAGGAACCATTTTGTTTTCTCTTCTGTGCCAGGTAACTTGCCTAAAGAAGCAAAGTTGTCAACTGCAAACAAAAAGGAAAATTCAGAATTAGAGTTAAAGCATCAAGGATCCTGCTATTTCTTAAGGATCCAGGATCCTACCCTTTCTAACCCACTTTGAAGGAAGATCAATCCCTCCTGGTATTGAGTCACGTTTTACAAAGAAAAACTGATTCCTCCATGAGGAATCATTTAAAGTGACTTTTAGTATCGGGTGAGGTTGTCGAGGCTTGGATTTGAAGATAAATCGGGCAGGACCGTGGGTAGTAAGGGTGTACAGATGTGATAACTCCGGAAGACCAAAGTCAATCTCTTGCTCCTCATTGATTCTCTCGATAGTGCTCAGAACCCTCCAAACTATGGGCATAGCCTGTATATAGGATATGCCGGTGGAATCGAAGAAACTTTGATTGAAAGGAGGAAAAGGGTACTTGTAGCCAATCAGGAACGGAGTTGCCGGAAAACACACCCAGACTTTGCAATATACGTCGCAGCGGACACTGGATTCGTAAAGTCGGAATAGGGTTTTCGGAGGAAACAGTGAACAGAACTCGTCGATCTCGGGGTCTGTGAGTTTACAAATCTCGGTAGATGGGTTGGCTATGAGGCATTGTGGTTCCATTTCCGACAACTCGGGGTCATCGGAAGATGGTTCGGTAGGTTTAGAGGGAGACAAAGAAGAAGAAAATGAAGTAGCAGACATCGTTAAAGAAAATAAGAAAAGAAAAGAAAGGATACCTGATCTGTCGCTCGAAAGTATGATTATAGCCAAGATATAGGACAGCATATATAGACGGTTATTATTAACTCGGGGGCTGAATGGTAAATATTTCTGGCAAAACCGTCCCATCTATCAGTTTTCGCAGAAGTTTGAATTTCAAAATGACAGTTGTGTTCCACTATTATCCGCCATTTTGGGGGCAATTGTTAGGACATGAATTTTATGCTGAGGATCCTTAATCCGTAACTATCTTATGGATAGATTATCCTTGAGATATGTATCAGGTTATAAAGGATCAACGATCCTCGGTGTTATTTGTTTACTAATGATTGCGTTTAGTATGGTGATGTGTTAGACATGTGTAACAACTTTAAGATCCAGTCTACTGTATGTTCCACTATGAGACATCTGCAACACATGGTTGAGACAGAAGACTAAGCCAATGGAAGAAGTAGCAGAATGACGAGACTAATTGCTAAGTACTAAAAACGAGATATGTTGTTCTTGAAGACGTGCTTGGATCAATTATCCTCTCAGAGAGTTCTTTAGCTGAGGTCTGGATCCGAAATCCTTATTCAACATAGCTATTAATGGACGATTTTCATATGAAGACTGATGTTTAAATAACCACAACGGCTCCTAGACCTGGTCTACCACTTATTTCGTCATTAAACGTCTACTAGCACGTGGTCAAAGAGCACGATGGAAGAGAGTGGAAGACTAGCAAGTTTATAGGACATGGTTGTTGGTTAGTTATAGATATTTTTCTTTATATACCGAGTTGTGATTGACATTAGAACACACACAATCACACGAATTTTAGCTGCTAAGATATTCCCACACATAGCATTCGTTGATCAACAACTCCACAACACTTGTAACCACCTTTTTACTATTAATAAACTTGACGGTGATAGTTTTCACCGTCCGAGGGTTTTTTGTGCCGGAGATTATTATAATCACATACTATCCCGACCAAAGATTACATTGTTAACCTTTGACCGAAGTAATTCGACCAAAGATTATGTTGCTAGTTTTTGACCATAAGATTATCATAATCAAGGGTTTTTTCCCTCGTGATCAAATCGTTGAGTTCATCAAGATTTCGATTATACATTCGCTCTTATCGTGTTAGCACCATACCACACTTTACAGATTTAGATATATTATCCTTAGCTGATTTTTATCCAAAACAGACGTGATGGTTGATGGTAAAATCATGTCCAATTATTAGGTTTTTATGATATGATGTTTTTGTTGCACATGCTATTTGTATATTATAGAGTTTTTAATCTTCAAATTTTCTATGATTTATCATTTACACAGAGGACGTGGATAAGAGTATATAACTGACGTTATATATCTTTTAGCATTGTTTCAGGGGTTTTGATTCGTTGGTAGTTATAGACTATATATATTTTCTTAACAGTGAAGTTTATAGACTATATATATTTTCTTAACAATGAAGTTTATTATACATAAAAATGCTACAAAGTAGTTAGTACTTGTAACACAATACAAAAGTACATACGATTTGGAACAACTAAACGTTGAAATTACACCAAACTTACGATTCTAGTGAAGAAATTTAAATAACTCGTAATACGAGGGACAAAAACTAGTATATATATATATAAGATCCAATACAATAATCCCTAATCGTACATTTACGTACGCGAGTTCCTACACTGTTGATTTCAAAATCACGCGATGGCAATATTGTAAATTTCATCAACTCTGATCCACTGCTCCCATCGATTCCTTCCGCCTTCACTATCACCGTTCATCAATTCGTCATCGTCCAACGATTGCATTCACCGTGGCGACCATCGACGTTACCGTCGTGAACACCATCTTCCTCCGTCACGAGTTGTTCACAGGTCAGTTGATCAAATTGACCGATTGAAATTGAAATTGATGAACTAATTGATCAATTAAACTTTGAAATTGATCAAATTAATCATCAATTTGAAGCTTCAATTGATCAATTTTGAGTTTTGAGTGATGGCTTTTAACTGAACGTTTAAAGGTTTAAGTCTAAACGTTTAAGTATGAGAATTTGGCTTGACCGTTTAAAGTTTTTTGCGTTAACTTTTAAAGGGTTAACCTTAGAACGTTTTAAGGGTGGAATTTAGATTGAACTTCTAAACCTTTTGTTAGAACTTTAAAGATTTGGTACAGAACTTCTAAAGTTTTTGTATAGAACTTCTAAACCTTTTGTTAGAACTTCTAAAGTTTTGGTACAGAACATCTAAACTTGAATGTTTAAAAGTGTTCGTTTTGGCCAGAACGTTTAAATTTGTAATTTTGATCAGAACGTATTAGTTGAACGTTTAAACTTTTTGTTCATTTTTTGTCAGAATGTTTAAACTTTTTCTTCATTTTGGTCTAAACTTTTTACTTTAGAAGTTCTAGACAAAAAATTTAGAAGTTCTGTACAAAAAGTCCAGAACGTTTAAAGTTTTTGTGCAGAACGTTTAAACATGAACCCTAATCATAGCTCAATTAAGTGTATTATTATGCAATTTCATAATTGATTGATGATTCTAAAGCCTCCTACACATCAATTATATTGATTAAATCAACAATTTTTGATCAATTTGAAGATTATTAAACTATAGCGATAATGGATTTATCGATTTTGATTATGCTTTAGTTTTGTGGATGATTTGATTATGGTTGAAGGCTTGCAGCAAATGACGATCTGTTGTGCGAGAAGTATTTTTTGATTTAATTACAATTATGCCACCGCGTAGTTTTAATTGCAATTAGGATCTGGTGGTGCAGGGTCTCGCGTACCTAATGTACGATAACCTATTATTGTACGTTAACCCTCCTCTATATATATATATAATATCCAAAATTTATCTTACATATCCAAAATTTATAAATAATATTTATTATTTAATAATTAAAAAAAAAAACATTTCGGATATCCTAAGTATCCGAAAATTTTCAAAATCACTATCCGAATCCAAAATCCGAAAATTCGGATATCCAAATTTCCGGATAATTCGGATTCGAATTTACGGATATTTCGGATACGTATTCGGATTATTTTGAACACCCTTATCCACAACGGCATAACAAACGCTACCTAATCGTAATTTTATTTCTTCATGTTTTTTTGTATGTCTTACACAAGAAAAGAACTCTCACGCGGAGCCGGATGGCCGGTGGATGATGGCGACTTGGAGATGTGATTTTCAACCTATATATATGAAGACAAGCCGGTAGTAGAAGGAACCAAAACTAGTCAATGGTGTGCATTATACATGATGGCGGTTTGGTTTGATGTAATTTAAGTATATAATAAAGATAAAAGATCAAATAAGAGGTTTGATTTTCCTAAAAAGACTAGGAAGAAGGGTATTTTTGTCTAATACCTTAATGTTGAAAACTCACTTAATTTAATTTCAAAAACCCACTTAATTAAAGCCCACTTAATTAAAACTCACTTAAATTTTCACTTATCTTTTACAACCACCACCGCCCACCGCCACTACCTTGCCGGAAAAGTCTTCGGAAAATTCGCTGGAAAATTCTTCGAAAATTTCGCCGGAAAATAAAACGTTATGACACAATGAAAAATACACAATGTAAAAAAACACAATGGAAAAAACACTATGAAAATAAAAACACAATGACAAAAACACAATGAAAACACAATTAAATAACACAATGTAAAAAACACAATGCAAAAAAACACTATGAAAAAATAAAACACACTTGTATAACACAATTTTGTAAAACACAATTATGATAAAACACACTTTGTAAAAACCCACGAATTTTTTTTTATTTTTATAAAGCAATATGGTACTCATATAAAAGATAAAAAAAACACTCGTTTTTATGGTGAAATTGTTTTGAAAAAAAGATGTCGTATAAAAAAGTTATGGACGTTTCAAAATGATTGGGGAATTTGACATGTGCCTTGCATGTGGAGAGAGAAAGTCAACAAATGTGTTATCCCTATTATGTCCTTACCCTTGTTTTACACTTGATCTCTCTAATCTAATCTCAGCCATTCAATTCTCAAATGAATGGACAAGATTATTTCTTATCCTTCCTATGAAAACTAATCTTCTTATTATAACTCAACCCATATAATAAATACAAAGAACTATTAGAGGGGAAGGGACACCCATATGGTCATTATTTCATAAGTGTGTTATTTGTTTAACTATATGATCTTTTCGTAAGTGTGTTAATTATTTGTTTCTAACTATATGATTATTTCATAACCGTTGGTAATTGTAACCTGTAAGTAACTAGTGGGTTGCATCCGCGCTTTGCAGCTAACACAACTTTTTTTCAGACCCGCTAGCTAGATGTCATCTTTCCGGTGACCCACCACTCCGACTACCTACATTTTCCAGCAACCTATGTCAACTTAATGTCCATATCCCATTACTTGTTTTCTTATCAAACAAGTGAACAACCATAATGATTATAATTTTGATTAAAGCAGTACAACAAAGCTAACTCATACTGCACTTAAACTTGCTTAATAAAAATATTTTATTTTAAATGTTTGGAAAAAAAAACTCATGACTTCAGGTAGCTTTTAGATATACTTATATATACAATTTCTATTACTGGCCTTTTTGTCTCTTACATATAACATATGAAATAATGAAAAAAAAATTAAAATAATCTCACTGGTTCAAACATTACTGTTTGTCTACTACATAATGTTGGGGTCTTTGGTTCATGTTTTGTTAGGGTTTTTGGTTAATGTTTTACACTTGCAGATTTAGGAGGGTTTTGAGGGTGCATTATTTTTAATGTTTTACGTTGTCGTGGCCCGATTTGTTGTCCTGTTTTGTTTGTGTTAAGACATTTTCTTGTGGTCATTCATATTATACAATGGCCATATTGTTAACTAAGAACCTGGTATTTTACTTATATATTTATAAGTTCAAAAAATGAAGTGGTCCTTACACGGCTAGAAGGCTCCTTTCTGTTTCATTCCATAGTTGAGTTCATTAGGCTGCTTCTTGTTTCATTCCATAGTTGAGTTCATTGTTAATAGTTTATAATTTAATTGGTAGCATTAGGATTAGAACCAAACCTCAAACTGTGAAACCATACCGTTACTAACGGTTTGGTTTGGTTTGGTTTGATTCGGTTTAAAGGTTCTACGGTTTGGTTTAAAATATAAAAATATTCATGGGTAGAATTATTGTGGGTTTGTTTGGTCTTTTTGACTTTTGTGTTCTATTTAGCACTAGTAATATAAAATGAATGCCATTTTTATTTTTTGCATACAAGAACACAAAACATTAACTAAAGTATGCAGGGTGTATACAGTATGTCTGATGTGATTGTGCGTGGTAGTCGTCGTCCTATCAATGGACGTGCCATTGTACCTAGGAAAGGTGATAACCATCATGGTGGCTCATCACTTGCGGGATCACATGAGGATGGTGTTGGTAGTGATGATGCCAATGGTCTACAAAAGTATACTTGTATGAGACATGTCATCTATCGTGGTAAAGGACGTAATTGACATATTTCAGGGAAACGGAAACACCACACAGAGCATCATGCTGAGGGATCCCATGAGAGTCCTGTCACTTATGGACACACTTTAGGGATGCACACCATCGTGATGAGAGATTGGATGACAGTCCAATTCGTAGTGCTAATGCTTCAGTCTATACTTCAAGGAGGCACAATATCAGTAATGCTAGGGGATTAGATTGTAGTCCTATTGGTAGTGGCATTGTTGCTTCAGGGAGACTCGTCACTATAGGTCTAGATGAGATAACCGATGATGATGCATACGATGACAATGAGGACGAACCTGAATATCCCTCTCAACAAAACTCGTGTGATGGAGACGTGCCTCGATACACCTCTGGGAAGAAATATATTGTAAAGATTAGGGATAAGTATGTTTTTAGTTTTAACATTTTCATTTGTGTTGTTTATTTATGTTACAAATATAATTACTTGGTTATTTCAATATTGTAGATTTGCGAGTCATGAGATTCATAGCCAAATCATAAAAATACTAATCGAGCACTATGATGAGCCTTGGGCCACATTCAGAATGGTCCCAAAGAATTTGATCGCTCGTATGTTTGCTCGTTTTGGGGTAATATATTAGTTTATTATTATATATCTGCTTGGTAGTTTTAGTTTTGCATATTTAACTTTTATTTTTTATTTTATACAGATGCTCTATTGTTGGGATCCAAACAATGAACAACTTATATATAACGGATTCTGTAACGTGATTAAGGGTCGGTTTAGGGACATTATGAGTGAGTGAAGATTAAATTCTAAAGAAAAAGCCAAGGCAGCTGGGCATATTATTGGGGACAAAGAACATAAATTCGACATAATTTGTAAATTTCCTCCTGATTATGTGGCTCGGGGCATATGGAAGAAATTGTGTTTGGTAATGGAGTTCATACATTATTGTTTATTTTTATATTTTTTACTGTATATATGTATCATATATTTTTTCTCTCTATAGGGTTGGAACACGGAAAAATGGCTAAAGAAGTCTGCGAGCGGGAGAGACAACCGCACGAAAGAGGGTAGTGATGGCAATATATCTCGACACACGGGCGGTTCTATAGGGTTTGATGAACATCGTATCCGCTTGGTAAGCTAGTTTTATTTGTAAATTTAATTTTAAAGAATTAGGTCAAAAATTATAATTGTTTGTGCTTTAACATTTATTACATTACTTCTTATTAGAAAAAAGAACATGGTCGAAAATTTAAGTGGGTTGAGGTATTCTTAGATACCCACCTCAGCAAAGAAAGCAAGAAAAAGTATTGGGCGGGAGAGCTCGACATTAATAGCTTTGTGGGATTTGAGTTTTGTACCGAAAAGTGAGAACATGCATTTGTAAGTTATTTTTAACACTTTTCATTTTTTTTTATAATTAGGTATAACATATCAACTAGGGGCGAGCAAATAAAAAGACCGTTTCGAATTTCAGTTTGCTTGATTTGGACTGAGCCTGACTAACAATAAACATAAAATCTGCTAACACTATAAGTTTTGGTACATGTGGTATACACATAATCGGGTTGGTTCAATTTATAATTACTGAAAATCTGAATGAAAATTACATACTTATTTTATGGGTGTCGAAGCACGAGATGAATCTGACCTGATCCATGACGATGTTTCCACGGATTTCGAGATGAACGAACCACGTCTTGATCTTCTTCTCCGGCTGCTTGGGATCTGCAATGACTTTTCGGGGGTGTGGAGGTGACCGCTAAGAAATCTCGAGGATCTCTTGTTCACAGACACAAAAATATGGTGGTGGCTCTTATTGAGAATGACCAACCCTTAATAAGGAGGTGGAGACCTCCTTATATAGGGAGCCTCATGGCCACCATCATGGTACCCTAATGGGCCTAGCCCAGTTAGGGTTACCTCCACAAAACCCCCTCAGCCCAATAACATTGTATTAGTCCATATAATACAATAAGCCAAACATAACAAATTTAGGGTCGTAAAACCGGGTTTAGTACCATACCCCTACAAGCCCCCCAAGTCCAGCGTTGCTCCTGGGCGCGCAAGCGTTTAGGTGGAGCGCTGGACTTTATGAAGTGTGTTAGGGCGTGAGGCGGTTTTTTCCCTTTTCTTCGGCCTTATCTTTATTGTCTTGAGTTTTGGGAGGTTTTCTTCATGATGGTGACGTGTTGTGGTTTTTGTGATAATGATGGTGCACTAGCATGAATAAGATATAGAACGCCGAATAATAAAAGCCTGCGCGCGAGGCGACTTACGAGCTATGAGAATAATAAAGCTAGCGTGCGAGGCGACTTACGAGCTATAAGAATAATAAAGCTTGCGCGCGTGAGACGACTTACGAGCTATAAGAATAATAAAGCTTGCGCGCGTGAGACGACTTACGAGCTGTAAAAATAATAAAGCTTGCGCGCGTGAGGCGACTTACGAGCTGTAAAAATAATGAAGCCTGCGCGCGAGGCGACTTACGGATCTGAGAATAATAAAGCTTGCGCGCGAGGCGACTTACGAGCTATAAGAATAATAAAAGCTTGCGCGCGAGGCGTCTTACGGGCTATAAGAATAATAAAAGCTTGCGCGCGAGGCGTTTTACGAGCTATATGAATAATAAAGCTCGCGCGCGTGAGGCGTCTTACGAGCTGTAAAAATAATGAAGCCTGCGCGCGAGGCGACTTACGGATCTATGAGAATAATGAAGCCTGCGCGCGTGGCGTCTTACGAGCTATAAGAATAATAAAAGCTTGCGCGCGAGGCGTCTTACGAGCTATAAGAATAATAAAAACCTGTGCGCGAGGCGACTTACGGATCTATGAGAATAATGAAGCCTGAGCGCGTGGCGTCTTACGAGCTATAAGAATAATAAAAACCTGCGCGCGAGGCGACTTACGGATCTATGAGAATAATGAAGCCTGCGCGCGTGGCGTCTTACGAGCTATAAGAATAATAAAAGCTTGCGCGCGAGGTGTCTTACGAGCTATAAGAATAATAAAAGCTTGCGCGCGAGGCGTCTTACGAGCTATAAGAATAATAAAAACCTGCGCGCGAGGCGACTTACGGATCTATGAGAATAATGAAGCCTGCGCGCATGGCGTCTTACGAGCTATAAGAATAATAAAAACCTGCGCGCGAGGCGACTTACGGATCTATGAGAATAATGAAGCCTGCGCGCGTGGCGTCTTACGAGCTATAAGAATAATAAAAACCTGCGCGCGAGGCGACTTACGGATCTATGAGAATAATGAAGCCTGCGCGCGTGGCGTCTTACGAGCTATAAGAATAATAAAAGCTTGCGCGCAAGGTGTCTTACGAGCTATAAGAATAATAAAAGCTTGCGCGCGAAGCGTCTTACGAGCTATAAGAATAATAAAACCTGCGCGTGAGGCGACTTACGGATCTATGAGAATAATGAAGCCTGCGCGCGTGGCGTCTTACGAGCTATAAGAATAATAAAAGCTTGCGCGCGAGGCGTCTTACGAGCTATAAGAATAATAAAAGCCTGCGCGCGAGGCGTCTTACGAGCTATAAGAATAATAAAAACCTGCGCGCGAGGCGACTTACGGATCTATGAGAATAATGAAGCCTGCGCGCGTGGCGTCTTACGAGCTATAAGAATAATAAAAGCTTGCGCGCGAGGCGTCTTACGAGCTATATGAATAATAAAGCTTGCGCGCGAGGCGTCTTACGAGCTATAAAATGATGATAATGACTGGCCCACAAGGGCCTCCTCCGCGTAGGATGAATATCCCGGCCTGTTTTCAAAATAATAATGGAGGCACAAATGGCCAGATAATAATAATGATGTCATAGGTGTTTGTGCGGCTCGTAGCCGAACCTGCAAAAACATGTCAACTAAAAGTGGATGTATTGCATGGTTCCCATCCTCGGGCAAATTATGAGGTGTGCCCAACCTTTAAGCTTGGCGCGTGGCCTATGGGTTTATGAGGATTCCCAACATTTAAGTTTGGCACGTAGCCATATGGGATATTATGAGGATTCCCAACCTTTAAGTATGGCGCGTAGCCATATGGGATATTATGAGGATTCCCAACCTTTAAGTATGGCGCGTAGCCATATGGGATATTATGAGGATTCCCAACCTTTAAGTATGGCGCGTAGCCATATGGGATATTATGAGGATTCCCAACCTTTAAGTATGGCGCGTAGCCATATGGGATATTATGAGGATTCCCAACCTTTAAGTATGGCGCGTAGCCATATGGTATATTATGAGGATTCCCAACCTTTAAGTATGGCGCGTAGCCATATGGGATATTATGAGGATTCCCAACCTTTAAGTATGGCGCGTAGCCATATGGGATATTATGAGGATTCCCAACCTTTAAGTATGGCGTGTAACCATATGGGATATTATGAGGATTCCCAACCTTTAAGTATGGCGCGTAGCCATATGAGTACAATCATGGTTGTTCTTATCCTGATTTGGATTAGACTGTTCACTTGTTATGTCGCTTATGCGCGGCCTGCGCAATGTCTCCTTTATTCTCACGCGCAGATGTGGTGCGTGAGCGTGCATGATGCGTGAGCATCTAATATGCATGAGCGTACGTGAAGCCCAATAACATATGTGATGCGTAAGCATATGAGATGCGTGAGCATGTGATATGCGTGAGCATACGTGATGCGTGAGCATACGTGATGCGTGAGCATATGTGGTATGCGTGAGCATACGTGATACGCGTGAGCATGCGTGATGCGTGAGCATGTGATATGCGTGAGTTGTGGCGTAGAGTAATCGCCGGGAGCGCGCATGCGACCCGCTGTAGCGTAGAGTAATCGCCGGGAGCGCGCATGCGACCCGCTGTGGCGTAGAGTGATCGCCGGGAGCGCGCATGCGACCCGCTGTGGCGTAGAGTGATCGCCGGGAGCGCGCATGCGGCCCGCTGTGGCGTGTAGTGATCGCCGGGAGCGCGCATGCGACCCGCTGTGGCGTAGAGTGATCGCCGGGAGCGCGCATGCGGAATCCGAAGTTGATCCACAGGGAGCGATTTTGATCCGCGGTGGCGCGCACGATCTAGAGATTTTGAATATCCACATCAGGTAGGTTTTATGTAAAACCAACAGATCTAATAGGATTTATAGATCTATGAATATGAAGTGTGACTGTTGCTCAAACGAACCCAGATCTGAAAAGATCATACTAGATTTGGTATATTTCACTTAGAAAAAACACAGATCTAAGGGTTTTCCCCAAAAGTTCGGTGGTATTTCTTCCTGTGTATTTCCAGATCTGGAAGTATTTTTAGATCTACGGATTTTTGGATTTCCATAGAACATATCTGAAAGAAGAAACCGTAGGCCCGAGATATTGATGAATAGATCGGAGGGCCGAGACGAGAAGCGAAGCGTGGTTCATTGCCGTCCCACGGATAATGTCGAAGCACGAGATGAATCTGACCTGATCCATGACGATGTTTCCACGGATTTCGATATGAACGAACCACGTCTTGATCTTCTTCTCCGGCTGCTTGGGATCTGCAATGACTTTTCGGGGGTGTGAAGGTGACCGCTAAGAAATCTCGAGGATCTCTTGTTCACAGACACAAAAATATGGTGGTGGCTCTTATTGAGAATGACCAACCCTTAATAAGGAGGTGGAGACCTCCTTATATAGGGAGCCTCATGGCCACCATCATGGTACCCTAATGGGCCTAGCCCAGTTAGGGTTACCTCCACAAAACCCCCTCAGCCCAATAACATTGTATTAGTCCATATAATAAAATAAGCCAAACATAATAAATTTAGGGTCGTAAAACCGGGTTTAGTACCATACCCCTACAATGGGCGTAATATATAATCTGGTCGGTTCGGTTCAGGTCCATCATGCTCAGTCCTACTATCAACTTGTAGTACAATAACAATCACTTTGTTTTGTTAAAATGTAGGTAAAATACAAGACTGAAATGATCAAGTTGCACGAACTAGATCTCAATGAGCGTCTGGATGATTATGATGTGTGGGCGAGAGCGGGAAGAGGTAGCAGGGGCCGAATATTAGGGATAGGATCAGCGGATCCTCATTTCTTGGTAACTGGGACACCGTCTACAACTTCCATATCTGCATCATATATTGGTGTCCTAACGTCTCATGAGGAGGTATTATTTACTTCTTTAATCAAAGTATTGCACTATGGATACATCATATTTACCAATGTATTCATAACCGGATCGGATATCGAACCGAACACGCTATTGGTTCATTGGTCAGACTGGTTGGCTCGGATTAAGAACCGGATAACACCATTTATTATTTAGAAATATACATGTACAATATAATAACAAAAATCGTCATGTTTAGGGAAAATAAGAAAAAAGAAGACTACAATCAAATTATAAACTTATTAATAGTCCAGTATTACTAAATTAAATTTTTTCACATTAAGGTTTTCTTGTTTATATATATTATATTTATTTATCATTAGTTTACATATGACTGTATGAATATATATCTATATTAATATATATAAATAGTTACAACTGAATCAAAAATGTTGCTACTGTACATGGTTGGATCACTTGTTTTCAACAATTAGGTCTCTAGTTCGATTCAAGGAAGCTGGTTATTTTTAATTAATGTTCCCATATTTAATTTGTCAACCAGTTCTTTTTCACAACTCGGACCAGCTCAGGTGCCGATTGAGCTGGTCCCGATTCCCGGTTGAACCGGTTGGGCTGGCTGATCTAGTCCGGTTTTATAAACAATGATATTTACTTCTTTAATCTAAGTATTGCACTATGGATACAACATGCTCGTTTTAGTTTCGCTTAAGGTTTCAATGGTTTGATTTCAGCTATTAAGAAAAAAAATGTTACAAATGTTTGATAAACCAATGTTTTTGGGTTTGATTTATTCACATGTTATCTTTACTAGTTATGATGCTAAAATTTTAACAATCTTAGGTTCAAAAAGTTAGACCAAAATGGAAAAAGAACTAGAAAATGAAAGGATGTCAAGAAACGAGCTGGAAGAACGAGTGCAACGAATGGAACAAATGGAAAAAGAACTTAAGGAAAATGAAGAAAAGAGGCAAAAACAATTTAATGAGTTTATGAGAAAGTTTGAAGTCGATAGTAATTAGTAGTAGTTTGCAATATTTTGGATTTATAACTTACTAGTGCAGGTTTGGTTAAACCCATTTTGAATTCATGTTATTGGTTTTGTTAAACTTATAAACAAAACATGCTTTGAATTTATGTTAATGTGCTTGGTTACATTTATAAAGTTATGTTTTGAAATATTTATATTGTGAATTTTTAGCAGGTCAAAAATCTGATTTTTTATAATCTTTTTCAAAAATTTATTACAAATATTTTGGAAAAAAATAGAATTTTGTTGGAAATGCGTAGGAAATAAGTAATAAAAAAACTGATTTCGTTGGAGATGGTAGGTAAATATAAAACAAAATAAGAGGATCCGTCAGAATTATGTAAGAAGCCTAAAAATTTAGAAACAAAACTTTTGTTGGAAATGCGTAGAAAATCTGCGACGAAAATATTTTGCGGGAAACATGTAAGAAAATTTGTAGGAAATATGTAACAAAGTTTTTCCAACGAGGCCAATTCCTACTGCATGGTTCCGTCGGAAATACGTAGGTAAACACTCGTTCCTACGCGTTTCCAACGAAAAGTGGCGTAGGTAACACCCCAATTTTCTAGTAGTAAGGTCGCATCAAGCTCTTTCATATATTGAGGACATCATGGAATCGCTTTGCACGATTAGGGTTGTGAACGGGTCAACTTGCTAGTGAGCTACTCGATATACACTCACAAAAAAAAACTCGAATCAGGCCGAGCTTAATTGAGCTAAAGGCTGAATATAAGCACACTAAGTTAGCGAGCCTGAGTTTTACTTATCTAGCTCAAGCTAACTCGCGAGTATTAAAAAGCCTATTAGTTGTGTACTTTATTCGATATATTTAATATGTAGTTATTAAATAATAAATACTATATATAAAACTATAATAAGAAAAAAAAATGAAAAAAATATATTACATTTTATAGAAAATTATAATTAAAGTGTAAGGTTATTTATTTTAACAATCCCAACTTTCACCAATGGCCGAGATTAATCCAAACTCATGAAATGTTTACGGGCCATCTCAACTTTGAACGCATTTTTCTCCGGCAAGCTCTTACTAACTTGTAAGGCCACGTTACCGGTACCTCACATTTGGACGTTGGATTTACTCATCAACATAGTTCTAATCATCAGAGTTAATAAAAACATTCGCGGAATATAAAAACTTTCATAAAACATTTCATAACAAACCATAACTTGTCTTAAAACAACTTCTCATTTTTCAAAATAAACAAAACATTAAACTTAAACGTCTTGAGTCTTTCGATGCCAGCCTCTTATTCAATGCCACGTGTTCCCCTCAAGCGAGCTGCCTCATCCTACTCACCTGTGTGCATACTAAAAGTTGAGTGAGTTCTAGTTAATCACATAACATACAATACATATATACTTACATACTTTCATTCATACTTCATATCTTTATATCATTCTTACTTACCTTCATTTGTTACGTTATAAAGAGCATTACGCCCTACTTTCCTCGAGTATTATTAGGGCTCGGTCCCTCCTTCCTCGAGTATTATTAGGGCTCGGTCCCTCCTTTCTCTAGTATTATTAAGGCTCGGTCCCTCTTTCCTCGAATATTAGTAGGGTGGTTCGATTCCCTCTTCGTTACCATACAACCATACATCATTTACATTCATTCATAAATCATACATATCATATCATTATTTAACATAGCATTACAACTTGACAATACGTGCAATATCCGAAAATCATTCACGTACTACCAAGCAATCATTCATACTTTTCACATAATCACGTAAGGCATACATTTATCACTTAGGATAAATATATTAACAAACACATCGAGTATGCACACATCCCCGAAAACATAACAAAGAAATGGGGCTAGAAACTCACCTGGATCCTGTTTCTTTCTCCGTTTATCGTAATTCCCTTCTTTAATTGTGCCCTGCTAACTGTATATAGGGTACATGTATTAAAACTCGTCCTATATGTTCTTTAGCCAACATGGCTAAGTCTGGTGTAACAGTTGGCCTTGATTAGATTGCATTCACTTATTATATTTCCTTATAAACCCTAATGTAAGGTTTTTAATTATTTTATTAATATTTTCTTTTCTAAGTATCATAATTATCATCCTAAGTTATTCCCTCGACGTGTGATAACGTGGGTACGTGCATACGTGCATTTATATACATATATCAAACACACAGGTACTTATATATATATATGCATATACAAGTACATTGTATTTGAGTCTTAACGTGATCGGGTCCTTATTATTGTTAATTACATTATAAATAACCCAAGACATTGCAAACGAGTTTGACTATCCATTTTGTAACCGAGTTTATATATATATATTCTAAGTGTATGAGTGACGGTGTGATCGAACCCATACGTAGTCGTTTCACACATTGCAATCGGGTATCTATATTATAAATGGGTAATTGTAAGTGGGCTTGGCTAAATGTGAGCCTGGTTAGAAATTGGGGCGTGGGTATTTGAACTTATAAAGCCCAATCTCTCCCAGTCTTCTTCTCCTTCATTCATTTTTTCTTCGTTCTTCTTACAGTAGCTCCAAGCCTCCAAGTGAGTCCCCAAAATCGTCATGGTAATCAATCTCCCCTGTATGCGCCATGCCCCTATTGTATTCGGATCTCGCTGTAATCGAGTTGGGGCGTAACAGATCCAGGTCGTAATCAGCTGTTTATTGTAAGCGATTTTAATTGTGATCGAACTTCAATGTAAGCGACTTGGTTATATTGTAATCGAACTAACAGTTTGTGAGCGAGTTGTTTATGTAATCGAGTCACAGAGTATGCGACTTTAAGCAGCTCACTGATTGTAAACGAATTTGGGTATAATCGAGTATGGCGGCTCAATTGTAACCGAACCTTTGTATTTGTGTTTGTTCAGTAGTAAGGTCCGATTTAATCGAGTTTAGTGTGTTCGAGTTCATTGTAATCGAACTCAGGTTGTATGCGAGAATAATTGTAATGTATGCGAATGGTAAGGTGATTACTTTACATTTTATGCGAGTGTGTATATTGTATATTTGTATGCGAGTTTAAATTGTAATCGATCTTCAATTGTAATCGACCTCCGATTGTAATCGAATTCAAGGTTGTAAACGAGTAGGGTTGTATGCGAGTTAGGCTGTAAACGAACAGGGGTGAAGTTGGATTCCTGGTTTAATTGGGTTTGGGCAGATGGGTCTTGGACTTCAACCCACTGCTTGTGTATTATTATTATTATTATTATTATTAGAGTAAAGTGTCATTCTTGTGGTTTGGAAAATACTGTTAATTTAGTCCAAAAAGTTTATTTTTTGCATATGGATCCTCCACGTTTCCCAGTTTTTGCCAAATACATCCAAATCACTAACTCTGTTAAATTTTATCATTAGGTTAGGGCAAACATGTTTTTTCACAATTTCTTTATTATAATACTTATTTCAGTGAACTGCGGTTTTCGTCCCTCTGGTTTGTCCAAATCTGCAGTTTTATTCCAGTGGTTTCAAATTTGCAATTTCCTTCCCTATGGCTTTATTTCACTTGCAATAAAACCTGAATTCTCTAATCTCGTTAAAGTCCGGTTGTTAACCCATTTGCGTGCTCATCATGTGACGATCATTTTTGTCATTTTTCTTCCCAAATAAACTTTAGTCCTAATTCTCGACCCCCCTCGCGTGAGGGGTGGGGTGTATTTGGGGAAAAGGAAAAAAGAAGGAACAAAACTGCCCCTCAGGTAAAGGGCACGCTGATGAGTTTAACGACCATACTTAACGAGATTAGGGAATTCGGGTTTAATTGCAAGTGAAATGAAATCATAGGAAAGAAAATTGCAAATTTAAAAATACTGGACTAAAACTGCAGATTTTGAAAAACCAGATGGACGAAAATCACAGTTCACTTAAATAAGTATTATAATAAAGAAAGAGTGAAAGACACGTTTGCCCATGACTTAACGATAAAATTTAACGGAGTTAGTGATTTGGATGTAATTGGCAGTAACTGGGAAACGTGGAGGGTCCATATGCAAAAAATAAACTTTTTGGACTAAATTCGCATTATCTGACAAACCATAAGGATGAAAATAGCACTTTACTCTTATTATTATTATTATTATTATTATGCAAATATTTTCTATAATATATATATTTTTTATCCCGTAAACGCCCTCACGACCCATCTCGGCTAAGACTTGACCCGAGAATTTATAAAGTTTGGATCTTTAACATGAAAACGTCCAAAACTAGATCTAGGGTTCATTTAAACAAACCGTACATGTGTATGAGTTCGTTAAGTTACATTTCATCATCAAGTTTTCAACTTTAATGTTCGTAATCTTTAAGGATCAAGAACATACATTTTCGTGTTCGTTTGTTGTCGTTTGGCTTGGTTATGATCTTAAATCCTTGGATCTATCTTATATATAGAAGATCTAGTAATAGTTAGCTTGATTTGGTCTCTGATCTATTTCTTTCTCTCTTGGCCGTTTATGTATAGTAAGGAAGGTGTGTGTGTGTGTGTGTGTTCTTGAGTGTGTGTAGAGATTATGGAAAGGATGAAATGAGGAGTTAGGATTTTAGAATGGTTAGAGGATATTTATACCTCTTGAAGCCCATGGACCTAAAGACCATTACCCTTTAACCCACCTTAATTAATCTAAGTCCATAATCCTTTCTTTACTTGATATTAATTAATTATTAACGCGAAATCACTAGATGTATCTTCTTTATTTAATATTAAAATATTTATTTAACATACGACAATTTAACGAAATCTTTATTTAATATTATAATTTAACATTATAATATTTAGGATGTTACATAACTAAAAGGAACTCTGTTGGCCTTTTAATTACTTGGAAAATACGTGTTGGACTACCAAAGTACAATACGTTTAAAGTTTGCTACTCTCTATAAATATTTCACGAGTCAAGATTATTCTCGACCAATAGATGAAATGTTGAGATTATTAAAATATAATAACCCAAAGATTATAATAACTTTCATTTACTAAAATCTGATAAGTGATAACTAGTTTTAAGAAATATTAAAGTTAATAAAACATTTTAGTTAATTAAAAAATACAACGAAAGGAAGAGGAAAGTGCAAAATAATATTAATGTTTAAAACACACTTATAAGACAACTT